>NC_082696.1:10000-364166 GCF_949987515.2 Delphinus delphis
ACAGTCCCCGTCCCCTAACCCTAACCCTAGCCCGAACCCTAACCCTAAACCTTCCCCGAAGCCTGACTCTCACCCGTCCCCTAATCCTAACCCGTACACTAACGCTCACCCGCTCCCTCACAAGTACGCTCCCCCTAAAGCGTTGTCGTACCCTCACCTGGACCCTAAACCGTCCCCGTCCCCTAACCCTAACCCTAGCCCGAACCCTAACCCTAACCCTTCTCTGAATCCTTAGCCTCACCCGTCCACTAATCCTAACCCGTACGCTAACGCTCACCCGCGCCCTCACACGTACGCTCCCCCTAAAGCGTTGTCGTACACTCACCTGGACCCTAAACCGTCCCCATCCCCTAACCCTAACCCTAGCCCGAACCCTAACCCTAACCCTTCCCCAAAGCCTGACCCTCACCCGTCCCCTAATCCTAACCCGTACGCTAACGCTCACCCGCACCCTCACACGTACGCTCCCCCTAAAGCGTTGTCGTACCCTCACCTGGACCCTAAACCGTCCCCGTCCCCTAACCCTAACCCTAGCCCGAACCCTAACCCTAACACTTCTCTGAAGCCTTAGCCTCACCCGTCCCCTAATCCTAACCCGTACGCTAACGCTCACCCGCGCCCTCACACGTACGCTCCCCCTAAAGCGTTGTTGTACCCTCACCTGGACCCTAAACAGTCCCCGTCCCCTAACGCTAACCCTAGCCCGAACCCTAAACCTAACCCGACCCCAAAGCCTGAACCTCACCCGTCCCATAATCCTAACCCGTACGCTAACGCTCACCCGCGCCCTCACACGTATGCTCCCCCTAAAGCGTTGTCGTACCCTCACCTGGACCCTAAACCGTCCCCGTCCCCTAACCCTAACCCTAGCCCGAACCCTAACCCTTACCCTTCCCCGAAGCCTGACCCTCACCCGTCCCCTAATCCTAACCCGTATGCTAACGCTAACCCGCGCCCTCAGACGTACGCTCCCCCTAAAGCGTTGTCGTACCCTCACCTGGACCCTAAACCGTCCCCGTCCCCTAACCCTAACCCTAGCCCGAACCCTAACCCTTACCCTTCCCCGAAGCCTGACCCTCACCCGTCCCCTAATCCTAACCCGTACGCTAACGCTACCCCGCGCCCTCACACGTACGCTCACCCTAAAGCGTTGTCGTACCCTCACCTGGACCCTAAACCGTCCCCGTCCCCTAACCCTAACCCTAGCCCGAACCCTAAACCTAACCCTTCTCTGAAGCCTTAGCCTCACCCGTCCATCAATCCTAACATGTACGCTAACGCTCACCCGCGCCCTCACACGTACGCTCCCCCTAAAGTGTTGTCGTACCCTCACCTGGACCCTAAACAGTCCCCGTCCCCTAACCCTAACCCTAGCCCGAACCCTAACCCTAAACCTTCCCCGAAGCCTGACTCTCACCCGTCCCCTAATCCTAACCCGTACACTAACGCTCACCCGCTCCCTCACACGTACGCTACCCCTAAAGCGTTGTCGTACCCTCACCTGGACCCTAAACCGTCCCTGTCCCCTAACCCTAACCCTAGCCCGAACCCTAACCCTAACACTTCCCCGAAGCCTGACACTCACCCGTCGCCTATTCCTCACCCGTACGCTAACGCTAACCCGCGCCCTCACACGTACGCTCTCCCTAAAGCGTTGTCGTACACTCACCTGGACCCTAAACCGTCCCCGTCCCCTAACCCTAACCCTAGCCCGAACCTTAACCCTAACCCTTCCCCGAAGCCTGAGCCTCACCCGTCCCCTAATCCTAACCCGTACGCTAACGCTCACCCGCGCCCTCACACGTACGCTCCCCCTAAAGCATTGTCGTACCCTCACCTGGATTCTAAACTGTCCCCGTCCCCTAACCCTAACCCTAACCCTAACCCTAACCCTAACCCTAACCCTAACCCTAACCCTAACCCTAACCCTAACCCTAACCCTAACCCTAACCCCTAACCCTAACCCTAACCCTAACCCTAACCCTAACCCTAACCCTAACCCTAACCCTAACCCTAACCCTAACCCTAACCCTAACCTAACCCTAACCCTAACCCTAACCCTAACCCTAACCCTAACCCTAACCCTAACCCTAACCCTAACCCTAACCCTAACCCCTAACCCTAACCCTAACCCTAACCCTAACCCTAACCCTAACCCTAACCCTAACCCTAACCCTAACCCTAACCCTTAACCCTAACCCTAACCCTAACCCTAACCCTAACCCTAACCCTAACCCTAACCCCTAACCCTAACCCTAACCCTAACCCTAACCCTAACCCTAACCCCTAACCCTAACCCTAACCCCTAACCCTAACCCTAACCCTAACCCTAACCCTAACCCTAACCCTAACCCTAACCCTAACCCCTAACCCTAACCCTAACCCTAACCCTAACCCTAACCCTAACCCTAACCCCTAAACCTAACCCTAACCCCTAACCCTAACCCTAACCCTCTAACCCTAACCCTAACCCCTAACCCTAACCCTAACCCTAACCCTAACCCTAACCCTAACCCTAACCCTCTAACCCTAACCCTAACCCTAACCCTAACCCTAACCCTAACCCTAACCCTAACCCGAACCCTAACCCTAGGCCGAACCCTAGGCCGAACCCTAACCCTAGGCCGAACCCTAACCCTAACCCTTCCCCGAAGCCTGATTCTCACTCGTCCCCTAATCCTAAGCCGTACGCTAACGCTCACCCGCGCCCTCACACGTACGCTCCCCCTAAAGCGTTGTTGTACCCTCACCTGGACCCTAAACCGTCCCCGTCCCCTAACGCTAACCCTAGCCCGAACCCTAAACCTAACCCTACCCCGAAGCCTGACACTCACCCGTCCCCTAATCCTAAACCGTACGCTAACGCTCTCCCGGGCCCTCACACGTATGCTCCCCCTAAAGCGTTGTCGTACCCTCACCTGGACCCTAAACCGTCCCCGTCCCCTAACCCTAACCCTAGCCCGAACCCAAACCCTAACCCTTCCCCGAAGCCTGACCCTCACCCGTCCCCTAATCCTAACCCGTACGCTAACGCTAACCCGCGCCCTCACACGTACGCTCGCCCTAAAGCGTTGTCGTACCCTCACCTGGACCCTAAACCGTCCCCGTCCCCTAACCCTAACCCTAGCCCGAACCCTAACCCTAACACTTCCCCGAAGCCTGACCCTCACCCGTCCCCTAATCCTAACCCGTACGCTAACGCTCACCCGCACCCTCACACGTACGCTCCCCCTAAAGCGTTGTCGTACCCTCACCTGGACCCTAAACCGTCCCCGTCCCCTAACCCTAACCCTAGCCCGAACCCTAACCCTAACACTTCTCTGAAGCCTTAGCCTCACCCGTCCACTAATCCTAACCCGTACGCTAACGCTCACCCGCGCCCTCACACGTACGCTCCCCCTAAAGCGTTGTCGTACCCTCACCTGGACCCTAAACCGTCCCCGTCCCCTAACCCTAACCCTAGCCCGAACCGTAACCCTAACCCTTCCCCGAAGCCTGACCCTCAGCCGTCCCCTAATCCTAACCCGTACGCTAACGATAAACCGCGCCCTCACACGTACGCTCCCCCTAAAGCGTTGTCGTGCCCTCACCTGGACCCTAAACCGTCCCCGTCCCCTAACCGTAACCCTAGCCCGAACCCTAACCCTAAACCTTCCCCGAAGCCTGAGCCTCACCCGTCCCCTAATCCTAACCCGTACGCTAACGCTAACCCACGCCCTCACACGTACGCTCCCCCTAAAGCGTTGTCGTACCCTCACCTGGACCCTAAACCGCCCCGTCCCCTAACCCTAACCCTAGCCCAAACCCTAACCTTAACCCTTCCCCGAAGCCTGACCATCACCCGTCCCCTAATCCTAACCCGTACGCTAACGCTCACCCGCACCCTCACACGTACGCTCCCCCTAAAGCGTTGTCGTACCCTCACCTGGACCCTAAACCGTCCCCGTCCCCTAACCCTAACCCTAGCCCGAACCCTAACCGTAACCCTTCTCTGAAGCCTTAGCCTCACCCGTCCACTAATCCTAACCCGTACGATAACGCTCACCCGCGCCCTCACACGTACGCTCCCCCTAAAGCGTTGTCGTACCCTCACCTGGAACCTAAACCGTCCCCGTCCCCTAACCCTAAGCCTAGCCCGAACCCTAACCCTAACCCTTCCCCGAAGCCTGAGCCTCAACCTTCCCCTAATCTTAACCCGTATGCTAACGCTAACCCGCGCCCTCACACGTACGCTCCCCCTAAAGCGTTGTCGTACCCTCACCTGGACCCTAAACCTTCCCCGTCCCCTAACCCTAACCCTAGCCCGAACCCTAACCCTTACCCTTCCCCGAAGCCTGACCCTCACCCGTCCCCTAATCCTAACCCGTACGCTAACGCTACCCCGCGCCCTCACAAGTACGCTCACCCTAAAGCGTTGTCGTACCCTCACCTGGACCCTAAACCGTCCCCGTCCCCTAACCCTAACCCTAGCCCGAACCCTAACCCTAACACTTCCCCGAAGCCTGACCCTCACCCGTCCCCTAATCCTAACCCGTACGCTAACGCTAACGCGGGCCCTCACACGTACGCTCCCCCTAAAGCGTTGTCGTACCCTCACCTGGACCCTAAGCCGACCCCGTCCCCTAACCCTAACCCTAGCCCGAACCCTAACCGTAAACCTTCCCCGAAGCCTGACGCTCACCCGTCCCCTAATACTAACCCATACGCTAACGCTAACCCGCGCCCTCACACGTACGCTCCCCCTAAAGCGTTGTCGTACCCTCACCTGGACCATAAACCGCCCCGTCCCCTAACCCTAACCCTAGCCCAAACCCTAACACTAACCCTTCCCCGAAGCCTGACCCTCACCCGTCCCCTAATCCTAACCCGTACGCTAACGCTCACCCGCACCCTCACACGTACGCTCCCCCTAAAGCGTTGTCGTACCCTCACCTGGACCCTAAACCGTCCCCGTCCCCTAACCCTAACCCTAGCCCGAACCCAAACCCTAACCCTTCTCTGAATCCTTAGCCCCCCCGTCCACTAATCCTAACCCGTACGCTAACGCTCACCCGCGCCCTCACACGTACGCTCCCCCTAAAGCGTTGTCGTACCCTCACCTGGACCCTAAACCGTACCCGTCCCCTAACCCTAACCCTAGCCCGAACCCTAACCCTAACCCTTCCCCGAAGCCTGAGCCTCACCCGTCCCCTAATCCTAACCCGTACGCTAACGCTAACCCGCGCCCTCACACGTACGCTCCCCCTAAAGCGTTGTCGTACCCTCACCTGGACCCTAAAGCGTCCCCGTCCCCTAACCCTAACCCTAGCCCGAACCCTAACCCTTACCCTTCCCCGAAGCATGACCCTCACCCGTCCCCTTATCCTAACCCGTACGCTAACGCTCACCCGCGCCCTCACACGTACGCTCACCCTAAAGCGTTGTCGTACCCTCACCTGGACCCTAAACCGTCCCCATCCCCTAACCCTAACCCTAGCCCGAACCCTAACCCTAACACTTCCCCGAAGCCTGATCCTCACCCGTCCCCTAATCCTAATCCGTACGCTAACGCTAACGCGTGCCCTCACAAGTACGCTCCCCCTAAAGCGTTGTCGTACCCTCACCTGGACCCTCAACCGTCCCCGTCCCCTAACCCTAACCCTAGCCCGAACCCTAACCCTAACCCTTCCCCGAAGCCTGACCCTCACCCGTCCCCTAATCCTAACCCGTACGCTAACGCTAACCCGCGCCCTCACACGTACGCTCCCCCTAAAGCGTTGTCGTACCCTCACCTGGACCCTAAACCGTCCCTGTCCCCTAATCCTAACCCTAGCCCGAACCCTAACCCTAACACTTCTCCGAACCCTTAGCCTCACCCGTCCTCTAATCCTAACCCGTACGCTAACGCTCACCCGCGCCCTCACACGTACGCTCCCCCTAAAGCGTTGTCGTACCCTCACCTGGACCCTAAACAGTCCCCGTCCCCTAACCCTAACCGTAGCCCGAACCCTAACCCTAACCCTTCCCCGAAGCCTGACCCTCACCCGTCCCCTAATCCTAACCCGTACGCTAACGCTAACCCGCGCCCTCACACGCACGCTCCCCCTAAAGCGTTGTCGTACCCTCACCTGGACCCTAAACCGTCCCCGTCCCCTAACCGTAACCCTAGCCCGAACCCTAACCCTAACCATTCCCCGAAGCCTGACCCTCACCCGTCCCCTAATCCTAACCCGTACGCTAACGCTAACCCGCGCCCTCACACGTACGCTCCCCCTAAAGCGTTGTCGTACCCTCACCTGGACCCTAAACCGCCCCGTCCCCTAACCCTAACCCTAGTTCGAACCCTAACTCTAACCCTTCCCCGAAGCCTGACCCTCACCCGTCCC
This sequence comes from Delphinus delphis, assembly GCF_949987515.2. Lineage (NCBI taxonomy): Eukaryota > Metazoa > Chordata > Mammalia > Artiodactyla > Delphinidae > Delphinus > Delphinus delphis. The sequence goes on from NC_082696.1 coordinate 16,366, forward strand.
CTAATCCTAACCCGTACGCTAACGCTAACCCGCGACCTCACACGTACGCTCCCCCTAAAGCGTTGTCGTACCCTCACCTGGACCCTAAACCGTCCCCGTCCCCTAACCGTAACCCTAGCCCAAACCCTAACCCTAACCCTTCCCCGAAGCCTGATCCTCACCCGTCCCCTAATCCTAACACGTACGCTAACGCTAACCAGCGCCCTCACACGTACGCTCGCCCTAAAGCGTTGTCGTACCCTCACCTGGACCCTAAACCGCCCCGTCCCCTAACCCTAACCCTAGCCCAAAACCTAACCCTAACCCTTCCCCGAAGCCTGACCCTCACCCGTCCCCTAATCCTAACCCGTACGCTAACGCTAACCCGCGCCCTCACACGTACGCTCCCCCTAAAGCGTTGTCGTACCCTCACCTGGACCCTAAACCGTCCCTGTCCCCTAACCCTAACCCTAGCCCGAACCCTAACCCTAACACTTCTCCGAACCCTTAGCCTCACCCGTCCTCTAATCCTAACCCGTACGCTAACGCTAACCCGCGCCCTCACACGTACGCTCTCCCTAAAGCTCTGTCGTACACTCACCTGGACCCTAAACCGTCCCAGTCCCCTAACCCTAACCCTAGGCCGAACCCTAACCCTAACCCTACCCCGAAGCCTGATCCTCACTCGTCCTCTAATCCTAACCCGTACGCTAACGCTCACCCGCGCCCTCACACGTACGCTCCCCCTAAAGCGTTGTTGTACCCTCACCTGGACCCTAAACCGTCCCCGTCCCCTAACGCTAACCCTAGCCAGAATCCTAAACCTAACCCTACCCCGAAGCCTGACCCTCACCCGTCCCCTAATCCTAACCCGTACGCTAACCCTCACCCGCGCCCTCACACGTATGCTCCCCCTAAAGCGTTGTCGTACCCTCACCTGGACCCTAAACCGTCCCCGTCCCCAACCCTAACCCTAGCCCGAACGCTAACCCTAACCCTTCCCCGAAGCCTGACCCTCACCCGTCCCCTAATCCTAACCCGTACGCTAACGCTCACCCGCGCCCTCACACGTACGTTCCCCCTAAAGCGTTGTCGTACCCTCAATTGGACCCTAAACCGTCCCCGTCCCCTAACCCTAACCCTAGCCCGAACCCTAACTCTAACCCTTCCCCGAAGCCTGACGCTCACCCGTCCCCTAATCCTAACCCGTACGCTAACGCTCACCCGCGCCCTCACACGTACGCTCCCCCTAAAGCATTGTCGTACCCTCACCTGGATTCTAAACCGTCCCCGTCCCCTAACCCTAACCATAGCCCGAACCCTAACCCTAACCCTTCCCCGAAGCCTGAGCATCACCCGTCCCCTAATCCTAACTCTAACCCGCGCCCTCACACGTACGCTCCCCCTAAAGAGTTGTTATACCCTCACCTGGACCCTAAACCGTCCCCGTCCCCTAACCCTAACCCCAGCCCGAAACCTAACCCTAACCCTTCCCCGAAGCCTGACCCTCACCCGTCCCCTAATCCTAACCCGTACGCTAACGCTCACCCGTGCCCTCACACGTACGCTCCCCCTAAAGCGTTGTCGTACCCTCACCTGGACCCTAAACCTTCCCCGTCCCCTAACCCTAACCCTAGCCCGAACCCTAACACTAACCCTTCCCCGAAGCCTGACCCTCACCCGTCCACTAATCCTAACCCGTACGCTAACGCTCACCCGCGCCCTCACACGCACGCTCCCCCTAAAGCACTGTCGTACCCTCACCTGGATTCTAAACCGTCCCCTTCCCCTAACCCTAACCCTACCACGAACCCTAACCCTAACCCTTCCCCGAAGCCTGAGCATCACCCGTCCCCTAATCCTAACCCGTACGCTAACGCTAACCCGCGCCCTCACACGTATGCTCCCCCTAAAGCGTTGTCATACCCTCACCTGGACCCTAAACCATCCCCGTCCCCTAACACTAAACGTAGCCCGAAACCTAACCCTAACCCTTCCCAGAAGCCTGAGCATCACCCGTCCCCTAATCCTAACCCGTACGCTAACGCTAAACCGCGCCCTCACACGTTCGCTCCCCGTACAGTGTTGTCGTACCCTCACCTGGACCCTAAACCGTCCCCGTCACCTAACCCTAACCCTAGCCCGAACCCTAACCCTAACCCTTCCCCGAAGCCTGACCCTCACCCGTCCACTAATCCTAACCCGTACGCTAACCCTCACCCGCGCCCTCACACGTATGCTCCCCCTAAAGCGTTGTCGTACCCTCACCTGGACCCTAAACCGTCCCCGTCCCCAACCCTAACCCTAGCCCGAACCCTAAACCTAACCCTCCCCCGAAGCCTGACCCTCACCCGTCCCCTAATATTAACCCGTACGCTAACGCTAACCCGCGCCCTCACACGTACGCTCCCCCTAAAGCGTTGTCGTACCCTCACCTGGACCCTATACCGTCCCCGTCCCCTAAACCTAACCCTAGCCCGAACCCTAACCCTAACCCTTCCCCGAAGCCTGACCCTCACCCGTCTCCTAATCCTAAACCGTACGCTAACGCTAACCCACGCCCTCACACGTACGCTCCCCCTAAAGCGTTGCCGTACCCTCACCTGGACCCTAAACCGTCCCCGTCCCCTAACCCTAACCCTAGCCCGAACCCTAACCCTAAACCTTCCCCGAAGCCTGAGCCTCACCCGTCCCCTAATCCTAACCCGTACGCTAACGCTAACCTGCGCCCTCACACGTACGCTTCCCCTAAAGCGTTGTCGTACCCTCACCTGGACCCTAAACCATCCCGTCCCCTAACCCTAACCCTAGCCCGAACCCTAACCCTAACCCTTCCCCGAAGCCTGACCCTCACCCGTCCCCTATCCTAACCCGTACGCTAACGCTATCTCGCGCCCTCACACGTTCGCTCCCCCTAAAGCGTTGTCGTACCCTCACCTGGACCGTAAACCGTCCCCATCCCCTAACCCTAACCCTAGCCCGAACCCTAACACTAACCCTCCCTCGACGCCTGACCCTCACCCGTCCCCTAATCCTAAACCGTACGCTAACGCTAACCCGCGCCCTCACACGTATGCTTCCCCTAAAGCGTTGTCGTACCCTCACCTGGACCCTAAACCGTCCCCGTCCCCTAACCCTAACCCTAGCCCGAACCCTAACCCTAACCCTTCCCCGAAGCCTGAGCCTCACCCGTCCCCTAATCCTAACCCGTACGCTAACGCTAACCCGCACCCTCACATGTACGCTCCCCCTAAAGCGTTGTCGTACCCTCACCTGGACCCTAAACCGTCCCCGTCCCCTAACCCTAACCGTAGCCCGAACCCTAACCCTAAACCTTCTCCGAACCCTTAGCCTCACCCGTCCACTAACCCTAACCCGTACGCTAACGCTCACCCGCGCCTGCACACGTACGCTCCCCCTAAAGCGTTGTCGTACCCTCACCTGGACCCTAAACCGTCCCCGTCCCCTAACCCTAACCCTAGCCCGAACCCTAAACCTAACCCTTCCCCGAACCCTGACCCTCACCCGTCCCCTAATCCTAACCCGTACGCTAACGCTAACCCGCGCCCTCACACGTACGCTCCCCCTAAAGCGTTGTCATACCCTCACCTGGACCCTAAACCGTCCCCGTCCCCTAACCCTAACCCTAGCCCGAACCCTAACCCTAACCCTTCCCCGAAGCCTGACCCTCACCCGTCCCCTAATCCTAACCCGTACGCTAACGCTCACCCACACCCTCACACGTACGCTCCCCCTAAAGCGTTGTCGTACCCTCACCTGGACGCTAAACCGTCCCCGTCCCCTAACCCTAACCCTAGCCCGAACAATAACCCTAACCCTAATCTGAAGCCTTAGCCTCACCTGTCCAATAATCCTAACCCGTACGCTAACGCTCACCAGCCCCCTCACACGTACGCTCCCCCTAAAGCGTTGTCGTACCCTCACCTGGACCCTAAACCGTCCCCGTCCCCTAACCCTAACCCTAGCCCGAACCCTAACCCTAACCCTTCCCCGAAGCCTGAGCATCACCCGTCCCCTAATCCTAACCCGTACGCTAACGCTAACCCGCGCCCTCACACGTACGCTCCCCCTAAAGAGTTGTTATACCCTCACCTGGACCTTAAACCGTCCCCGTCCCCTAACACTAACCCTAGCCCGAAACCTAACCCTAACCCTTCCCCAAAGCCTGACCCTCACCCGTCCCCTAATCCTAACCCGTACGCTAACACTCACCCGTGCCCTCACACGTACGCTCCCCCTAAAGCGTTGTCGTACCCTCACCTGGACCCTAAACCGTCCCCGTCCCCTAACCCTAACCCTAGCCCGAACCCTAACACTAACCCTTCCCCGAAGCCTGACCCTCACCCGTCCACTAATCCTAACCCGTACGCTAACGCTCACCCGCGCCCTCACACGCACGCTCCCCCTAAAGCACTGTCGTACCCTCACCTGGATTGTAAACCGTCCCCGTCCCCTAACCCTAACCCTAGCCCGAACCCTAACCCTAACCCTTCCCCGATGCCTGAGCATCACCCGTCCCCTAATCCTAACCCGTACGCTAACGCTAACCCGCGCCCTCACACGTACGCTCCCCCTAAAGCGTTGTCGTACCCTCACCTGGACCCTAAACCGTCCCCGTCCCCTAACCCTAACCCTAGCCCGAACTCTAACACTAACCCTTCCCCGAAGCCTGACCCTCACCCGTCCCCTAATCCTAACCCGTACGCTAACACTCACCCGTGCCCTCACACGTACGCTCCCCCTAAAGCGTTGTCGTACCCTCACCTGGACCCTAAACCGTCCCCGTCCCCTAACCCTAATCCTAGCCCGAACCCTAACCCTAACACTCCCCCGAAGCCTGACCCTCACCCGTCCCCTAATCCTAACCCGTACGCTAACGCTAACCCGCGCCCTCAAACGTACGCTCCCCCTAAAGCGTTGTTGTACCCTCACCTGGACCCTAAACCGTCCCCGTCCCCTAACCCTAACCCTAGCCCGAATCCTAACCCTAACCCTTCCCCGAAGCCTGACCCTCAACCGTCCCCTAATCCTAACCCGTACGCTAACGCTAACCCGCGCCCTCACACGTACGCTCCCCGTAAAGTGTTGTCATACCCTCACCTGGACCCTAAACCGTCCCCGTCCCCTAACCCTAACCCTAGCCCGAACCCTAACCCTAACCCTTCCCCGAAGCCTGACCCTCACCCGTCCCCTAATCCTAACCCGTACGCTAACGCTCACCCGTGCCCTCACACGTACGCTCCCCCTAAAGCGTTGTCGTACCCTCACCTGGACCCTAAACCGTCCCCGTCCCCTAACCCTAACCCTAGCCCGAACCCTAAACCTAACCCTTCCCCGAAGCCTGACCCTCACCCGTCCACTAATCCTAACCCGTACGCTAACGCTCACCCGCGCGCTCAAACGTACGCTCCCACTAAAGCGTTGTCGTACCCTCACCTAGACCCTAAACCGTCCCCGTCCCCTAACCCTAACCCTAGCCCGAACCCTAACCCTAACCCTTCCCCGAAGCCTGACATTCAACCGTCCCCTAATCCTAACCCGTACGCTAACGGTAACCCGCGCCCTCACACGTACGCTCCCCGTAAAGTGTTGTCGTACCCTCACCTGGACCCTAAACCATCCCCGTCCCCTAACACTAAACGTAGCCCGAAACCTAACCCTAACCCTTCCCAGAAGCCTGAGCATCACCCGTCCCCTAATCCTAACCCGTACGCTAACGCTCACCCGTGCCCTCACACGTACGCTCCCCCTAAAGCGTTGTCGTACCCTCACCTGGACCTTAAACCGTCCCCGTCCCCTAACCCTAACCCTAGCCCGAACCCTAACACTAACCCTTCCCCGAAGCCTGACCCTCACCCGTCCAATAATCATAACCCGTACGCTAACGCTCACCCGCGCCCTCACACGCACGCTCCCCCTAAAGCGTTGTCGTACCCTCACCTGGAACCTAAACCGTCCCCGTCCCCTAACCCTAATCCTAGCCCGAACCCTAACCCTAACACTCTCCCGAAGCCTGAGCCTCACCCGTCCCCTAATCCTAACCCGTATGCTAACGCTAACCCGCGCCCTCACACGTACGCTCCCCCTAAAGCGTTGTTGTACCCTCACCTGGACCCTAAACCGTCCCTGTCCCCTAACCCTAACCCTAGCCCGAACCCTAACCCTAACCCTTTCCCGAAGCCTGACCCTCAACCGTCCCCTAATCCTAACCCGTACGCTAACGCTAAACCGCGCCCTCACACGTTCGCTCCCCGTACAGTGTTGTCGTACCCTCACCTGGACCCTAAACCGTCCCCGTCACCTAACCCTAACCCTAGCCCGAACCCTAACCCTAACCCTTCCCCGAAGCCTGACCCTCACCCGTCCACTAATCCTAACCCGTACGCTAACCCTCACCCGCGCCCTCACACGTATGCTCCCCCTAAAGCGTTGTCGTACCCTCACCTGGACCCTAAACCGTCCCCGTCCCCAACCCTAACCCTAGCCCGAACCCTAAACCTAACCCTCCCCCGAAGCCTGACCCTCACCCGTCCCCTAATCCTAACCCGTAGGCTAACGCTAACCCGCGCCCTCACACGTACGCTCCCCCTAAAGCGTTGTCGTACCCTCACCTGGACCCTATACCGTCCCCGTCCCCTAAACCTAACCCTAGCCCGAACCCTAACCCTAACCCTTCCCCGAAGCCTGACCCTCACCCGTCTCCTAATCCTAAACCGTACGCTAACGCTAACCCACGCCCTCACACGTACGCTCCCCCTAAAGCGTTGCCGTACCCTCACCTGGACCCTAAACCGTCCCCGTCCCCTAACCCTAACCCTAGCCCGAACCCTAACCCTAAACCTTCCCCGAAGCCTGAGCCTCACCCGTCCCCTAATCCTAACCCGTACGCTAACGCTAACCTGCGCCCTCACACGTACGCTTCCCCTAAAGCGTTGTCGTACCCTCACCTGGACCCTAAACCATCCCGTCCCCTAACCCTAACCCTAGGCCGAACCCTAACCCTAACACTTCCCCGAAGCCTGACCCTCACCCGTGCCCTATCCTAACCCGTACGCTAACGCTATCTCGCGCCCTCACACGTTCGCTCCCCCTAAAGCGTTGTCGTACCCTCACCTGGACCCTAAACCGTCCCCATCCCCTAACCCTAACCCTAGCCCGAACCCTAACACTAACCCTCCCTCGACGCCTGACCCTCACCCGTCCCCTAATCCTAAACCGTACGCTAACGCTAACCCGCGCCCTCACACGTATGCTTCCCCTAAAGCGTTGTCGTACCCTCACCTGGACCCTAAACCGTCCCCGTCCCCTAACCCTAACCCTAGCCCGAACCCTAACCCTAACCCTTCCCCGAAGCCTGAGCCTCACCCGTCCCCTAATCCTAACCCGTACGCTAACGCTAACCCGCACCCTCACATGTACGCTCCCCCTAAAGCGTTGTCGTACCCTCACCTGGACCCTAAACCGTCCCCGTCCCCTAACCCTAACCGTAGCCCGAACCCTAACCCTAAACCTTCTCCGAACCCTTAGCCTCACCCGTCCACTAACCCTAACCCGTACGCTAACGCTCACCCGCGCCTGCACACGTACGCTCCCCCTAAAGCGTTGTCGTACCCTCACCTGGACCCTAAACCGTCCCCGTCCCCTAACCCTAACCCTAGCCCGAACCCTAAACCTAACCCTTCCCCGAACCCTGACCCTCACCCGTCCCCTAATCCTAACCCGTACGCTAACGCTAACCCGCGCCCTCACACGTACGCTCCCCCTAAAGCGTTGTCATACCCTCACCTGGACCCTAAACCGTCCCCGTCCCCTAACCCTAACCCTAGCCCGAACCCTAACCCTAACCCTTCCCCGAAGCCTGACCCTCACCCGTCCCCTAATCCTAACCCGTACGCTAACGCTCACCCACACCCTCACACGTACGCTCCCCCTAAAGCGTTGTCGTACCCTCACCTGGACGCTAAACCGTCCCCGTCCCCTAACCCTAACCCTAGCCCGAACAATAACCCTAACCCTAATCTGAAGCCTTAGCCTCACCTGTCCAATAATCCTAACCCGTACGCTAACGCTCACCCGCCCCCTCACACGTACGCTCCCCCTAAAGCGTTGTCGTACCCTCACCTGGACCCTAAACCGTCCCCGTCCCCTAACCCTAACCCTAGCCCGAACCCTAACCCTAACCCTTCCCCGAAGCCTGAGCATCACCCGTCCCCTAATCCTAACCCGTACGCTAACGCTAACCCGCGCCCTCACACGTACGCTCCCCCTAAAGAGTTGTTATACCCTCACCTGGACCTTAAACCGTCCCCGTCCCCTAACACTAACCCTAGCCCGAAACCTAACCCTAACCCTTCCCCGAAGCCTGACCCTCACCCGTCCCCTAATCCTAACCCGTACGCTAACGCTCACCCGTGCCCTCACACGTACGCTCCCCCTAAAGCGTTGTCGTACCCTCACCTGGACCCTAAACCGTCCCCGTCCCCTAACCCTAACCCTAGCCCGAACCCTAACACTAACCCTTCCCCGAAGCCTGACCCTCACCCGTCCACTAATCCTAACCCGTACGCTAACGCTCACCCGCGCCCTCACACGCACGCTCCCCCTAAAGCACTGTCGTACCCTCACCTGGATTGTAAACCGTCCCCGTCCCCTAACCCTAACCCTAGCCCGAACCCTAACCCTAACCCTTCCCCGATGCCTGAGCATCACCCGTCCCCTAATCCTAACCCGTACGCTAACGCTAACCCGCGCCCTCACACGTACGCTCCCCCTAAAGCGTTGTCGTACCCTCACCTGGACCCTAAACCGTCCCCGTCCCCTAACCCTAACCCTAGCCCGAACTCTAACACTAACCCTTCCCCGAAGCCTGACCCTCACCCGTCCAATAATCCTAACCCGTACGCTAACGCTCACCCGCGCCCTCACATGCACGCTCCCCCTAAATAGTTGTCGTACCCTCACCTGGACCCTAAACCGTCCCCGTCCCCTAACCCTAATCCTAGCCCGAACCCTAACCCTAACACTCCCCCGAAGCCTGACCCTCACCCGTCCCCTAATCCTAACCCGTACGCTAACGCTCACCCGTGCCCTCACACGTACGCTCCCCCTAAAGCGTTGTCGTACCCTCACCTGGACCCTAAACCGTCCCCGTCCCCTAACCCTAACCCTAGCCCGAACCCTAACACTAACCCTTCCCCGATGCCTGAGCATCACCCGTCCCCTAATCCTAACCCGTACGCTAACGCTCACCCGCGCCCTCACACGCACGCTCCCCCTAAAGCACTGTCGTACCCTCACCTGGATTGTAAACCGTCCCCGTCCCCTAACCCTAACCCTAGCCCGAACCCTAACCCTAACCCTTTCCCGAAGCCTGACCCTCAACCGTCCCCTAATCCTAACCCGTACGCTAACGCTAAACCGCGCCCTCACACGTTCGCTCCCCGTACAGTGTTGTCGTACCCTCACCTGGACCCTAAACCGTCCCCGTCACCTAACCCTAACCCTAGCCCGAACCCTAACCCTAACCCTTCCCCGAAGCCTGACCCTCACCCGTCCACTAATCCTAACCCGTACGCTAACCCTCACCCGCGCCCTCACACGTATGCTCCCCCTAAAGCGTTGTCGTACCCTCACCTGGACCCTAAACCGTCCCCGTCCCCAACCCTAACCCTAGCCCGAACCCTAAACCTAACCCTCCCCCGAAGCCTGACCCTCACCCGTCCCCTAATCCTAACCCGTAGGCTAACGCTAACCCGCGCCCTCACACGTACGCTCCCCCTAAAGCGTTGTCGTACCCTCACCTGGACCCTATACCGTCCCCGTCCCCTAAACCTAACCCTAGCCCGAACCCTAACCCTAACCCTTCCCCGAAGCCTGACCCTCACCCGTCTCCTAATCCTAAACCGTACGCTAACGCTAACCCACGCCCTCACACGTACGCTCCCCCTAAAGCGTTGCCGTACCCTCACCTGGACCCTAAACCGTCCCCGTCCCCTAACCCTAACCCTAGCCCGAACCCTAACCCTAAACCTTCCCCGAAGCCTGAGCCTCACCCGTCCCCTAATCCTAACCCGTACGCTAACGCTAACCTGCGCCCTCACACGTACGCTTCCCCTAAAGCGTTGTCGTACCCTCACCTGGACCCTAAACCATCCCGTCCCCTAACCCTAACCCTAGGCCGAACCCTAACCCTAACACTTCCCCGAAGCCTGACCCTCACCCGTGCCCTATCCTAACCCGTACGCTAACGCTATCTCGCGCCCTCACACGTTCGCTCCCCCTAAAGCGTTGTCGTACCCTCACCTGGACCCTAAACCGTCCCCATCCCCTAACCCTAACCCTAGCCCGAACCCTAACACTAACCCTCCCTCGACGCCTGACCCTCACCCGTCCCCTAATCCTAAACCGTACGCTAACGCTAACCCGCGCCCTCACACGTATGCTTCCCCTAAAGCGTTGTCGTACCCTCACCTGGACCCTAAACCGTCCCCGTCCCCTAACCCTAACCCTAGCCCGAACCCTAACCCTAACCCTTCCCCGAAGCCTGAGCCTCACCCGTCCCCTAATCCTAACCCGTACGCTAACGCTAACCCGCACCCTCACATGTACGCTCCCCCTAAAGCGTTGTCGTACCCTCACCTGGACCCTAAACCGTCCCCGTCCCCTAACCCTAACCGTAGCCCGAACCCTAACCCTAAACCTTCTCCGAACCCTTAGCCTCACCCGTCCACTAACCCTAACCCGTACGCTAACGCTCACCCGCGCCTGCACACGTACGCTCCCCCTAAAGCGTTGTCGTACCCTCACCTGGACCCTAAACCGTCCCCGTCCCCTAACCCTAACCCTAGCCCGAACCCTAAACCTAACCCTTCCCCGAACCCTGACCCTCACCCGTCCCCTAATCCTAACCCGTACGCTAACGCTAACCCGCGCCCTCACACGTACGCTCCCCCTAAAGCGTTGTCATACCCTCACCTGGACCCTAAACCGTCCCCGTCCCCTAACCCTAACCCTAGCCCGAACCCTAACCCTAACCCTTCCCCGAAGCCTGACCCTCACCCGTCCCCTAATCCTAACCCGTACGCTAACGCTCACCCACACCCTCACACGTACGCTCCCCCTAAAGCGTTGTCGTACCCTCACCTGGACGCTAAACCGTCCCCGTCCCCTAACCCTAACCCTAGCCCGAACAATAACCCTAACCCTAATCTGAAGCCTTAGCCTCACCTGTCCAATAATCCTAACCCGTACGCTAACGCTCACCCGCCCCCTCACACGTACGCTCCCCCTAAAGCGTTGTCGTACCCTCACCTGGACCCTAAACCGTCCCCGTCCCCTAACCCTAACCCTAGCCCGAACCCTAACCCTAACCCTTCCCCGAAGCCTGAGCATCACCCGTCCCCTAATCCTAACCCGTACGCTAACGCTAACCCGCGCCCTCACACGTACGCTCCCCCTAAAGAGTTGTTATACCCTCACCTGGACCTTAAACCGTCCCCGTCCCCTAACACTAACCCTAGCCCGAAACCTAACCCTAACCCTTCCCCGAAGCCTGACCCTCACCCGTCCCCTAATCCTAACCCGTACGCTAACGCTCACCCGTGCCCTCACACGTACGCTCCCCCTAAAGCGTTGTCGTACCCTCACCTGGACCCTAAACCGTCCCCGTCCCCTAACCCTAACCCTAGCCCGAACCCTAACACTAACCCTTCCCCGAAGCCTGACCCTCACCCGTCCACTAATCCTAACCCGTACGCTAACGCTCACCCGCGCCCTCACACGCACGCTCCCCCTAAAGCACTGTCGTACCCTCACCTGGATTGTAAACCGTCCCCGTCCCCTAACCCTAACCCTAGCCCGAACCCTAACCCTAACCCTTCCCCGATGCCTGAGCATCACCCGTCCCCTAATCCTAACCCGTACGCTAACGCTAACCCGCGCCCTCACACGTACGCTCCCCCTAAAGCGTTGTCGTACCCTCACCTGGACCCTAAACCGTCCCCGTCCCCTAACCCTAACCCTAGCCCGAACTCTAACACTAACCCTTCCCCGAAGCCTGACCCTCACCCGTCCAATAATCCTAACCCGTACGCTAACGCTCACCCGCGCCCTCACATGCACGCTCCCCCTAAATAGTTGTCGTACCCTCACCTGGACCCTAAACCGTCCCCGTCCCCTAACCCTAATCCTAGCCCGAACCCTAACCCTAACACTCCCCCGAAGCCTGACCCTCACCCGTCCCCTAATCCTAACCCGTACGCTAACGCTCACCCGTGCCCTCACACGTACGCTCCCCCTAAAGCGTTGTCGTACCCTCACCTGGACCCTAAACCGTCCCCGTCCCCTAACCCTAACCCTAGCCCGAACCCTAACACTAACCCTTCCCCGATGCCTGAGCATCACCCGTCCCCTAATCCTAACCCGTACGCTAACGCTCACCCGCGCCCTCACACGCACGCTCCCCCTAAAGCACTGTCGTACCCTCACCTGGATTGTAAACCGTCCCCGTCCCCTAACCCTAACCCTAGCCCGAATCCTAACCCTAACCCTTCCCCGAAGCCTGACCCTCAACCGTCCCCTAATCCTAACCCGTACGCTAACGCTAACCCGCGCCCTCACACGTACGCTCCCCGTAAAGTGTTGTCGTACCCTCACCTGGACCCTAAACCGTCCCCGTCCCCTAACCCTAACCCTAGCCCGAACCCTAACCCTAACCCTTCCCCGAAGCCTGACCCTCACCCGTCCCCTAATCCTAACCCGTACGCTAACGCTCACCCGTGCCCTCACACGTACGCTCCCCCTAAAGCGTTGTCGTACCCTCACCTGGACCCTAAACCGTCCCCGTCCCCTAACCCTAACCCTAGCCCGAACCCTAACCCTAACCCTTCCCCGAAGCCTGACCCTCACCCGTCCACTAATCCTAACCCGTACGCTAACGCTCACCCGCGCGCTCAAACGTACGCTCCCACTAAAGCGTTGTCGTACCCTCACCTAGACCCTAAACCGTCCCCGTCCCCTAACCCTAACCCTAGCCCGAACCCTAACCCTAACCCTTCCCCGAAGCCTGACATTCAACCGTCCCCTAATCCTAACCCGTACGCTAACGGTAACCCGCGCCCTCACACGTACGCTCCCCGTAAAGTGTTGTCGTACCCTCACCTGGACCCTAAACCGTCCCCGTCCCCTAACCCTAACCCTAGCCCGAACCCTAACCCTAACACTTCCCCGAAGCCTGAGCCTCACCCGTCTCCTAATCCTAAACCGTACGCTAACGCTAACCCACGCCCTCACACGTACGCTCCCCCTAAATCGTTGTCGTACCCTCACTTGGACCCTAAACCGTCCCCGTCCCCTAACCCTAACCCTAGCCCGAACCCTAACCCTAACCTTTCCCCGAAGCCTGAGCCTCACCCGTCCCCTATCCTAATCCGTACGCTAACGCTAACTCGCACCCTCACACGTTCGCTCCCCCTAAAGCGTTGTCGTACCCCCACCTGGATCCTAAACCGTCCCCGTCCCCTAACCCTAACCCTAGCCCGAACACTAACACTAACACTCCCCCGACGCCTGACCCTCATGCGTCCCCTAATCGTAACCCGTACGCTAACGCTAACCCGCGCCCTCACACGTATGCTCCCCCTAAAGCGTTGTCGTACCCTCACCTGGACCCTAAACCGTCCCCGTCCCCTAACCCTAACCCTAGCCCGAACCCTAACCCTAACCCTTCCCCGCAGCCTGAGCCTCACCCGTCCCCTAATCCTAACCCGTACGCTAACGCTAACCCGCACCCTCACATGTACGCTCCCCCTAAAGCGTTGTTGTACCCTCACCTGGACCCTAAACCGTCCCCGTCCCCTAACCCTAACCCTAGCCCGAACCCTAACCCTAACACTTCTCCGAACCCTTAGACTCACCCGTCCACTAACCCTAACCCGTACGCTAACGCTCACCCGCGTCCGCACACGTACGCTCCCCCTAAAGCGTTGTCGTACCCTCACCTGGACCCTAAACCGTCCCCGTCCCCTAACCCTAACCCTAGCCCGAAACCTAAACCTAACCCTTCCCCGAAGCCTGACCCTCACCCGTCCCCAAATCCTAACCCGTACGCTAACGCTAACCCGCGCCCTCACACGTACGCTCCCCCTAAAGTGTTGTTGTACCCTCACCTGGACCCTAAACCGTCCCCGTCCCCTAACCCTAACCCTAGCCCGAAGCCTGACCCTCACCCGTCCCCTAATCCTAACACGTACGCTAACCCTAACCCGCGCCCTCACACGTACGCTCCCCCTAAAGCGTTGTCATACCCTCACATGGACCCTAAACCGTCCCCGTCCCCTAACCCTAACCGTAGCCCGAACCCTAACCCTAACCCTTCCCCGAAGCCTGACCCTCACCCGTCCCCTAATCCTAATCCGTACGCTAACGCTCACCCGTACCCTCACACGTACGCTCCCCCAAAAGCTTTGTCGTACCCTCACCTGGACCCTAAACCGTCCCCTTTCCCTAACCCTAACCCTAGCCCGAACCCTAACCCTAACCCTAATCTGAAGCCTTAGCCTCACCTGTCCACTAATCCTAACCCGTACGCTAACGCTCACCCGCCCCCTCACACGTACGCTCCCCCTAAAGCGTTGTCGTACCCTCACCTGGACCCTAAACCGTCCCCGTCCCCTAACCCTAACCCTAGCCCGAACCCTAACCCTAACCCTTCCCCGAAGCCTGACCCTCACCCGTCCCCTAATCCTAACCCGTACGCTAACGCTCACCCGCGCCCTCACACGTACGCTCCCCCTAAAGCGTTGTCGTACCCTCACCTGGACCCTAAACCGTCCCCGTCCCCTAACAGTAACCCTAGCCCGAACCCTAACCCTAACCCTTCCCCGAAGCCTGACCCTCACGCGTCCCCTAATCGTAACCCGTACGCTAACGCTAACCCACGCCCTCACACGTACGCTCCCCCTAAAGCGTTGTCGTACCCTCACCTGGACCCTAAACCACCCCGTCCCCTAACCCTAACCCTAGCCCAAACCCTAACCTTAACCCTTCCCCGAAGCCTGACCATCACCCGTCCCCTAATCCTAACCCGTACGCTAATGCTCACCCGCACCCTCACACGTACGCTCCCCCTAAAGCGTTGTCGTACCCTCACCTGGACCCTAAACCGTCCCCGTCCCCTAACCCTAACCCTAGCCCGAACCCTAACCGTAACCCTTCTCTGAAGCCTTAGCCTCACCTGTCCACTAATCCTAACCTGTACGATAACGCTCACCCGCGCCCTCACACGTACGCTCCCCCTAAAGCGTTGTCGTACCCTCACCTGGACCCTAAACCGTCCCCGTCCCCTAACCCTAACCCTAGCCCGAACCCTAACCCTAACCCTTCCCCGAAGCCTGAGCCTCACCCTTCCCCTAATCCTAACCCGTATGCTAACGCTAACCCGCGCCCTCAGACGTACGCTCCCCCTAAAGCGTTGTCGTACCCTCACCTGGACCCTAAACCGTCCCCGTCCCCTAACCCTAACCCTAGCCCGAACCCTAACCCTTACCCTTCCCCGAAGCCTGACCCTCACCCGTCCCCTAATCCTAACCCGTACGCTAACGCTACCCCGCGCCCTCACACGTACGCTCACCCTAAAGCGTTGTCGTACCCTCACCTGGACCCTAAACCGTCCCCGTCCCCTAACCCTAACCCTAGCCCGAACCCTAACCCTAACACTTCTCTGAAGCCTTAGCCTCACCCGTCCACTAATCCTAACCCGTACGCTAACGCTCACCCGCGCCCTCACACGTACGCTCCCCCTAAAGCGTTGTCGTACCCTCACCTGGACCCTAAACCGTCCCCGTCCCATAACCCTAACCCTAGCCCGAACCGTAACACTAACCCTTCCCCGAAGCCTGACTCTCACCCATCCCCTAATCCTAACCCGTACGCTAACACTAACCCGCGCCCTCACACGTACGCTCCCCCTAAAGCGTTGTCGTACCCTCACCTGGACCCTAAACCGTCCCCGTCCCCTAACCGTAACCCTAGCCCGAACCCTAACCCTAAACCTTCTCCGAAGCCTGACCCTCACCCGTGCCCTAATCCTAACCCGTACGCTAACGCTAACCCACGCCCTCACACGTACGCTCCCCCTAAAGCGTTGTCGTACCCTCACCTGGACCCTAAACCGCCCCGTCCCCTAACCCTAACCCTAGCCCAAACCCTAACCTTAACCCTTCCCCGAAGCCTGACCCTCACCCGTCCCCTAATCCTAACCCGTACGCTAACGCTCACACGCACCCTCACACGTACGCTCCCCCTAAAGCATTGTCGTACCCTCACCTGGACCCTAAACCGTCCCCGTCCCCTAACCCTAACCCTAGCCCGAACCCTAACCGTAACCCTTCTCTGAAGCCTTAGCCTCACCCGTCCACTAATCCTAACCCGTACGATAACGCTCACCCGCGCCCTCACACGTACGCTCCCCCTAAAGCGTTGTCGTACCCTCACCTGGACCCTAAACCGTCCCCGTCCCCTAACCCTAACCCTAGCCTGAACCCTAACCCTAACCCTTCCCCGAAGCCTGAGCCTCACCCTTCCCCTAATCTTAACCCGTATGCTAACGCTAACCCGCGCCCTCACACGTACGCTCCCCCTAAAGCGTTGTCGTACCCTCACCTGGACCCTAAACCGTCCCCGTCCCCTAACCCTAACCCTAGTCCGAACCCTAACCCTTACCCTTCCCCGAAGCCTGACCCTCACCCGTCCCCTAATCCTAACCCGTACGCTAACGCTACCCCGCGCCCTCACACGTACGCTCACCCTAAAGCGTTGTCGTACCCTCACCTGGACCCTAAACCGTCCCCGTCCCCTAACCCTAACCCTAGCCCGAACCCTAACCCTAACACTTCCCCGAAGCCTGACCCTCACCCGTCCCCTAATCCTAACCCGTACGCTAACGCTAACGCGGGCCCTCACAAGTACGCTCCCCCTAAAGCGTTGTCGTACCCTCACCTGGACCCTAAACCGTCCCCGTCCCCTAACCCTAACCCTAGCCCGAATCCTAACCCTAAACCTTCCCCGAAGCCTGACCCTCACCCGTCCCCTAATACTAACCCATACGCTAACGCTAACCCGCGCCCTCACACGTACGCTCCCCCTAAAGCGTTGTCATACCCTCACCTGGACCCTAAACCGTCCCTGTCCCCTAACCCTAACCCTAGCCCGAACCCTAACCCTAACACTTCTCCGAACCCTTAGCCTCACCCGTCCTCTAATCCTAACCCGTACGCTAACGCTAACCCGTGCCCTCACACGTACGCTCTCCCTAAAGCGTTGTCGTACACTCACCTGGACCCTAAACCGTCCCAGTCCCCTAACCCTAACCCTAGGCCGAACCCTAACCCTAACCCTTCCCCGAAGCCTGATCCTCACTCGTCCCCTAATCCTAACCCGTACGCTAACGCTCACCCGCGCCCTCATACGTACGCTCCCCCTAAAGCGTTGTTGTACTCTCACCTGGACCCTAAACCATCCCCGTCCCCTAACGCTAACCCTAGCCCGAACCCTAAACCTAACCCTACCCCGAAGCCTGACCCTCACCCGTCCCCTAATCCTAACCCGTACGCTAACGCTCACCCGGGCCCTCACACGTATGCTCCCCCTAAAGCGTTGTCATACCCTCACTTGGACCCTAAACCGTCCCCGTCCCCTAACCCTAACCCTAGCCCGAACCCAAACCCTAACCCTTCCTCGAAGCCTGACCCTCACCCGTCCCCTAACCCTAACCCTAGCCCAAACCCTAACCCTAACCCTTCCCCGAAGCCTGACCCTCACCCGTCCCCTAATCCTAACCCGTACGCTAACGCTCACCCGCACCCTCACACGTACGCTCCCCCTAAAGCGTTGTCGTACCCTCACCTGGACCCTAAACCGTCCCCGTCCCCTAACCCTAACCCTAGCCCGAACCCTAACTGTAACCCTTCTCTGAAGCCTTAGCCCCCCCGTCCACTAATCCTAACCCGTACGCTAACGCTCACCCGCGCCCTCACACGTACGCTCCCCCTAAAGCGTTGTCGTACCCTCACCTGGACCCTAAACTGTCCCCGTCCCCTAACCCTAACCCTAGCCCGAACCCAAACCCTAACCCTTCCCCGAAGCCTGAGCCTCACCCGTCCCCTAATCCTAACCCGTACGCTAACGCTAACCCGCGCCCTCACACGTACGCTCCCCCTAAAGCGTTGTCGTACCCTCACCTGGACCCTAAAGCGTCCCCGTCCCCTAACCCTAACCCTAGCCCGAACCCTAACCCTTACCCTTCCCCGAAGCCTGACCCTCACCCGTCCCCTAATCCTAACCCGTACGCTAACGCTAACGCGGGCCCTCACACGTACGCTCCCCCTAAAGCGTTGTCGTACCCTCACCTGGACCCTAAACCGTCCCCGTCCCCTAACCCTAACCCTAGCCCGAACCCTAACCCTAACCCTTCCCAGAAGCCTGACACTCACCCGTCCCCTAATCCTAACCCGTACGCTAACGCTAACCCGCACCCTCACACGCACGCTCCTCCTAAAGCGTTGTCGTACCCTCACCTGGACCCTAAACCGTCCCCGTCCCCTAACCGTAACCCTAGCCCGAACCCTAACCCTAACCATTCCCCGAAGCCTGACCCTCACCCGTCCCCTAATCCTAACCTGTACGCTAACGCTACCCCACGCCCTCACACGTACGCTCCCCCTAATGCGTTGTCGTACCCTCACCTGGACCCTAAACCGCCCCGTCCCCTAACCCTACCCTAGCCCGAACCCTAACCCTAACACTTCCCCGAAGCCTGACCCTCACCCGTCCCCTAATCCTAACCCGTACGCTAACGCTCACCCGCACCCTCACACGTACGCTCCCCCTATAGCGTTGTCGTACCCTCACCTGGACCCTAAACCGTCCCCGTCCCCTAAACCTAACCCTAGCCCGAACCCTAACCCTAACACTTCTCTGAAGCCTTAGCCTCACCCGTCCACTAATCCTAACCCGTACGCTAACGCTCACCCGCGCCCTCACACGTACGCTCCCCCTAAAGCGTTGTCGTACCCTCACCTGGACACTAAACCGTCCCCGTCCCCTAACCCTAACCCTAGCCCGAACCCTAACCCTAACCCTTCCCCGAAGCCTGAGCCTCACCCGTCCCCATCCTAATCCGTACGCTAACGCTAACTCGCACCCTCACACGTTCGCTCCCCCTAAAGCGTTGTCGTACCCCCACCTGGATCCTAAACCGTCCCCGTCCCCTAACCCTAACCCTAGCCCGAACCCTAACACTAACACTCCCCCGACGCCTGACCCTCACGCGTCCCCTAATCGTAACCCGTACGCTAACGCTAACCCGCGCCCTCACACGTATGCTCCCCCTAAAGCGTTGTCGTACCCTCACCTGGACCCTAAACCGTCCCCGTCCCCTAACCCTAACCCTAGCCCGAACCCTAACCCTAACCCTTCCCCGAAGCCTGAGCCTCACCCGTCCCCTAATCCTAACCCGTACGCTAACGCTAACCCGCACCCTCACATGTACGCTCCCCCTAAAGCGTTGTTGTACCCTCACCTGGACCCTAAACCGTCCCCGTCCCCTAACCCTAACCCTAGCCCGAACCCTAACCCTAACCCTTCTCCGAACCCTTAGACTCACCCGTCCACTAACCCTAACCCGTACGCTAACGCTCACCCGCGTCCGCACACGTACGCTCCCCCTAAAGCGTTGTCGTACCCTCACCTGGACCCTAAACCGTCCCCGTCCCCTAACCCTAACCCTAGCCCGAAACCTAAACCTAACCCTTCCCCGAAGCCTGAGCCTCACCCGTCCCCTAATCCTAACCCGTACGCTAACGCTCACCCGCACCCTCACACGTACGCTCCCCCAAAAGCGTTGTCGTACCCTCACCTGGACCCTAAACCGTCCCCGTTCCCTAACCCTAACCCTAGCCCGAACCCTAACCCTAACCCTTCCCCGAAGCCTGACCCTCACCCGTCCCCTAATCCTAACCCGTACGCTAACGCTCACCCGCACCCTCACACGTACGCTCCCCCTAAAGCGTTGTCGTACCCTCACCTGGACCCTAAACCGTCCCCGTCCCCTAACCCTAACCCTAGCCCGAACCCTAACTGTAACCCTTCTCTGAAGCCTTAGCCCCCCCGTCCACTAATCCTAACCTGTACGCTAACGCTCACCCGCGCCCTCACACGTACGCTCCCCCTAAAGCGTTGTCGTACCCTCACCTGGACCCTAAACCGTCCCCGTCCCCTAACCCTAACCCTAGCCCGAACCCAAACCCTATCCCTTCCCCGAAGCCTGAGCCTCACCCGTCCCCTAATCCTAACCCGTACGCTAACGCTAACCCGCGCCCTCACACGTACGCTCCCCCTAAAGCGTTGTCGTACCCTCACCTGGACCCTAAAGCGTCCCCGTCCCCTAACCCTAACCCTAGCCCGAACCCTAACCCTAACCCTTCCCAGAAGCCTGACCCTCACCCGTGCCCTAATCCTAACCCGTACGCTAACGCTAACCCGCACCCTCACACGCACGCTCCCCCTAAAGCGTTGTCGTACCCTCACCTGGACCCTAAACCGTCCCCGTCCCCTAACCGTAACCCTAGCCCGAACCCTAACCCTAACCATTCCCCGAAGCCTGACCCTCACCCGTCCCCTAATCCTAACCTGTACGCTAACGCTACCCCACGCCCTCACACGTACGCTCCCCCTAAAGCGTTGTCGTACCCTCACCTGGACCCTAAACCGCCCCGTCCCCTAACCCTACCCTAGCCCGAACCCTAACCCTAACACTTCCCCGAAGCCTGACCCTCACCCGTCCCCTAATCCTAACCCGTACGCTAACGCTCACCCGCACCCTCACACGTACGCTCCCCCTATAGCGTTGTCGTACCCTCACCTGGACCCTAAACCGTCCCCGTCCCCTAAACCTAACCCTAGCCCGAACCCTAACCCTAACACTTCTCTGAAGCCTTAGCCTCACCCGTCCACTAATCCTAACCCGTACGCTAACGCTCACCCGCGCCCTCACACGTACGCTCCCCCTAAAGCGTTGTCGTACCCTCACCTGGACACTAAACCGTCCCCGTCCCCTAACCCTAACCCTAGCCCGAACCCTAACCCTAACCCTTCCCCGAAGCCTGACCCTCACCCGTCCCCATCCTAATCCGTACGCTAACGCTAACTCGCACCCTCACACGTTCGCTCCCCCTAAAGCGTTGTCGTACCCTCACCTGGACCCTAAACCGTCCCCGTCCCCTAACCCTAACCCTAGCCCGAACCCTAACTGTAACCCTTCTCTGAAGCCTTAGCCCCCCCGTCCACTAATCCTAACCCGTACGCTAACGCTCACCCGCGCCCTCACACCTACGCTCCCCCTAAAGCGTTGTCGTACCCTCACCTGGACCCTAAACCGTCCCCGTCCCCTAACCCTAACCCTAGCCCGAACCCAAACCCTAACCCTTCCCCGAAGCCTGAGCCTCACCCGTCCCCTAATCCTAACCCGTACGCTAACGCTAACCCGCGCCCTCACACGTACGCTCCCCCTAAAGCGTTGTCGTACCCTCACCTGGACCCTAAAGCGTCCCCGTCCCCTAACCCTAACCCTAGCCCGAACCCTAACCCTTACCCTTCCCCGAAGCCTGACCCTCACCCGTCCCCTAATCCTAACCCGTACGCTAACGCTAACGCGGGCCCTCACACGTACGCTCCCCCTAAAGCGTTGTCGTACCCTCACCTGGACCCTAAACCGTCCCCGTCCCCTAACCCTAACCCTAGCCCGAACCCTAACCCTAACCCTTCCCAGAAGCCTGACCCTCACCCGTCCCCTAATCCTAACCCGTACGCTAACGCTAACCCGCACCCTCACACGCACGCTCCCCCTAAAGCGTTGTCGTACCCTCACCTGGACCCTAAACCGTCCCCGTCCCCTAACCGTAACCCTAGCCCGAACCCTAACCCTAACCATTCCCCGAAGCCTGACCCTCACCCGTCCCCTAATCCTAACCTGTACGCTAACGCTACCCCACGCCCTCACACGTACGCTCCCCCTAAAGCGTTGTCGTACCCTCACCTGGACCCTAAACCGCCCCGTCCCCTAACCCTACCCTAGCCCGAACCCTAACCCTAACACTTCCCCGAAGCCTGACCCTCACCCGTCCCCTAATCCTAACCCGTACGCTAACGCTCACCCGCACCCTCACAAGTACGCTCCCCCTATAGCGTTGTCGTACCCTCACCTGGACTCTAAACCGTCCCCGTCCCCTAAACCTAACCCTAGCCCGAACCCTAACCCTAACACTTCTCTGAAGCCTTAGCCTCACCCGTCCACTAATCCTAACCCGTACGCTAACGCTCACCCGCGCCCTCACACGTACGCTCCCCCTAAAGCGTTGTCGTACCCTCACCTGGACACTAAACCGTCCCCGTCCCCTAACCCTAACCCTAGCCCGAACCCTAACCCTAACCCTTCCCCGAAGCCTGACCCTCACCCGTCCCCATCCTAATCCGTACGCTAACGCTAACTCGCACCCTCACACGTTCGCTCCCCCTAAAGCGTTGTCGTACCCCCACCTGGATCCTAAACCGTCCCCGTCCCCTAACCCTAACCCTAGCCCGAACCCTAACACTAACACTCCCCCGACGCCTGACCCTCACGCGTCCCCTAATCGTAACCCGTACGCTAACGCTAACCCGCGCCCTCACACGTATGCTCCCCCTAAAGCGTTGTCGTACCCTCACCTGGACCCTAAACCGTCCCCGTCCCCTAACCCTAACCCTAGCCCGAACCCTAACCCTAACCCTTCCCCGAAGCCTGAGCCTCACCCGTCCCCTAATCCTAACCCGTACGCTAACGCTAACCCGCACCCTCACATGTACGCTCCCCCTAAAGCGTTGTTGTACCCTCACCTGGACCCTAAACCGTCCCCGTCCCCTAACCCTAACCCTAGCCCGAACCCTAACCCTAACCCTTCTCCGAACCCTTAGACTCACCCGTCCACTAACCCTAACCCGTACGCTAACGCTCACCCGCGTCCGCACACGTACGCTCCCCCTAAAGCGTTGTCGTACCCTCACCTGGACCCTAAACCGTCCCCGTCCCCTAACCCTAACCCTAGCCCGAAACCTAAACCTAACCCTTCCCCGAAGCCTGACCCTCACCCGTCCCCTAATCCTAACCCGTACGCTAACGCTAACCCGCACCCTCACACGTACGCTCCCCCTAAAGTGTTGTTGTACCCTCACCTGGACCCTAAACCGTCCCCGTCCCCTAACCCTAACCCTAGCCCGAACCCTAACCCTAACCCTTCCCCGAAGCCTGAGCCGCACCCGTCCCCTAATCCTAACCCGTACGCTAACGCTCACCCGCGCCCTCACACGTACGCTCCCCCTAAAGCGTTGTCGTACCCTCACCTGGACGCTAAACCGTCTCCGTCCCCTAACGCTAACCCTAGCCCGAACCCTAACCCTAACCCTACCCCGAAGCCTGACCCTCACCCGTCCCCTAATCCTAACACGTACGCTAACCCTAACCCGCGCCCTCACACGTACGCTCCCCCTAAAGCGTTCTCATACCCTCACATGGACCCTAAACCGTCCCCGTCCCGTAAGCCTAACCCTAGCCCGAACCCTAACCCTAACCCTTCCCCGAAGCCTGACCCTCACCCGTCCCCTAATCCTAACCCGTACGCTAACGCTCACCCGCACCCTCACACGTACGCTCCCCCAAAAGCGTTGTCGTACCCTCACCTGGACCCTAAACCGTCCCCGTTCCCTAACCCTAACCCTAGCCCGAACCCTAACCCTAACCCTTCCCCGAAGCCTGACCCTCACCCGTCCCCTAATCCTAACCCGTACGCTAACGCTCACCCGCGCCCTCACACGTACGCTCCCCCTAAAGCGTTGTCGTACCCTCACCTGGACCCTAAACCGTCCCCGTCCCCTAACAGTAACCCTAGCCCGAACCCTAACCCTAACCCTTCCCCGAATCCTGACCCTCACCCGTCCCCTAATCCTAACCCGTACGCTAACGCTAACCCGCGCCCTCACACGAACGCTCACCCTAAAGCGTTGTCGTACCCTCACCTGGACCCTAAACTGTCCCCGTCCCCTAACCCTAACCCTAGCCCGAACCCTAACCCTAACCCTTCCCCGAAGCCTGACCCTCACCCGTCCCCTAATCCTAACCCGTACGCTAACACTAATGCGGGCCCTCACAAGTACGCTCCCCCTAAAGCGTTGTCGTACCCTCACCTGGACCCTAAACCGTCCCCGTCCCCTAACACTAACCCTAGCCCGAACCCTAACCCTAACACTTCCCCGAAGCCTGAGCCTCAACCGTCCCCTACTCCTAACCCGTACGCTAACGCTAACCCGCGCCCTCACACGTACGCTCCCCCTAAAGTGTTGTCGTACCCTCACCTGGACCCTAAACCGTCCCCGTCCCCTAACCCTAACCCTAGCCCGAACCCTAACCCTAACCCTTCCCCGAAGCCTGACCCTCACCCGTCCCCTAATCCTAACCCGTACGCTAACGCTCACCCGCGCCCTCACACGTACGCTCCCCCTAAAGCGTTGTCGTACCCTCACCTGGACCCTAAACCGTCCCCGTCCCCTAACCCTAACCCTAGCCCGAACCCTAACCCTAACACTTCCCCGAAGCCTGACCCTCACCCGTCCCCTAATCCTAACCCGTACGCTAACGCTCACACGCACCCTCACACGTACGCTCCCCCTAAAGCGTTGTCGTACTTTCACCTGGACCCTAAACCGTCCCCGTCCCCTAACCCTAACCCTAGCCCGAACCCTAACCCTAACACTTCTCTGAAGCCTTAGCCTCACCCGTCCACTAATCCTAACCCGTACGCTAACGCTCACCCGCGAGCTCACACGTACGCTCCCCCTAAAGCATTGTCGTACCCTCACCTGGACCCTAAACCGTCCCCGTCCCCTAACCCTAACCCTAGCCCGAACCGTAACCCTAACCCTTCCCCGAAGCCTGACCCTCACCCGTCCCGTAATCCTAACCCGTACGCTAACGCTATCCCGCGCCCTCACACGTACGCTCCCCCTAAAGCGTTGTCGTACCCTCACCTGGACCCTAAACCGTCCCCGTCCCCTAACCGTAACCCTAGCCCGAACCCTAACCCTAAATCTTCCCCGAAGCCTGACCCTCACCCGTCCCCTAATCCTAACCCGTACGCTAACGCTAACCCACGCCCTCACACGTACGCTCCCCCTAAAGCGTTGTCGTACCCTCACCTGGACCCTAAACCGCCCCGTCCCCTAACCCTAACCCTAGCCCGAACTCTAACCCTAACACTTCCCCGAAGCCTGACCCTCACCCGTCCCCTAATCCTAACCCGTACGCTAACGCTCACCCGCACCCTCACACGTACGCTCCCCCTAAAGCGTTGTCGTACCCTCACCTGGACCCTAAACCGTCCCCGTCCCCTAACCCTAACCCTAGCCCGAACCCTATACGTAACCCTTCTCTGAAGCCTGAGCCTCACCCTTCCCCTAATCCTAACCCGTATGCTAACGCTAACCCGCGCCCTCACACGTACGCTCCCCCTAAAGCGTTGTCGTACCCTCACCTGGACCCTAAACCGTCCCCGTCCCCTAACCCTAACCCTAGCCCGAACCCTAACCCTTACCCTTCCCCGAAGCCTGACCCTCACCCGTCCCCTAATCCTAACCCGTACGCTAACGCTACCCCGCGCCCTCACACGTACGCTCACCCTAAAGCGTTGTCGTACCCTCACCTGGACCCTAAACCGTCCCCGTCCCCTAACCCTAACCCTAGCCCGAACCCTAACCCTAACACTTCTCTGAAGCCTTAGCCTCACCCGTCCACTAATCCTAACCCGTACGCTAACGCTCACCCGCGCCCTCACACGTACGCTCCCCCTAAAGCGTTGTCGTACCCTCACCTGGACCCTAAACCGTCCCCGTCCCCTAACCCTAACCCTAGCCCGAACCCTAACCCTAACCCTTCCCCGAAGCCTGACCCTCACCCGTCCCCTAATCCTAACCCGTACGCTAACGCTAACCCGCACCCTCTCACGCACGCTCCCCCTAAAGCGTTGTCGTACCCTCACCTGGACCCTAAACCGTCCCCGTCCCCTAACCGTAACCCTAGCCCGAACCCTAACCCTAACCATTCCCCGAAGCCTGTCCCTCACCCGTCCCCTAATCCTAACCCGTACGCTAATGCTACCCCGCGCCCTCACACGTACGCTCCCCCTAAAGCGTTGTCGTACCCTCACCTGGACCCTAAACCGCCCCGTCCCCTAACCCTACCCTAGCCCGAACCCTAACCCTAACACTTCCCCGAAGCCTGACCCTCACCCGTCCCCTAATCCTAACCCGTACGCTAACGCTCACCCGCACCCTCACACGTACGCTCCCCCTATAGCGTTGTCGTACCCTCACCTGGACCCTAAACCGTCCCCGTCCCCTAACCCTAACCCTAGCCCGAACCCTAACCCTAACCCTTCCCCGAAGCCTGACCCTCACCCGTCCCCATCCTAATCCGTACGCTAACGCTAACTCGCACCCTCACACGTTCGCTCCCTCTAAAGCGTTGTCGTACCCCCACCTGGATCCTAAACCGTCCCCGTCCCCTAACCCTAACCCTAGCCCAAACCCTAACACTAACACTCCCACGACGCCTGACCCTCACGCGTCCCCTAATCGTAACCCGTACGCTAACGCTAACCCGCACCCTCACATGTACGCTCCCCCTAAAGCGTTGTTGTACCCTCACCTGGACCCTAAACCATCCCCGTCCCCTAACCCTAACCCTAGCCCGAACCCTAACCGTAACCCTTCTCCGAACCCTTAGACTCACCCGTCCACTAACCCTAACCCGTACGCTAACGCTCACCCGCGTCCTCACACGTACGCTCCCCCTAAAGCGTTGTCGTACCCTCACCTGGACCCTAAACCGTCCCCGTCCCCTAACCCTAACCCTAGCCCGAAACCTAAACCTAACCCTTCCCCGAAGCCTGACCCTCACCCGTCCCCAAATCCTAACCCGTACGCTAACGCTAACCCGCGCCCTCACACGTACGCTCCCCCTAAAGTGTTGTTGTACCCTCACCTGGACCCTAAACCGTCTCCGTCCCCTAACCCTAACCCTAGCCCGAACCCTAACCCTAACCCTTCCCCGAAGCCTGAGCCTCACCCGTCCCCTAATCCTAACCCGTACGCTAACGCTCACCCACGCCCTCACACGTACGCTCCCCCTAAAGCGTTGTCGTACCCTCACCTGGACGCTAAACCGTCTCCGTCCCCTAACGCTAACCCTAGCCCGAACCCTAACCCTAACCCTACCCCGAAGCCTGACCCTCACCCGTCCCCTAATCCTAACACGTACGCTAACCCTAACCCGCGCCCTCACACGTACGCTCCCCCTAAAGCGTTGTCATACCCTCACATGGACCCTAAACCGTCCCCGTCCCCTAACCCTAACCCTAGCCCGAACCCTAACCCTAACCCTTCCCCGAAGCCTGACCCTCACCCGTCCCCTAATCCTAACCCGTACGCTAACGCTCACCCGCACCCTCACACGTACGCTCCCCCAAAAGCGTTGTCGTACCCTCACCTGGACCCTAAACCGTCCCCGTTCCCTAACCCTAACCCTAGCCCGAACCCTAACCCTAACCCTTCCCCGAAGCCTGACCCTCACCCGTCCCCTAATCCTAACCCGTACGCTAACGCTCACCCGCGCCCTCACACGTACGCTCCCCCTAAAGCGTTGTCGTACCCTCACCTGGACCCTAAACCGTCCCCGTCCCCTAACAGTAACCCTAGCCGGAACCCTAACCCTAACCCTTCCCTGAATCCTGACCCTCACCCGTCCCCTAATCCTAACCCGTACGCTAACGCTAACCCGCGCCCTCACACGAACGCTCACCCTAAAGCGTTGTCGTACCCTCACCTGGACCCTAAACTGTCCCCGTCCCCTAACCCTAACCCTAGCCCGAACCCTAACCTTAACCCTTCCACGATGCCTGACCCTCACCCGTCCCCTAATCCTAACCCGTACGCTAACGCTAATGCGGGCCCTCACAAGTACACTCCCCCAAAAGCGTTGTCGTACCCTCACCGGGACCCTAAACCGTCCCCGTCCCCTAACACTAACCCTAGCCCGAACCCTAACCCTAACACTTCCCCGAAGCCTGAGCCTCAACCGTCCCCTACTCCTAACCCGTACGCTAACGCTAACCCGCGCCCTCACACGTACGCTCCCCCTAAAGTGTTGTCGTACCCTCACCTGGACCCTAAACCGTCCCCGTCCCCTAACCCTAACCCTAACCCTAACCCTAACCCTAGCCCGAACCCTAACCCTAAATCTTCCCCGAAGCCTGACCCTCACCCGTCCCCTAATCCTAACCCGTACGCTAACGCTAACCCACGCCCTCACACGTACGCTCCCCCTAAAGCGTTGTCGTACCCTCACCTGGACCCTAAACCGCCCCGTCCCCTAACCCTAACCCTAGCCCAAACCCTAACCTTAACCCTTCCCCGAAGCCTGACCCTCACCCGTCCCCTAATCCTAACCCGTACGCTAACGCTCACCCGCACCCTCACACATACGCTCCCCCTAAAGCGTTGTCGTACCCTCACCTGGACCCTAAACCGTCCCCTTCCCCTAACCCTAACCCTAGCCCGAACCCTAACCGTAACCCTTCTCTGAAGCCTTAGCCTCACCCGTCCACTAATCCTAACCTGTACGATAACGCTCACCCGCGCCCTCACACATACGCTCCCCCTAAAGCGTTGTCGTACCCTCACCTGGACCCTAAACCGTCCCCGTCCCCTAACCCTAACCCTAGCCCGAACCTTAACCCTAACCCTTCCCCGAAGCCTGAGCCTCACCCGTTCCCTAATCCTAACCCGTATGCTAACGCTAACCCGCGCCCTCACACGTACGCTCCCCCTAAAGCGTTGTCGTACCCTCACCTGGACCCTAAACCGTCCCCGTCCCCTAACCCTAACCCTAGCCCGAACCCTAACCCTTACCCTTCCCCGAAGCCTGACCCTCACCCGTCCCCTAATCCTAACCCGTACGCTAACGCTACCCCGCGCCCTCACACGTACGCTCACCCTAAAGCGTTGTCGTACCCTCACCTGGACCCTAAACCGTCCCCGTCCCCTAACCCTAACCCTAGCCCGAACCCTAACCCTAACACTTCTCTGAAGCCTTAGCCTCACCCGTCCACTAATCCTAACCCGTACGCTAACGCTCACCCGCGCCCTCACACGTACGCTCCCCCTAAAGCGTTGTCGTACCCTCACCTGGACCCTAAACCGTCCCCGTCCCCTAACCCTAACCCTAGCGCGAACCGTAACCCTAACCCTTCCCCGAATCCTGACTCTCACCCGTCCCCTAATCCTAACCCGTACGCTAACGCTAACCCGCGCCCTCACACGTACGCTCCCCCTAAAGCGTTGTCGTACCCTCACCTGGACCCTAAACCGTCCCCGTCCCCTAACCGTAACCCTAGCCCGAACCCTAACCCTAAACCTTCCCCGAAGCCTGACCCTCACACGTCCCCAAATCCTAACCCGTACGCTAACGCTAACCCACGCCCTCACACGTACGCTCCCCCTAAAGCGTTGTCGTACCCTCACCTGGACCCTAAACCGTCCCGTCCCCTAACCCTAACCCTAGACCAAACCCTAACCTTAACCCTTCCCCGAAGCCTGACCCTCACCCGTCCCCTAATCCTAACCCGTAAGCTAACGCTCACACGCACCCTCACACGTACGCTCCCCCTAAAGCGTTGTCGTACCCTCACCTGGACCCTAAACCGTCCCCGTCCCCTAACCCTAACCCTAGCCCGAACCCTAACCGTAACCCTTCTCTGAAGCCTTAGCCTCACCCGTCCACTAATCCTAACCCGTACGATAACGCTCACCCGCGCCCTCACACGTACGCTCCCCCTAAAGCGTTGTCGTACCCTCACCTGGACCCTAAACCGTCCCCGTCCCCTAACCCTAACCCTAGCCCGAACCCTAACCCTAACCCTTCCCCGAAGCCTGAGCCTCACCCTTCCCCTAATCTTAACACGTATGCTAACGCTAACCCGCGCCCTCACACGTACGCTCCCCCTAAAGCGTTGTCGTACCCTCACCTGGACCCTAAACCGTCCCCGTCCCCTAACCCTAACCCTAGCCCGAACCCTAACCCTTACCCTTCCCCGAAGCCTGACCCTAACCCGTCCCCTAATCCTAACCCGTACGCTAACGCTACCCCGCGCCCTCACACGTACGCTCACCCTAAAGCGTTGTCGTACCCTCACCTGGACCCTAAACCGTCCCCGTCCCCTAACCCTAACCCTAGCCCGAACCCTAACCCTAACACTTCCCCGAAGCCTGACCCTCACCCGTCCCCTAATCCTAACCCGTACGCTAACGCTAACGCGGGCCCTCACAAGTACGCTCCCCCTAAAGCGTTGTCGTACCCTCACCTGGACCCTAAACCGTCCCCGTCCCCTAACCCTAACCCTAGCCCGAACCCTAACCCTAAACCTTCCCCGAAGCCTGACGCTCACCCGTCCCCTAATACTAACCCATACGCTAACGCTAACCCGCGCCCTCACACGTACGCTCCCCCTAAAGCGTTGTCATACCCTCACCTGGACCCTAAACCGTCCCTGTCCCCTAACCCTAACCCTAGCCCGAACCCTAACCCTAACACTTCTCCGAACCCTTAGCCTCACCCGTCCTCTAATCCTAACCCGTACGCTAACGTTAACCCGTGCCCTCACACGTACGCTCTCCCTAAAGCGTTGTCGTACACTCACCTGGACCCTAAACCGTCCCAGTCCCCTAACCCTAACCCTAGGCCGAACCCTAACCCTAACCCTTCCCCGAAGCCTGATCCTCACTCGTCCCCTAATCCTAACCCGTACGCTAACGCTCACCCGCGCCCTCACACGTACGCTCCCCCTAAAGCGTTGTTGTACCCTCACCTGGACCCTAAACCGTCCCCGTCCCCTAACGCTAACCCTAGCCCGAACCCTAAACCTAACCCTACCCCGAAGCCTGACCCTCACCCGTCCCCTAATCCTAACCCGTACGCTAACGCTCACCCGGGCCCTCACACGTATGCTCCCCCTAAAGCGTTGTCATACCCTCACTTGGACCCTAAACCGTCCCCGTCCCCTAACCCTAACCCTAGCCCGAACCCAAACCCTAACCCTTCCCCGAAGCCTGACCCTCACCCGTCCCCTAATCCTAACCCGTACGCTAACGCTAACCCGCGCCCTCACACGTACGCTCCCCCTAAAGCGTTGTCGTACCCTCACCTGGACCCTAAACCGCCCCGTCCCCTAACCCTAACCCTAGCCCAAACCCTAACCCTAACCCTTCCCCGAAGCCTGACCCTCACCCGTCACCTAATCCTAACCCGTACGCTAACGCTCACCCGCACCCTCACACGTACGCTCCCCCTAAAGCGTTGTCGTACCCTCACCTGGACCCTAAACCGTCCCCGTCCCCTAACCCTAACCCTAGCCCGAACCCTAACTGTAACCCTTCTCTGAAGCCTTAGCCCCCCCGTCCACTAATCCTAACCCGTACGCTAACGCTCACCCGCGCCCTCACACGTACGCTCCCCCTAAAGCGTTGTCGTACCCTCACCTGGACCCTAAACCGTCCCCGTCCCCTAACCCTAACCCTAGCCCGAACCCTAACCCTAACCCTTCCCCGAAGCCTGAGCCTCACCCTTCCCCTAATCCTAACCCGTATGCTAACGCTAACCCGCGCCCTCACACGTACGCTCCCCCTAAAGCGTTGTCGTACCCTCACCTGGACCCTAAACCGTCCCCGTCCCCTAACCCTAACCCTAGCCCGAACCCTAACCCTTACCCTTCCCCGAAGCCTGCCCCTCACCCGTCCCCTAATCCTAACCCGTACGCTAACGCTACCCCGCGCCCTCACACGTACGCTCACCCTAAAGCGTTGTCGTACCCTCACCTGGACCCTAAACCGTCCCCGTCCCCTAACCCTAACCCTAGCCCGAACCCTAACCCTAACACTTCTCTGAAGCCTTAGCCTCACCCGTCCACTAATCCTAACCCGTACGCTAACGCTCTCCCGCGCCCTCACACGTACGCTCCCCCTAAAGCGTTGTCGTACCCTCACCTGGACCCTAAACCGTCCCCGTCCCCTAACCCTAACCCTAGCGCGAACCGTAACCCTAACCCTTCCCCGAATCCTGATTCTCACCCGTCCCCTAATCCTAACCCGTACGCTAACGCTAACCCGCGCCCTCACACGTACGCTCCCCCTAAAGCGTTGTCGTACCCTCACCTGGACCCTAAACCGTCCCCGTCCCCTAACCGTAACGCTAGCCCGAACCCTAACCCTAAACCTTCCCCGAAGCCTGACCCTCACCCGTCCCCAAATCCTAACCCGTACGCTAACGCTAACCCACGCCCTCACACGTACGCTCCCCCTAAAGCGTTGTCGTACCCTCACCTGGACCCTAAACCGTCCCGTCCCCTAACCCTAACCCTAGACCAAACCCTAACCTTAACCCTTAGCCGAAGCCTGACCCTCACCCGTCCCCTAATCCTAACCCGTACGCTAACGCTCACACGCACCCTCACACGTACGCTCCCCCTAAAGCGTTGTCGTACCCTCACCTGGACCCTAAACCGTCCCCGTCCCCTAACCCTAACCCTAGCCCGAACCGTAACCGTAACCCTTCTCTGAAGCCTTAGCCTCACCCGTCCACTAATCCTAACCCGTACGATAACGCTCACCCGCGCCCTCACACGTACGCTCCCCCTAAAGCGTTGTCGTACCCTCACCTGGACCCTAAACCGTCCCCGTCCCCTAACCCTAACCCTAGCCCGAACCCTAACCCTAACCCTTCCCCGAAGCCTGAGCCTCACCCTTCCCCTAATCTTAACACGTATGCTAACGCTAACCCGCGCCCTCACACGTACGCTCCCCCTAAAGCGTTGTCGTACCCTCACCTGGACCCTAAACCGTCCCCGTCCCCTAACCCTAACCCTAGCCCGAACCCTAACCCTTACCCTTCCCCGAAGCCTGACC
Source organism: Delphinus delphis (assembly GCF_949987515.2). Lineage (NCBI taxonomy): Eukaryota > Metazoa > Chordata > Mammalia > Artiodactyla > Delphinidae > Delphinus > Delphinus delphis. The sequence continues at coordinate 49,459 of NC_082696.1, forward strand.
CTAACCCGTCCCCTAATCCTAACCCGTACGCTAACGCTACCCCGCGCCCTCACACGTACGCTCACCCTAAAGCGTTGTCGTACCCTCACCTGGACCCTAAACCGTCCCCATCCCCTAACCCTAACCCTAGCCCGAACCCTAACGCTAACCCTTCCCCGAAGCCTGACCCTCACCCGTCCCCTAATCCTAACCCGTACGCTAACGCTAACGCGGGCCCTCACAAGTACGCTCCCCCTAAAGCGTTGTCGTACCCTCACCTGGACCCTAAACCGTCCCCGTCCCCTAACCCTAACCCTAGCCCGAACCCTAACCCTAAACCTTCCCCGAAGCCTGACGCTCACCCGTCCCCTAATACTAACCCATACGCTAACGCTAACCCGCGCCCTCACACGTACGCTCCCCCTAAAGCGTTGTCATACCCTCACCTGGACCCTAAACCGTCCCTGTCCCCTAACCCTAACCCTAGCCCGAACCCTAACCCTAACACTTCTCCGAACCCTTAGCCTCACCCGTCCTCTAATCCTAACCCGTACGCTAACGTTAACCCGTGCCCTCACACGTACGCTCTCCCTAAAGCGTTGTCGTACACTCACCTGGACCCTAAACCGTCCCAGTCCCCTAACCCTAACCCTAGGCCGAACCCTAACCCTAACCCTTCCCCGAAGCCTGATCCTCACTCGTCCCCTAATCCTAACCCGTACGCTAACGCTCACCCGCGCCCTCACACGTACGCTCCCCCTAAAGCGTTGTTGTACCCTCACCTGGACCCTAAACCGTCCCCGTCCCCTAACACTAACCCTAGCCCGAACCCTAAACCTAACCCTACCCCGAAGCCTGACCCTCACCCGTCCCCTAATCCTAACCCGTACGCTAACGCTCACCCGGGCCCTCACACGTATGCTCCCCCTAAAGCGTTGTCATACCCTCACTTGGACCCTAAACCGTCCCCGTCCCCTAACCCTAACCCTAGCCCGAACCCAAACCCTAACCCTTCCCCGAAGCCTGACCCTCACCCGTCCCCTAATCCTAACCCGTACGCTAACGCTAACCCGCGCCCTCACACGTACGCTCCCCCTAAAGCGTTGTCGTACCCTCACCTGGACCCTAAACCGCCCCGTCCCCTAACCCTAACCCTAGCCCAAACCCTAACCCTAACCCTTCCCCGAAGCCTGACCCTCACCCGTCACCTAATCCTAACCCGTACGCTAACGCTCACCCGCACCCTCACACGTACGCTCCCCCTAAAGCGTTGTCGTACCCTCACCTGGACCCTAAACCGTCCCCGTCCCCTAACCCTAACCCTAGCCCGAACCCTAACTGTAACCCTTCTCTGAAGCCTTAGCCCCCCCGTCCACTAATCCTAACCCCTACGCTAACGCTCACCCGCGCCCTCACACGTACGCTCCCCCTAAAGCGTTGTCGTACCCTCACCTGGACCCTAAACCGTCCCCGTCCCCTAACCCTAACCCTAGCCCGAACCCTAACCCTAACCCTTCCCCGAAGCCTGAGCCTCACCCGTCCCCTAATCCTAACCCGTACGCTAACGCTAACCCGCGCCCTCACACGTACGCTCCCCCTAAAGCGTTGTCGTACCCTCACCTGGACCCTAAAGCGTCCCCGTCCCCTAACCCTAACCCTAGCCCGAACCCTAACCCTTACCCTTCCCCGAAGCCTGACCCTCACCCGTCCCCTAATCCTAACCCGTACGCTAACGCTCACCCGCGCCCTCACACGTACGCTCCCCCTAAAGCGTTGTCGTACCCTCACCTGGACCCTAAACCGTTCCCATCCCCTAACCCTAACCCTAGCCCGAACCCTAACCCTAAATCTTCCCCGAAGCCTGACCCTCACCCGTCCCCTAATCCTAACCCGTACGCTAACGCTAACACGGGCCCTCACAAGTACGCTCCCCCTAAAGCGTTGTCGTACCCTCACCTGGACCCTAAACCGTCCCCGTCCCCTAACCCTAACCCTAGCCCGAACCCTAACCCTAACCCTTCCCCGAAGCCTGACGCTCACCCGTCCCCTAATCCTAACCCGTACGCTAACGCTAAACCGCGCCCTCACACGTACGCTCCCCCTAAAGCGTTGTCGTACCCTCACCTGGACCCTAAACCGTCCCTGTCCCCTAACCCTAACCCTAGCCCGAACCCTAACCCTAACACTTCTCCGAACCCTTAGCCTCACCCGTCCTCTAATCCTAACCCGTACGCTAACGCTAACCCGCGCCCTCACACGTACGCTCTCCCTAAAGCGTTGTCGTACCCTCACCTGGACCCTAAACCGTCCCAGTCCCCTAACCCTAACCCTAGGCCGAACCCTAACCCTAACCCTTCCCGGAAGCCTGATCCTCACTCGTCCCCTAATCCTAACCCGTACGCTAACGCTCAGCCGCGCCCTCACACGTACGCTCCCCCTAAAGCGTTGTTGTACCCTCACCTGGACCCTAAACAGTCCCCGTCCCCTAACGCTAACCCTAGCCCGAACCCTAAACCTAACCCGACCCCAAAGCCTGAACCTCACCCGTACCATAATCCTAACCCGTACGCTAACGCTCACCCGCGCCCTCACACGTATGCTCCCCCTAAAGCGTTGTCGTACCCTCACCTGGACCCTAAACCGTCCCCGTCCCCTAACCCTAACCCTAGCCCGAACCCTAACCCTAGCCCGAACCCTAACCCTAACCCTTCCCCGAAGCCTGACCCTCACCCGTCCCCTAATCCTAACCCGTACGCTAACGCTCACCCGCGCCCTCACACGTACGCTCCCCCTAAAGCGTTGTCGTACCCTCACCTGGACCCTAAACCGTCCCCGTCCCCTAACCCTAACCCTAGCCCGAACCCTAACCCTAACACTTCCCCGAAGCCTGACCCTCACCCGTCCCCTAATCCTAACCCGTACGCTAACGCTCACACGCACCCTCACACGTACGCTCCCCCTATAGCGTTGTCGTACCCTCACCTGGACCCTAAACCGTCCCCGTCCCCTAACCCTAACCCTAGCCCGAACCCTAACCCTAACACTTCTCTGAAGCCTTAGCCTCACCCGTCCACTAAACCTAACCCGTACGCTAACGCTCACCCGCGCCCTCACACGTACGCTCCCCCTAAAGCGTTGTCGTACCCTCACCTGGACCCTAAACCGTCCCCGTCCCCTAACCCTAACCCTAGCCCGAACCCTAACCCTAACCCTTCCCCGAAGCCTGACCCTCACCCGTCCCCTAATCCTAACCCGTACGCTAACGCTAACCCGCGCCCTCACACGCACGCTCCCCCTAAAGCGTTGTCGTACCCTCACCTGGACCCTAAACCGTCCCCGTCCCCTAACCCTAACCCTAGCCCGAACCCTAACTCTAACCCTTCCCCGAAGCCTGACGCTCACCCGTCCCCTAATCCTAACCCGTACGCTAACGCTCACCCGCGCCCTCACACGTACGCTCCCCCTAAAGCATTGTCGTACCCTCACCTGGATTCTAAACCGTCCCCGTCCCCTAACCCTAACCCTAGCCCGAACCCTAACCCTAACCCTTCCCCGAAGCCTGACCCTCACCCGTCCCCTAATCCTAACCCGTACGCTAACGCTCACCCTCGCCCTCACACGTATGCTCCCCCTAAAACGTTGTCGTACCCTCACCTGGACCCTAAACCGTCCCCGTCCCCTAACCCTAACCCTAGCCCGAACCCTAACCCTAACCCTTCCCCGAAGCCTGAGCCTCACCCGTCCCCTAATCCTAACCCGTACGCTAACGCTAACCCGCGCCCTCACACGTACGCTCCCCCTAAAGCGTTGTCGTACCCTCACCTGGACCCTAAAGCGTCCCCGTCCCCTAACCCTAACCCTAGCCCGAACCCTAACCCTTACCCTTCCCCGAAGCCTGACCCTCACCCGTCCCCTAATCCTAACCCGTACGCTAACGCTCACCCGCGCCCTCACACGTACGCTCACCCTAAAGCGTTGTCGTACCCTCACCTGGACCCTAAACCGTTCCCATCCCCTAACCCTAACCCTAGCCCGAACCCTAACCCTAACTCTTCCCCGAAGCCTGACCCTCACCCGTCCCCTAATCCTAACCCGTACGCTAACGCTAACACGGGCCCTCACAAGTACGCTCCCCCTAAAGCGTTGTCGTACCCTCACCTGGACCCTAAACCGTCCCCGTCCCCTAACCCTAACCCTAGCCCGAACCCTAACCCTAACCCTTCCCCGAAGCCTGACGCTCACCCGTCCCCTAATCCTAACCCGTACGCTAACGCTAAACCGCGCCCTCACACGTACGCTCCCCCTAAAGCGTTGTCGTACCCTCACCTGGACCCTAAACCGTCCCTGTCCCCTAACCCTAACCCTAGCCCGAACCCTAACCCTAACACTTCTCCGAACCCTTAGCCTCACCCGTCCTCTAATCCTAACCCGTACGCTAACGCTAACCCGCGCCCTCACACGTACGCTCTCCCTAAAGCGTTGTCGTACCCTCACCTGGACCCTAAACCGTCCCAGTCCCCTAACCCTAACCCTAGGCCGAACCCTAACCCTAACCCTTCCCGGAAGCCTGATCCTCACTCGTCCCCTAATCCTAACCCGTACGCTAACGCTCACCCGCGCCCTCACACGTACGCTCCCCCTAAAGCGTTGTTGTACCCTCACCTGGACCCTAAACAGTCCCCGTCCCCTAACGCTAACCCTAGCCCGAACCCTAAACCTAACCCGACCCCAAAGCCTGAACCTCACCCGTCCCATAATCCTAACCCGTACGCTAACGCTCACCCGCGCCCTCACACGTATGCTCCCCCTAAAGCGTTGTCGTACCCTCACCTGGACCCTAAACCGTCCCCGTCCCCTAACCCTAACCCTAGCCCGAACCGTAACCCTAACCCTTCCCCGAAGCCTGACCCTCACCCGTCCCCTAATCCTAACCCGTACGCTAACGCTCACCCGCGCCCTCACACGTACGCTCCCCCTAAAGCGTTGTCGTACCCTCACCTGGACCCTAAACCGTCCCCGTCCCCTAACCCTAACCCTAGCCCGAACCCTAACCCTAACACTTCCCCGAAGCCTGACCCTCACCCGTCCCCTAATCCTAACCCGTACGCTAACGCTCACCCGCACCCTCACACGTACGCTCCCCCTATAGCGTTGTCGTACCCTCACCTGGACCCTAAACCGTCCCCGTCCCCTAACCCTAACCCTAGCCCGAACCCTAACCCTAACACTTCTCTGAAGCCTTAGCCTCACCCGTCCACTAAACCTAACCCGTACGCTAACGCTCACCCGCGCCCTCACACGTACGCTCCCCCTAAAGCGTTGTCGTACCCTCACCTGGACCCTAAACCGTCCCCGTCCCCTAACCCTAACCCTAGCCCGAACCCTAACCCTAACCCTTCCCCGAAGCCTGACCCTCACCCGTCCCCTAATCCTAACCCGTACGCTAACGCTAACCCGCGCCCTCACACGCACGCTCCCCCTAAAGCGTTGTCGTACCCTCACCTGGACCCTAAACCGTCCCCGTCCCCTAACCGTAACCCTAGCCCGAACCCTAACCCTAACCATTCCCCGAAGCCTGACCCTCACCCGTCCCCTAATCCTAACCCGTACGCTAACGCTCACCCGCGCCCTCACACGTACGCTCCCCCTAAAGCGTTGTCGTACCCTCACCTGGACCCTAAACCGCCCCGTCCCCTAACCCTACCCTAGCCCGAACCCTAACCCTAACACTTCCCCAAAGCCTGACCCTCACCCGTCCCCTAATCCTAACCCGTACGCTAACGCTCACCCGCACCCTCACACGTACGCTCCCCCTATAGCGTTGTCGTACCCTCACCTGGACCCTAAAACTTCCCCGTCCCCTAACCCTAACCCTAGCCCGAACCCTAACCCTAACACTTCTCTGAAGCCTTAGCCTCACCCGTCCACTAATCCTAACCCGTAAGCTAACGCTCACCCGCGCCCTCACACGTACGCTCCCCCTAAAGCGTTGTCGTACCCTCACCTGGACACTAAACCGTCCCCGTCCCCTAACCCTAACCCTAGCCCAAACCCTAACCCTAACCCTTCCCCGAAGCCTGACCCTCACCCGTCCCCTAATCCTAACCCGTACGCTAACGCTAACCCGCGCCCTCACACGCACGCTCCCCCTAAAGCGTTGTCGTACCCTCACCTGGACCCTAAACCGTCCCCGTCCCCTAACCGTAAACCTAGCCCGAACCCTAACCCTAACCATTCCCCGAAGCCTGACCTTCACCCGTCCCCTAATCCTAACCCGTACGCTAACGCTAACCCGCGCCCTCACACGTACGCTCCCCCTAAAGCGTTGTCGTACCCTCACCTGGACCCTAAACCGCCCCGTCCCCTAACTCTAACCCTAGCCCAAACCCTAACCCTAACCCTTCCCCGAAGCCTGACCCTCACCCGTCCCCTAATCCTAACCCGTACGCTAACGCTCACCCGCGCCCTCACACGTACGCTCCCCCTAAAGCGTTGTCGTACCCTCACCTGGACCCTAAACCGTCCCCGTCCCCTAACCCTAACCCTAGCCCGAACCCTAACTCTAACCCTTCCCCGAAGCCTGACGCTCACCCGTCCCCTAATCCTAACCCGTACGCTAACGCTCACCCGCGCCCTCACACGTACGCTCCCCCTAAAGCATTGTCGTACCCTCACCTGGATTCTAAACCGTCCCCGTCCCCTAACCCTAACCCTAGCCCGAACCCTAACCCTAACCCTTCCCCGAAGCCTGACCCTCACCCGTCCCCTAATCCTAACCCGTACGCTAACGCTCACCCTCGCCCTCACACGTATGCTCCCCCTAAAACGTTGTCGTACCCTCACCTGGACCCTAAACCGTCCCCGTCCCCTAACCCTAACCCTAGCCCGAACCCTAACCCTAACTCTTCCCCGAAGCCTGAGCCTCACCCGTCCCCTAATCCTAACTCGTACGCTAACGCTAACCCGCGCCCTCACACGTACGCTCCCCCTAAAGCGTTGTCGTACCCTCACCTGGACCCTAAAGCGTCCCCGTCCCCTAACCCTAACCCTAGCCCGAACCCTAACCCTTACCCTTCCCCGAAGCCTGACCCTCACCCGTCCCCTAATCCTAACCCGTACGCTAACGCTCACCCGCGCCCTCACACGTACGCTCACCCTAAAGCGTTGTCGTACCCTCACCTGGACCCTAAACCGTTCCCATCCCCTAACCCTAACCCTAGCCCGAACCCTAACCCTAACTCTTCCCCGAAGCCTGACCCTCACCCGTCCCCTAATCCTAACCCGTACGCTAACGCTAACACGGGCCCTCAAAGTACGCTCCCCCTAAAGCGTTGTCGTACCCTCACCTGGACCCTAAACCGTCCCCGTCCCCTAACCCTAACCCTAGCCCGAACCCTAACCCTAACCCTTCCCCGAAGCCTGACGCTCACCCGTCCCCTAATCCTAACCCGTACGCTAACGCTAAACTGCGCCCTCACACGTACGCTCCCCCTAAAGCGTTGTCGTACCCTCACCTGGACCCTAAACCGTCCCTGTCCCCTAACCCTAACCCTAGCCCGAACCCTAACCCTAACACTTCTCCGAACCCTTAGCCTCACCCGTCCTCTAATCCTAACCCGTACGCTAACGCTAACCCGCGCCCTCACACGTACGCTCTCCCTAAAGCGTTGTCGTACCCTCACCTGGACCCTAAACCGTCCCAGTCCCCTAACCCTAACCCTAGGCCGAACCCTAACCCTAACCCTTCCCGGAAGCCTGATCCTCACTCGTCCCCTAATCCTAACCCGTACGCTAACGCTCACCCGCGCCCTCACACGTACGCTCCCCCTAAAGCGTTGTTGTACCCTCACCTGGACCCTAAACAGTCCCCGTCCCCTAACGCTAACCCTAGCCCGAACCCTAAACCTAACCCGACCCCAAAGCCTGAACCTCACCCGTCCCATAATCCTAACCCGTACGCTAACGCTCACCCGCGCCCTCACACGTATGCTCCCCCTAAAGCGTTGTCGTACCCTCACCTGGACCCTAAACCGTCCCCGTCCCCTAACCCTAACCCTAGCCCGAACCCTAACCCTAACCCTTCCCCGAAGCCTGACCCTCACCCGTCCCCTAATCCTAACCCGTACGCTAACGCTCACCCGCGCCCTCACACGTACGCTCCCCCTAAAGCGTTGTCGTACCCTCACCTGGACCCTAAACCGTCCCCGTCCCCTAACCCTAACCCTAGCCCGAACCCTAACCCTAACACTTCCCCGAAGCCTGACCCTCACCCGTCCCCTAATCCTAACCCGTACGCTAACGCTCACCCGCACCCTCACACGTACGCTCCCCCTATAGCGTTGTCGTACCCTCACCTGGACCCTAAACCGTCCCCGTCCCCTAACCCTAACCCTAGCCCGAACCCTAACCCTAACACTTCTCTGAAGCCTTAGCCTCACCCGTCCACTAAACCTAACCCGTACGCTAACGCTCACCCGCGCCCTCACACGTACGCTCCCCCTAAAGCGTTGTCGTACCCTCACCTGGACCCTAAACCGTCCCCGTCCCCTAACCCTAACCCTAGCCCGAACCCTAACCCTAACCCTTCCCCGAAGCCTGACCCTCACCCGTCCCCTAATCCTAACCCGTACGCTAACGCTAACCCGCGCCCTCACACGCACGCTCCCCCTAAAGCGTTGTCGTACCCTCACCTGGACCCTAAACCGTCCCCGTCCCCTAACCGTAACCCTAGCCCGAACCCTAACCCTAACCATTCCCCGAAGCCTGACCCTCACCCGTCCCCTAATCCTAACCCGTACGCTAACGCTCACCCGCGCCCTCACACGTACGCTCCCCCTAAAGCGTTGTCGTACCCTCACCTGGACCCTAAACCGCCCCGTCCCCTAACCCTACCCTAGCCCGAACCCTAACCCTAACACTTCCCCGAAGCCTGACCCTCACCCGTCCCCTAATCCTAACCCGTACGCTAACGCTCACCCGCACCCTCACACGTACGCTCCCCCTATAGCGTTGTCGTACCCTCACCTGGACCCTAAACCTTCCCCGTCCCCTAACCCTAACCCTAGCCCGAACCCTAACCCTAACACTTCTCTGAAGCCTTAGCCTCACCCGTCCACTAATCGTAACCCGTAAGCTAACGCTCACCCGCGCCCTCACACGTACGCTCCCCCTAAAGCGTTGTCGTACCCTCACCTGGACTTTAAACCGCCCCGTCCCCTAACTCTAACCCTAGCCCAAACCCTAACCCTAACCCTTCCCCGAAGCCTGACCCTCACCCGTCCCCTAATCCTAACCCGTACGCTAACGCTCACCCGCGCCCTCACACGTACGCTCCCCCTAAAGCGTTGTCGTACCCTCACCTGGACCCTAAACCGTCCCCGTCCCCTAACCCTAACCCTAGCCCGAACCCTAACTCTAACCCTTCCCCGAAGCCTGACGCTCACCCGTCCCCTAATCCTAACCCGTACGCTAACGCTCACCCGCGCCCTCACACGTACGCTCCCCCTAAAGCATTGTCGTACCCTCACCTGCATTCTAAACCGTCCCCGTCCCCTAACCCTAACCCTAGCCCGAACCCTAACCCTAACCCTTCCCCGAAGCCTGACCCTCACCCGTCCCCTAATCCTAACCCGTACGCTAACGCTCACCCTCGCCCTCACACGTATGCTCCCCCTAAAACGTTGTCGTACCCTCACCTGGACCCTAAACCGTCCCCGTCCCCTAACCCTAACCCTAGCCCGAACCCTAACCCTAACACTTCCCCGAAGCCTGACCCTCACCCGTCCCCTAATCCTAACCCGTACGCTAACGCTCACCCGCACCCGTACACGTACGCTCCCCCTAAAGCGTTGTCGTACCCTCACCTGGACCCTAAACCGTCCCCGTCCCCTAACCCTAACCCTAGCCCGAACCCTAACCCTAACCCTTCTCTGAAGCCTTAGCCTCACCCGTCCACTAATCCTAACCCGTACGCTAACGCTCACCCGCGCCCTCACACGTACGCTCCCCCTAAAGCGTTGTCGTACCCTCACCTGGACCCTAAACCGTCCCCATCCCCTAACCCTAACCCTAGCCCGAACCCTAACTCTAACCCTTCCCCGAAGCCTGACGCTCACCCGTCCCCTAATCCTAACCCGTACGCTAACGCTCACCCGCGCCCTCACACGTACGCTCCCCCTAAAGCATTGTCGTACCCTCACCTGGATTCTAAACTGTCCCCGTCCCCTAACCCTAACCCTAGCCCGAACCCTAACCCTAACCCTTCCCCGAAGCCTGACCCTCACCCGTCCCCTAATCCTAACCCTTACGCTAACGCTCACCCGCGCCCTCACACGTATGCTCCCCCTAAAGCGTTGTCGTACCCTCACCTGGACCCTAAACCGTCCCCGTCCCCTAACCCTAACCCTAGCCCGAATCCTAACCCTAACCCTTCTCTGAAGCCTTAGCCTCACCCGTCCACTAATCCTAACCCGTACGCTAACGCTCACCCGCGCCCTCACATGTACGCTCCCCCTAAAGCGTTGTCGTACCCTCACCTGGACCCTAAACCGTCCCCGTCCCCTAACCCTAACCCTAGCCCGAACCCTAACCCTAACCATTCCCCGAAGCCTGACCCTCACCCGTCCCCAAATCCTAACCCGTACGCTAACGCTAACACGCGACCTCACACGTACGCTCCCCCTAAAGCGTTGTCGTACCCTCACCTGGACCCTAAACCGTCCCCGTCCCCTAACCGAAACCCTAGCCCAACCCTAACCCTAACACTTCCCCGAAGCCTGATCCTCACCCGTCCCCTAATCCTAACACGTACGCTAACGCTAACCAGCGCCCTCACACGTACGCTCGCCCTAAAGCGTTGTCGTACCCTCACCTGGACCCTAAACCGCCCGGTCCCCTAACCCTAACCCTAGCCCAAAACCTAACCCTAACCCTTCCCCGAAGCCTGACCCTCACCCGTCCCCTAATCCTAACCCGTACGCTAACGCTAACCCGCGCCCTCACACGTACGCTCCCCCTAAAGCGTTGTCGTACCCTCACCTGGACCCTAAACCGCCCCGTCCCCTAACCCTAACCCTAGGCCGAACCCTAACCCTAACCCTTCCCCGAAGCCTGATCCTCACTCGTCCTCTAATCCTAACCCGTACGCTAACGCTCACCCGCGCCCTCACACGTACGCTCCCCCTAAAGCGTTGTTGTACCCTCACCTGGACCCTAAACCGTCCCCGTCCCCTAACGCTAACCCTAGCCAGAACCCTAAACCTAACCCTACCCCGAAGCCTGACCCTCACCCGTCCCCTAATCCTAACCCGTACGCTAACCCTCACCCGCCCCCTCACACGTACGCTCCACCTAAAGCGTTGTCGTACCCTCACCTGGACCCTAAACCGTCCCCGTCCCCAACCCTAACCCTAGCCTGAACCCTAACCCTAACCCTTCCCCGAAGCCTGACCCTCACCCGTCCCCTAATCCTAACCCGTACGCTAACGCTCACCCGCGCCCTCACACGTACGCTCCCCCTAAAGCGTTGTCGTACCCTCAATTGGACCCTAAACCGTCCCCGTCCCCTAACCCTAACCCTAGCCCGAACCCTAACTCTAACCCTTCCCCGAAGCCTGACGCTCACCCGTCACCTAATCCTAACCCGTACGCTAACGCTCACCCGCGCCCTCACACGTACGCTCCCCCTAAAGCATTGTCGTACCCTCACCTGGATTCTAAACCGTCCCCGTCCCCTAACCCTAACCCTAGCCCGAACCCTAACCCTAACCCTTCCCCGAAGCCTGAGCATCACCCGTCCCCTAATCCTAACCCGTACGCTAACGCTAACCCGCGCCCTCACACGTACGCTCCCCCTAAAGAGTTGTTATACCCTCACCTGGACCCTAAACCGTCCCCGTCCCCTAACACTAACCCTAGCCCGAAACCTAACCCTAACCCTTCCCCAAAGCCTGACCCTCACCCGTCCCCTAATCCTAACCCGTACGCTAACGCTCACCCGTGCCCTCACACGTACGCTCCCCCTAAAGCGTTGTCGTACCCTCACCTGGACCCTAAACCGTCCCCGTCCCCTAACCCTAACCCTAGCCCGAACCCTAACACTAACCCTTCCCCGAAGCCTGACCCTCACCCGTCCACTAATCCTAACCCGTACGCTAACGCTCACCCGCGCCCTCACACGCACGCTCCCCCTAAAGCACTGTCGTACCCTCACCTGGATTCTAAACCGTCCCCGTCCCCTAACCCTAACCCTACCCCGAACCCTAACCCTAACCCTTCCCCGAAGCCTGAGCCTCACCCGTCCCCTAATCTTAACCCGTACGCTAACGCTAACCCGCGCCCTCACACGTACGCTCCCCCTAAAGCGTTGTCATACCCTCACCTGGACCCTAAACCGTCCCCGTCCCCTAACACTAAACCTAGCCCGAAAATTAACCCTAACCCTTCCCCGAAGCCTGAGCATAACCCGTCCCCTAATCCTAACCCGTACGCTAACGCTCACCCGTGCCCTCACACGTACGCTCCCCCTAAAGCGTTGTCGTACCCTCACCTGGACCCTAAACCGTCCCCGTCCCCTAACCCTAACCCTAGCCCGAACCCTAACAGTAACCGTTCCCCGAAGCCTGACCCTCACCCGTCCAATAATCCTAACCCGTACGCTAACGCTCACCCGCGCCCTCACACGCACGCTCCCCATAAAGCGTTGTTGTACCCTCACCTGGACCCTAAACCGTCCCCGTCCCCTAACCCTAATCCTAGCCCGAACCCTAACCCTAACACTCTCCCGAAGCCTGACCCTCACCCGTCCCCTAATCCTAACCCGTATGCTAACGCTAACCCGCGCCCTCACACGTACGCTCCCCCTAAATCGTTGTTGTACCCTCACCTGGACCCTAAACCGTCCCCGTCCCCTAACCCTAACCCTATCCCGAACCCTAACCCTAACCCTTTCCCGAAGCCTGACCCTCAACCATCCCCTAATCCTAACCCGTACGCTAACGCTAACCCGCGCCCTCACACGTTCGCTCCCCGTAAAGTGTTGTCGTACCCTCACCTGGACCCTAAACCGTCCCCGTCACCTAACCCTAACCCTAGCCCGAACCCTAACCCTAACCCTTACCCGAAGCCTGACCCTCACCCGTCCACTAATCCTAACCCGTACGCTAACCCTCACCCGTGCCCTCACACGTATGCTCCCCCTAAAGCGTTGTCGTACCCTCACCTGGACCCTAAACCGTCCCCGGCCCCAACCCTAACCCTAGCCCGAACCCTAACCCTAACACTCCCCCGAAGCCTGACCCTCACCCGTCCCCTAATCCTAACCCGTACGCTAACGCTAACCCGCGCCCTCACACGTACGCTCCCCCTAAAGCGTTGTCGTACCCTCACCTGGACCCTATACCGTCCCCGTCCCCTAACCCTAACCCTAGCCCGAACCCTAACCCTTACACTTCCCCGAAGCCTGACCCTCAACCGTACCCTAATCCTAACCCGTACGCTAACGGTAACCCGCGCCCTCACACGTACGCTCCCCGTAAAGTGTTGTCGTACCCTCACCTGGACCGTAAACCGTCCCCGTCCCCTAACCCTAACCCTAGCCCGAACCCTAACCCTAACCCTTCCCCGAAGCCTGACCCTCACCCGTCTCCTAATCCTAAACCGTACGCTAACGCTAACCCACGCCCTCACACGTACGCTCCCCCTAAAGCGTTGTCGTACCCTCACCTGGACCCTAAACCGTCCCCGTCCCCTAACCCTAACCCTAGCCCGAACCCTAACCCTAAACCTTCCCCGAAGCCTGAGCCTCACCCGTCCCCTAATCCTAACCCGTACGCTAACGCTAACCTGCGCCCTCACACGTACGCTTCCCCTAAAGCGTTGTCGTACCCTCACCTGGACCCTAAACCGTCCCGTCCCCTAACCATAACCCTAGCCCGAACCCTAACCCTAACCCTTCCCCGAAGCCTGACCCTCACCCGTCCCCTATCCTAACCCGTACGCTAACGCTAACTCGCGCCCTCACACGTTCGCTCCCCCTAAAGCGTTGTCGTACCCTCACCTGGACCCTAAACCGTCCCCATCCCCTAACCCTAACCCTAGCCCGAACCCTAACACTAACCCTCCCCCGACGCCTGACCCTCACCCGTCCCCTAATCCTAAACCGTACGCTAACGCTAACCCGCGCCCTCACACGTATGCTTCCCCTAAAGCGTTGTCGTACCCTCACCTGGACCCTAAACCTTCCCCGTCCCCTAACCCTAACCCTAGCCCGAACCCTAACCCTAACCCTTCCCCGAAGCCTGACCCCCACCCGTCCCCTAATCCTAACCCGTACGCTAACGCTAACCCGCGCCCTCACACGTATGCTAGCCCTAAAGCGTTGTCGTACCCTCACCTGGACCCTAAACCATCCCCGTCCCCTAACCCTAACCCTAGCCCGAACCCTATCCCTAACCCTTTCCCGAAGCCTGAGCCTCACCCGTCCCCTAATCCTAACCCGTACGCTAACGCTAACCCGCGCCCTCACACGTACGCTCCCCCTAAAGTGTTGTCGTAACCTCACCTGGACCCTAAACCGTCCCCGTCCCCTAACCCTATCCCTAGCCCGAACCCTAACCCTAACCCTCCCCCGACGCCTGACAATCACCCGTCCCCTAATCGTAACCCGTACGCTGACGCTAACCCATGCCCTCACACGTACGCTCCCCCTATGCGTTGTCGTACACTCACCTGGATCCTAAACCGTCCCCGTCCCCTAACCCTAACCCTAGCCCGAACCCTAAACCTAACCCTTCCCCGAAGCCTGACCCTCACCCGTCCCCTAATCCTAACCCGTACGCTAATGCTAACCCGCGCCCTCACACGTACGCTCCCCCTAAAGCATTGTCGTACCCTCACCTGGACCCTAAACCGTCCCCGTCCCCTAACCCTAACCCTAGCCCGAACCCTAACACTAACCTTTCCCCGAAGCCTGACACTCACCCGTCCCCTAATCCTAACCTGTACGCTAACGCTAACCCACGCCCTCACATGTACGCTCACCCTAAAGCATTGTCGTACCCTCACCTGGACCCTAAACCGTCCCCGTCCCCTAACCCTAACCCTAGCCCGAACCCTAACCCTAACCCTTCCCCGAAGCCTGACCCTCACCCGTCCCCTAATCCTAACACGTACGCTAACGCTAACCCGCGCCCTCACACGTACGCTCCCCCTAAAGCGTTGTCGTACCCTCACCTGGACCCTAAACCGTCCCCGTCCCCTATCCCTAACCCTAGCCCGAACCCTAACCTTAACCCTTCCCGGAAGCCTGAGCCTCACCCGTCCCCTAATACTAACCCCTACGCTAATGCTAACCCGCGCCCGCACACGTACGCTCCCCCTAAAGCGTTGTCGTACCCTCACCTGGACCCTAAACCGTCCCCGTCCCCTAACCCTAACCCTAGCCCGAACCCTAACCCTAACCCTTCCCCGAAGCCTGACCCTCATCCGTCCCCTAATCCTAACCTGTAGGCTAACGCTAACCCGCGCCCTCACACGTACGCTCCCCCTAAAGCGTTGTCGTACCCTCACTTGGACCCTAAACCGTCCCCGTCCCCTAACCCTACCGTAGCCCGAAACCTAACCCTAACCCTTCCCAGAAGCCTGAGCCTCACCCGTCCCCTAATCCTAAACCGTACGCTAACGCTAACCCGCGCCCTCACATGTACGCTCCCCCTAAAGCGTTGTCGTACCCTCACCTGGACCCTAAACCGTCCCCGTCTCCGAACCCTAACCCTAGCCCGAACCCTAACCCTAACCCTTCCCCGAAGCCTGACCCTCACCCGTCCCCTAATCCTAACCCGTACGCTAACGATCACCCGCGCCCTCACACGTACGCTCCCCCTAAAGCGTTGTCGTACCCTCACCTGGACCCTAAACCGTCCCCGTCCCCTAACCCTAACCCTAGCCCGAACCCTAACCCTAACCCTTCTCTGAAGCCTTAGCCTCACCCGTCCACTAATCGTAACCCGTACGCTAACGCTCACCTGCACCCTCACACGTACGCTCCCCCTAAAGTGTTGTCGTACCCTCACCTGGACCCTAAACCGTCCCCGTCCCCTAACCCTAACCCTAGCCCGAACCCTAACCCTAACCCTTCCCCGAAGCCTGACCCTCACCCGTCCCCTAATCCTAACCCGTATGCTAACGCTAACCCGCGCCCTCACACGTACGCTCCCCCTAAAGCGTTGTCGTACCCTCACCTGGACCCTAAACCGTCCCCGTCCCCTAACCCTAACCCTAGCCCGAACCCTAACCCTAACCCTTCCCAGAAGCCTGACCCTCACCGTCCCCTAATCCTAACCCGTACGCTAACGCTCACCCGCACCCTCACACGTACACTCCCCCTAAAGCGTTGTCGTACCCTCACCTGGACCCTAAACCGTCCCTGTCCCCTAACCCTAACCCTAGCCCGAAACCTAACCCTAACCCTTCTCTGAAGCCTTAGTCTCACCCGTCCACTAATCCTAACCCGTACGCTAATGCTCACCCGCGCCCTCACACGTACGCTCCCCCTAAAGCGTTGTCGTACCCTCACCTGGACCCTAAACCGTCCCCGTCCCCTAACCCTAACCCTAGCCCGAACCCTAAACCTAACCCTTCCCCGAAGCCTGACCCTCACCCGTCCCCTAATCCTAACCCGTACGCTAACGCTTACCCGCGCCCTCACACGTACGCTCCCCCTAAAGCGTTGTCGTACCCTCACCTGGACCCTAAACCGTCCCCGTCCCCTAACCCTAACCCTAGCCCGAACCCTAACCCTAACCCTTCCCCGAAGCCTGACCCTCACCCGTCCCCTAATCCTAACCCGTACGCTAACGCTAACCCGCGCCCTCACACGTACGCTCACCCTAAAGCGTTGTCGTACCCTCACCTGGACCCTAAACCGTCCCCGTCCCCTAACCCTAACCCTAGCCCGAACCCTAACCCTAACACTTCCCCGAAGACTGACCCTCACCCGTCCCCTAATCCTAACCCGTATGCTAACGCTAACGCGGGCCCTCACAAGTACGCTCCCCCTAAAGCGTTGTCGTACCCTCACCTGGACCCTAAACAATTTCCGTCCCCTAACCCTAACCCTAGCCCGAACCCTAACCCTAACCCTTCCCCGAAGCCTGACCCTCACCCGTCCCCTAACCCTAACCCGTACGTTAACGCTAACCCGCGCCCTCACACGTACGCTCCCCCTAAAGCGTTGTCGTACCCTCACCTGGACCCTAAACCGCCCCGTCCCCTAACCCTACCCTAGCCCGAACCCTAACCCTAACACTTCCCCGAAGCCTGACCCTCACCCGTCCCCTAATCCTAACCCGTACGCTAACGCTCACCCGCACCCTCACACGTACGCTCCCCCTATAGCGTTGTCGTACCCTCACCTGGACCCTAAACCTTCCCCGTCCCCTAACCCTAACCCTAGCCCGAACCCTAACCCTAACACTTCTCTGAAGCCTTAGCCTCACCCGTCCACTAATCCTAACCCGTAAGCTAACGCTCACCCGCGCCCTCACACGTACGCTCCCCCTAAAGCGTTGTCGTACCCTCACCTGGACCCTAAACCGCCCCGTCCCCTAACTCTAACCCTAGCCCAAACCCTAACCCTAACCCTTCCCCGAAGCCTGACCCTCACCCGTCCCCTAATCCTAACCCGTATGCTAACGCTCACCCGCGCCCTCACACGTACGCTCCCCCTAAAGCGTTGTCGTACCCTCACCTGGACCCTAAACCGTCCCCATCCCCTAACCCTAACCCTAGCCCGAACCCTAACTCTAACCCTTCCCCGAAGCCTGACGCTCACCCGTCCCCTAATCCTAACCCGTACGCTAACGCTCACCCGCGCCCTCACACGTATGCTCCCCCTAAAGCATTGTCGTACCCTCACCTGGATTCTAAACCGTCCCCGTCCCCTAACCCTAACCCTAGCCCGAACCCTAACCCTAACCCTTCCCCGAAGCCTGACCCTCACCCGTCCCCTAATCCTAACCCGTACGCTAACGCTCACCCTCGCCCTCACACGTATGCTCCCCCTAAAACGTTGTCGTACCCTCACCTGGACCCTAAACCGTCCCCGTCCCCTAACCCTAACCCTAGCCCGAAGCCTAACCCTAACACTTCCCCGAAGCCTGACCCTCACCCGTCCCCTAATCCTAACCCGTACGCTAACGCTCACCCGCACCCGTACACGTACGCTCCCCCTAAAGCGTTGTCGTACCCTCACCTGGACCCTAAACCGTCCCCGTCCCCTAACCCTAACCCTAGCCCGAACCCTAACCCTAACCCTTCTCTGAAGCCTTAGCCTCACCCGTCCACTAATCCTAACCCGTACGCTAACGCTCACCCGCGCCCTCACACGTACGCTCCCCCTAAAGCGTTGTCGTACCCTCACCTGGACCCTAAACCGTCCCCGTCCCCTAACCCTAACCCTAGCCCGAACCCTAACCCTAACCCTTCCCCGAAGCCTGACCCTCACCCGTCCCCTAATCCTAACCCTTACGCTAACGCTCACCCGCGCCCTCACACGTATGCTCCCCCTAAAGCGTTGTCGTACCCTCACCTGGACCCTAAACCGTCCCCGTCCCCTAACCCTAACCCTAGCCCGAACCCTAACCCTAACCCTTCCCCGAAGCCTGACGCTCACCCGTCCCCTAATCCTAACCCGTACGCTAACGCTCACCCGCGCCCTCACACGTACGCTCCCCCTAAAGCATTGTCGTACCCTCACCTGGATTCTAAACCGTCCCCGTCCCCTAACCCTAACCCTAGCCCGAACCCTAACCCTAACCCTTCCCCGAAGCCTGACCCTCACCCGTCCCCTAATCCTAACCCGTACGCTAACGCTCACCCTCGCCCTCACACGTATGCTCCCCCTAAAACGTTGTCGTACCCTCACCTGGACCCTAAACCGTCCCCGTCCCCTAACCCTAACCCTAGCCCGAACCCTAACCCTAACACTTCCCCGAAGCCTGACCCTCACCCGTCCCCTAATCCTAACCCGTACGCTAACGCTCACCCGCACCCGTACACGTACGCTCCCCCTAAAGCGTTGTCGTACCCTCACCTGGACCCTAAACCGTCCCCGTCCCCTAACCCTAACCCTAGCCCGAACCCTAACCCTAACCCTTCTCTGAAGCCTTAGCCTCACCCGTCCACTAATCCTAACCCGTACGCTAACGCTCACCCGCGCCCTCACACGTACGCTCCCCCTAAAGCGTTGTCGTACCCTCACCTGGACCCTAAACCGTCCCCATCCCCTAACCCTAACCCTAGCCCGAACCCTAACTCTAACCCTTCCCCGAAGCCTGACGCTCACCCGTCCCCTAATCCTAACCCGTACGCTAACGGTCACCCGCGCCCTCACACGTACGCTCCCCCTAAAGCATTGTCGTACCCTCACCTGGATTCTAAACTGTCCCCGTCCCCTAACCCTAACCCTAGCCCGAACCCTAACCCTAACCCTTCCCCGAAGCCTGACCCTCACCCGTCCCCTAATCCTAACCCTTACGCTAACGCTCACCCGCGCCCTCACACGTATGCTCCCCCTAAAGCGTTGTCGTACCCTCACCTGGACCCTAAGCCGTCCCCGTCCCCGTCCCCTAACCCTAGCCCGAACCCTAACCCTAACACTTCCCCGAAGTCTGACCCTCACCCGTCCCCTAATCCTAACCCGTACGCTAACGCTCACCCGCACCCTTACACGTACGCTCCCCCTAAAGCGTTGTCGTACCCTCACCTGGACCCTAAACCGTCCCCGTCCCCTAACCCTAACCCTAGCCCGAATCCTAACCCTAACCCTTCTCTGAAGCCTTAGCCTCACCCGTCCACTAATCCTAACCCGTACGCTAATGCTCACCCGCGCCCTCACATGTACGCTCCCCCTAAAGCGTTGTCGTACCCTCACCTGGACCCTAAACCGTCCCCGTCCCCTAACCCTAACCCTAGCCCGAACCCTAACCCTAACCATTCCCCGAAGCCTGACCCTCACCCGTCCCCAAATCCTAACCCGTACGCTAACGCTAACCCGCGACCTCACAAGTACGCTCCCCCTAAACCGTTGTCGTACCCTCACCTGGACCCTAAACCGTCCCCGTCCCCTAACCGTAACCCTAGCCCAACCCTAAACCTAACCCTTCCCCGAAGCCTGATCCTCACCCGTCCCCTAATCCTAACACGTACGCTAACGCTAACCAGCGCCCTCACACGTACGCTCGCCCTAAAGCGTTGTCGTACCCTCACCTGGACCCTAAACCGCCCGGTCCCCTAACCCTAACCCTAGCCCAAAACCTAACCCTAACCCTTCCCCGAAGCCTGACCCTCACCCGTCCCCTAATCCTAACCCGTACGCTAACGCTAACCCGCGCCCTCACACGTACGCTCCCCCTAAAGCGTTGTCGTCCCCTCACCTGGACCCTAAACCGCCCCGTCCCCTAACCCTAACCCTAGGCCGAACCCTAACCCTAACCCTTCCCCGAAGCCTGATCCTCACTCGTCCTCTAATCCTAACCCGTACGCTAACGCTCACCCGCGCCCTCACACGTACGCTCCCCCTAAAGCGTTGTTGTACCCTCACCTGGACCCTAAACCGTCCCCGTCCCCTAACGCTAACCCTAGCCAGAACCCTAAACCTAACCCTACCCCGAAGCCTGACCCTCACCCGTCCCCTAATCCTAACCCGTACGCTAACCCTCACCCGCCCCCTCACACGTACGCTCCACCTAAAGCGTTGTCGTACCCTCACCTGGACCCTAAACCGTCCCCGTCCCCAACCCTAACCCTAGCCCGAACCCTAACCCTAACCCTTCCCCGAAGCCTGACCCTCACCCGTCCCCTAATCCTAACCCGTACGCTAACGCTCACCCGCGCCCTCACACGTACGCTCCCCCTAAAGCGTTGTCGTACCCTCAATTGGACCCTAAACCGTCCCCGTCCCCTAACCCTAACCCTAGCCCGAACCCTAACTCTAACCCTTCCCCGAAGCCTGACGCTCACCCGTCCCATAATCCTAACCCGTACGCTAACGCTCACCCGCGCCCTCACACGTACGCTCCCCCTAAAGCATTGTCGTACCCTCACCTGGATTCTAAACCGTCCCCGTCCCCTAACCCTAACCCTAGCCCGAACCCTAACCCTAACCCTTCCCCGAAGCCTGAGCATCACCCGTCCCCTAATCCTAACCCGTACGCTAACGCTCACCCGTGCCCTCACACGTACGCTCCCCCTAAAGCGTTGTCGTACCCTCACCTGGACCCTAAACCGTCCCCGTCCCCTAACCCTAACCCTAGCCCGAACCCTAACACTAACCCTTCCCCGAAGCCTGACCCTCACCCGTCCACTAATCCTAACCCGTACGCTAACGCTCACCCGCGCCCTCACACGCACGCTCCCCCTAAAGCACTGTCGTACCCTCACCTGGATTCTAAACCGTCCCCGTCCCCTAACCCTAACCCTACCCCGAACCCTAACCCTAACCCTTCCCCGAAGCCTGAGCCTCACCCGTCCCCTAATCTTAACCCGTACGCTAACGCTAACCCGCGCCCTCACACGTACGCTCCCCCTAAAGCGTTGTCATACCCTCACCTGGACCCTAAACCGTCCCCGTCCCCTAACACTAAACCTAGCCCGAAAATTAACCCTAAACCTTCCCCGAAGCCTGAGCATAACCCGTCCCCTAATCCTAACCCGTACGCTAACGCTCACCCGTGCCCTCACACGTACGCTCCCCCTAAAGCGTTGTCGTACCCTCACCTGGACCCTAAACCGTCCCCGTCCCCTAACCCTAACCCTAGCCCGAACCCTAACAGTAACCGTTCCCCGAAGCCTGACCCTCACCCGTCCAATAATCCTAACCCGTACGCTAACGCTCACCCGCGCCCTCACACGCACGCTCCCCATAAAGCGTTGTCGTACCCTCACCTGGACCCTAAACCGTCCCCGTCCCCTAACCCTAATCCTAGCCCGAACCCTAACCCTAACACTCTCCCGAAGCCTGACCCTCACCCGTCCCCTAATCCTAACCCGTATGCTAACGCTAACCCGCGCCCTCACACGTACGCTCCCCCTAAAGCGTTGTTGTACCCTCACCTGGACCCTAAACCGTCCCCGTCCCCTAACCCTAACCCTATCCCGAACCCTAACCCTAACCCTTTCCCGAAGCCTGACCCTCAACCATCCCCTAATCCTAACCCGTACGCTAACGCTAACCCGCGCCCTCACACGTTCGCTCCCCGTAAAGTGTTGTCGTACCCTCACCTGGACCCTAAACCGTCCCCGTCACCTAACCCTAACCCTAGCCCGAACCCTAACCCTAACCCTTCCCCGAAGCCTGACCCTCACCCGTCCACTAATCCTAACCCGTACGCTAACCCTCACCCGCGCCCTCACACGTATGCTCCCCCTAAAGCGTTGTCGTACCCTCACCTGGGCCCTAAACCGTCCCCGGCCCCAACCCTAACCCTAGCCCGAACCCTAACCCTAACACTCCCCCGAAGCCTGACCCTCACCCGTCCCCTAATCCTAACCCGTACGCTAACGCTAAGCCGCGCCCTCACACGTACGCTCCCCCTAAAGCGTTGTCGTACCCTCACCTGGACCCTATACCGTCCCCGTCCCCTAACCCTAACCCTAGCCCGAACCCTAACCCTTACCCTTCCCCGAAGCCTGACCCTCAACCGTACCCTAATCCTAACCCGTATGCTAACGGTAACCCGCGCCCTCACACGTACGCTCCCCGTAAAGTGTTGTCGTACCCTCACCTGGACCGTAAACCGTCCCCGTCCCCTAACCCTAACCCTAGCCCGAACCCTAACCCTAACCCTTCCCCGAAGCCTGACCCTCACCCGTCTCCTAATCCTAAACCGTACGCTAACGCTAACCCACGCCCTCACACGTTCGCTCCCCCTAAAGCGTTGTCGTACCCTCACCTGGACCCTAAACCGTCCCCATCCCCTAACCCTAACCCTAGCCCGAACCCTAACACTAACCCTCCCCCGACGCCTGACCCTCACCCGTCCCCTAATCCTAAACCGTACGCTAACGCTAACCCGCGCCCTCACACGTATGCTTCCCCTAAAGCGTTGTCGTACCCTCACCTGGACCCTAAACCTTACCCGTCCCCTAACCCTAACCCTAGCCCGAACCCTAACCCTAACCCTTCCCCGAAGCCTGACCCCCACCCGTCCCCTAATCCTAACCCGTACGCTAACGCTAACCCGCGCCCTCACACGTATGCTAGCCCTAAAGCGTTGTCGTACCCTCACCTGGACCCTAAACCATCCCCGTCCCCTAACCCTAACCCTAGCCCGAACCCTATCCCTAACCCTTTCCCGAAGCCTGAGCCTCACCCGTCCCCTAATCCTAACCCGTACGCTAACGCTAACCCGCGCCCTCACACGTACGCTCCCCCTAAAGTGTTGTCGTAACCTCACCTGGACCCTAAACCGTCCCCGTCCCCTAACCCTATCCCTAGCCCGAACCCTAACCCTAACCCTCCCCCGACGCCTGACAATCACCCGTCCCCTAATCGTAACCCGTACGCTGACGCTAACCCATGCCCTCACACGTACGCTCCCCCTATGCGTTGTCGTACACTCACCTGGATCCTAAACCGTCCCCGTCCCCTAACCCTAACCATAGCCCGAACCCTAAACCTAACCCTTCCCCGAAGCCTGACCCTCACCCGTCCCCTAATCCTAACCCGTACGCTAATGCTAACCCGCGCCCTCACACGTACGCTCCCCCTAAAGCATTGTCGTACCCTCACCTGGACCCTAAACCGTCCCCGTCCCCTAACCCTAACCCTAGCCCGAACCCTAACACTAACCTTTCCCCGAAGCCTGACACTCACCCGTCCCCTAATCCTAAGCTGTACGCTAACGCTAACCCACGCCCTCACATGTACGCTCACCCTAAAGCATTGTCGTACCCTCACCTGGACCCTAAACCGTCCCCGTCCCCTAACCCTAACCCTAGCCCGAACCCTAACCCTAACCCTTCCCCGAAGCCTGACCCTCACCCGTCCCCTAATCCTAACACGTACGCTAACGCTAACCCGCGCCCTCACAGGTACGCTCCCCCTAAAGCGTTGTCGTACCCTCACCTGGACCCTAAACCGTCCCCGTCCCCTATCCCTAACCCTAGCCCGAACCCTAACCTTAACCCTTCCCGGAAGCCTGAGCCTCACCCGTCCCCTAATCCTAAACCGTACGCTAACGCTAACCCGCGCCCTCACATGTACGCTCCCCCTAAAGCGTTGTCGTACCCTCACCTGGACCCTAAACCGTCCCCGTCTCCGAACCCTAACCCTAGCCCGAACCCTAACCCTAACCCTTCCCCGAAGCCTGACCCTCACCCGTCCCCTAATCCTAACCCGTACGCTAACGATCACCCGCGCCCTCACACGTACGCTCCCCCTAAAGCGTTGTCGTACCCTCACCTGGACCCTAAACCGTCCCCGTCCCCTAACCCTAACCCTAGCCCGAACCCTAACCCTAACCCTTCTCTGAAGCCTTAGCCTCACCCGTCCACTAATCCTAACCCGTACGCTAACGCTCACCTGCACCCTCACACGTACGCTCCCCCTAAAGTGTTGTCGTACCCTCACCTGGACCCTAAACCGTCCCCGTCCCCTAACCCTAACCCTAGCCCGAACCCTAACCCTAACCCTTCCCCGAAGCCTGACCCTCACCCGTCCCCTAATCCTAACCCGTATGCTAACGCTAACCCGCGCCCTCACACGTACGCTCCCCCTAAAGCGTTATCGTACCCTCACCTGGACCCTAAACCGTCCCCGTCCCCTAACCCTAACCCTAGCCCGAACCCTAACCCTAACCCTTCCCAGAAGCCTGACCCTCACCGTCCCCTAATCCTAACCCGTACGCTAACGCTCACCCGCACCCTCACACGTACACTCCCCCTAAAGCGTTGTCGTACCCTCACCTGGACCCTAAACCGTCCCTGTCCCCTAACCCTAACCCTAGCCCGAACCCTAACCCTAACCCTTCTCTGAAGCCTTAGTCTCACCCGTCCACTAATCCTAACCCGTACGCTAATGCTCACCCGCGCCCTCACACGTACGCTCCCCCTAAAGCGTTGTCGTACCCTCACCTGGACCCTAAACCGTCCCCGTCCCCTAACCCTAACCCTAGCCCGAACCCTAAACCTAACCCTTCCCCGAAGCCTGACCCTCACCCGTCCCCTAATCCTAACCCGTACGCTAACGCTTACCCGCGCCCTCACACGTACGCTCCCCCTAAAGCGTTGTCGTACCCTCACCTGGACCCTAAACCGTCCCCGTCCCCTAACCCTAACCCTAGCCCGAACCCTAACCCTAACCCTTCCCCGAAGCCTGACCCTCACCCGTCCCCTAATCCTAACCCATACGCTAACGCTAACCCGCGCCCTCACACGTACGCTCACCCTAAAGCGTTGTCGTACCCTCACCTGGACCCTAAACCGTCCCCGTCCCCTAACCCTAACCCTAGCCCGAACCCTAACCCTAACACTTCCCCGAAGACTGACCCTCACCCGACCCCTAATCCTAACCCGTATGCTAACGCTAACGCGGGCCCTCACAAGTACGCTCCCCCTAAAGCGTTGTCGTATCCTCACCTGGACCCTAAACAATTTCCGTCCCCTAACCCTAACCCTAGCCCGAACCCTAACCCTAACCCTTCCCCGAAGCCTGACCCTCACCCGTCCCCTAACCCTAACCCGTACGTTAACGCTAACCCGCGCCCTCACACGTACGCTCCCCCTAAAGCGTTGTCGTACCCTCACCTGGACCCTAAACCGTCCCCGTCCCCTAACCCTAACCCTAGCCCGAACCCTAACCCTAACACTTCTCCGAACCCTTAGCCTCACCCGTCCTCTAATTCTAACCCGTACGCTAACGCTAACCCGCGCCCTCACACGTACGCTGCCCCTAAAGCGTTGTCATACCCTCACCTGTACCCTATACCGTCCCCGTCCCCTAACCCTAACCCTAGCCCGAAGCCTAACCCTAACCCTTCTCCGAACCCTTAGCCTCACCCGTCCACTAACCCTAACCCGTACGCTAACGCTCACCCGCGCCCTCACACGTACGCTCCCCCTAAAGCGTTGTCGTACCCTCACCTGGACCCTAAACCGTCCCCGTCCCCTAACCCTAACCCTAGCCCGAACCCTAACCCTAACCCTTCCCCGAAGCCTAACCCTTACCTGTCCCCTAATCCTAACCCGTACGCTAACGTTAACCCGCGCCCTCACACGTACGCTCCCCCTAAAGCGTTTTCGTACACTCACCTGGACCCTAAACCGTCCCCGTCCCCTAACCCTAACCCTAGCCCGAACCCTAACCCTAACCCTTCCCCGAAGCCTGACCCTCACCCGTCCCCTAATCCTAACCCGTACGCTAACGCTAACGCGGGCCCTCACAAGTACGCTCCCCCTAAAGCGTTGTCGTACCCTCACCTGGACCCTAAACAGTTTCCGTCCCCTAACCCTAACCCTAGCCCGAACCCTAACCCTAACCCTTCCCCGAAGCCTGACCCTCACCCGTCCCCTAATCCTAACCCGTACGCTAACGCTAACCCGCGCCCTCACACGTACGCTCCCCCTAAAGCGTTGTCGTACCCTCACCTGGACCCTAAACCGTCCCCGTCCCCTAACCCTAACCCTAGCCCGAACCCTAACCCTGACACTTGTCCGAACCCTTAGCCTCACCCGTCCTCTAATCCTAACCCGTACGCTAACGCTAACCCGCGCCCTCACATGTACGCTGCCCCTAAAGCGTTGTCATACCCTCACCTGTACCCTATACCGTCCCCGTCCCCTAACCCTAACCCTAGCCCGAACCCTAACCCGAAACCTTCCCCGAAGCCTGACCCTCACCCGTCCCCTAATCCTAACCCGTACGCTAATGCTCACCCGCGCCCTCACACGTACACTCCCCCTAAAGCGTTGTCGTACCCTCACCTGGACCCTAAACCGTCCCCGTCCCCTAACCCTAACCCTAGCCCGAACCCTAACCCTAACCCTTCCCCGAAGGCTGACGCTCACCCGTCCCCTAATCCTAAACCGTACTCTAACGCTCACCCGCGCCCACACACGTACGCTCCCCCTAAAGCGTTGTCGTACCCTCACCTGGACCCTAAACTGTCCCCGTCCCCTAAACCTAACCCTAGCCCGAACCCTAACCCTAAACCTTCCCCGAAGCCTGAAACTCACCCGTCCCCTAATCCTAACCCGTACACTAACGCTAACCCGCACCCTCACATGTACGCTCCCCATAAAGCGTTGTCCTACCCTCACCTGGACCCTAAACCGTCCCCGTCCCCTAACCCTAACCTTAGCCCGAACCCTAACCCTAACCCTTCCCCGAAGTCTGACCCTCACCCGTACCATAATCCTAACCTGTACGCTAACGCTAACCCGCGCCCTCACACGTAGGCTCCCCCTAAAGCGTTGTCGTACCCTCACCTGGACCCTAAACCGTCCCCGTCCCCTAACCCTAACCCTAGCCCGACCCCTAACCCTGACACTTCTCTGAACCCTTAGCCTCACCCGTCCTCTAATCCTAACCCGTACGCTAACGCTAACCCGCGCCCTCACACGTACGCTGCCCCTAAAGCGTTGTCATACCCTCACCTGTACCCTATACCGTCCCCGTCCCCTAACCCTAACCCTAGCCCGAACCCTAACCCGAAACCTTCCCCGAAGCCTGACCCTCACCCGTCCCCTAATCCTAACCCGTACACTAACGCTAACCCGCACCCTCACATGTACGCTCCCCATAAAGCGTTGTCGTACCCTCACCTTGACCCTAAACCGTCCCCGTCCCCTAACCCTAACCCTAGCCCGAACCCTAACCCTAACCCTTCCCCGAAGCCTGAGCCTCACCCGTCTCCTATCCTACCCCGTACGCTAACGCTGACCCTCGCCCTCACACGTACGCTCCCCCTAAAGCGTTGTCGTACCCTCACCTGGACCCTAAACCGTCCGCGTCCCCTAACCCTAACCCTAGCCCGAACCCTAGCCCTAACACTTCCCCGAAGCCTGACCCTCACCCGTACCGTAATCCTAACCCGTACGCTAACGCTAACCCGCGCCCACACACGTACGCTCCCCCTAAAGCGTTGTCGTACCCTCACCTGGACCCTAAACCGTCCCCGTCCCCTAACCCTAACCCTAGCCCGAACCCTAACCCTAACCCTTCTCTGAAGCCTTAGCCTCACCCGTCCACTAATCCTAAACCGTACGCTAACGCTCACCCGCGCCCTCACACGTAAGCTCCCCCTAAAGCACTGTCGTACCCTCACCTTTACCCTAAACCGTCCCCGTCCCCTAACCCTAACCCTAGCCCGAACACTAACCCTAACCCTTCCCCGAAGCCTGACCCTCACCCGTCCCCTAATCCTAACCCGTACGCTAACGCTAAACCGCGCCCTCACACGTACCCTCCCCCTTAAGCGTTGTCGTACCCTCACCTGGACCCTAAACCGTCCCCGTCCCCTAACCCTAACCCTAGCCCGAACCCTAACCCTAACCCTTCCCCGAAGCCTGACCCTCACCCGTCCCCTAATCCTAACCCGTACGCTAACGCTCACCCGCACCCTCACACGTACGCTCCCCCTGAAGCGTTTTCGTACCCTCACCTGGACCATAAACCGTCTCCGTCCCCTAACCCTAACCCTAGCCCGAACCCTAACCCTAAGCCTTCTCTGAAGCCTTAGCCTCACCCGTCCACTAATCCTAACCCGTACGCTAATGCTCACCCGCGCCCTCACACTTACGTTCCCCCTAAAGCGTTGTCGTACCCTCACCTGGACCCTAAACAGTCCCCGTCCCATAACGCTAACCCTACCCCGAACCCTAACCCTACCCCGAAGCCTGACCCTCACCCGTCCGGTAATCCTAACAAGTACGCTAACGCTCCCCCGCGCCCTCACACGTACGCTCCCCCTAAAGCGTTGTCGTACCCTCACCTGGACCCTAAACCGTCCCCGTCCCCTAACCCTAACCCTAGCCCGAACCCTAACCCGAAACCTTCCCCGAAGCCTGACCCTCACCCGTCCCCTAATCCTAACCCGTACGCTAACGCTCACCAGCGCCCTCACACGTACGCTCCCCCTAAAGCGTTGTCGTACCCTCACCTGGACCCTAAACCGTCCCCGTCCCCTAACCCTAACCCTAGCCCGAACCCTAACCCCAAAACTTCCCCGAAGCCTGACCCTCACCCGTCCCCTAATCCTAACCCGTACGCTAACGCTCATCCGCGCCCTCACACGTACGCTCCCCTAAAGCGTTGTCGTACCCTCACCTGGACCCTAAACCGTCCCCGTCCCCTAACCCTAACCCTAGCCCGAACCCTAACCCTAACCCTTCCCCGAAGTCTGAGCCTCACCCGTCCCCTAATCCTAACCCGTACGCTAACGCTCACCCGCGCCCTCACACGTACGCTCCCCCTAAAGCGTTGTCGTACCCTCACCTGAACCCTAAACCGTCCCCGTCCCCTAACCCTAACCCTAGCCCGAACCCTAACCCTAAAACTTCCCCTAAGCCTAACCCTCACCCGTCCCCTAATCCTAACCCGTACGCTAACGCTCACCCGTGCCCTCACACGTACGCTCCCCCTAAAACGTTGTCGTACCCTCACCTGGACCCTAAACCGTCCCCGTCCCCTAACCCTAACCCTAGCCCGAACCCTAACCCTAACCCTTCTCTGAAGCCTTAGCCTCACCCGTCCACTAATCCTAACCCGTACGCTAATGCTCACCCGCGCCCTCACACGTACGTTCCCCCTAAAGCGTTGTCGTACCCTCACCTGGACCCTAAACAGTCCCCGTCCCATAACGCTAACCCTACCCCGAACCCTAACCCTACCCCGAAGCCTGACCCTCACCCGTCCTGTAATCCTAACAAGTACGCTAACGCTCACCCGCGCCCTCACACGTACGCTCCCCCTAAAGCGTTGTCGTACCCTCACCTGGACCCTAAACCGTCCCCGTCCCCTAACCCTAACCCTAGCCCGAACCCTAACCCGAAACCTTCCCCGAAGCCTGAGCCTCACCCATCCCCTAATCCTAACCCGTACGCTAACGCTCACCCGTGCCCTCACACGTACGCTCCCCCTAAAGCGTTGTCGTACCCTCACCTGGACCCTAAACTGTCCCCGTCCCCTAACCCTAACCCTAGCCCGAACCCTAACCCTAACACTTCCACGAAGCCTGACCCTCACCCGTCCCCTAATCCTAACCCGTACACTAACGCTAACCCGCACCCTCACATGTACGCTCCCCCTAAAGCGTTGTCGTACCCTCACCTTGACCCTAAACCGTCCCCGTCCCCTAACCCTAACCCTAGCCCGAACCCTAACCCTAACCCTTCCCCGAAGCCTGAGCCTCACCCGTCTCCTAATCCTAACCCGTACGCTAACGCTGACCCTCGCCCTCACACGTACGCTCCCCCTAAAGCGTTGTCGTACCCTCACCTGGACCCTAAACCGTCCCCGTCCCCTAACCCTAACCCTAGCCCGAACCCTAACCCTAACCCTTCCCCGAAGCCTGACCCTCACCCGTCCCCTAATCCTAACCCGTACGCTAACGCTCACCCGCGCCCTCACACGTACGCTCGCCCTAAAGCGTTGTCGTACCCTCACCTGGACCCTAAACCGTCCCCGTCCCCTAACCCTAACCCTAGCCCGAACCCTAACCCTAACCCTTCTCTGAAGCCTTAGCCTCACCCGTCCACTAATCCTAAACCGTACGCTAACGCTCACCCGCGCCCTCACACGTAAGCTCCCCCTAAAGCACTGTCGTACCCTCACCTGTACCCTAAACCGTCCCCGTCCCCTAACCCTAACCCTAGCCCGAACACTAACCCTAACCCTTCCCCGAAGCCTGACCCTCACCCGTCCCCTAATCCTAACCCGTACGCTAACGCTAAACCGCGCCCTCACACGTACCCTCCCCCTTAAGCGTTGTCGTACCCTCACCTGGACCCTAAACCGTCCCCGTCCCCTAACCCTAACCCTAGCCCGAACCCTAACCCTAACCCTTCCCCGAAGCCTGACCCTCACCCGTCCCCTAATCCTAACCCGTACGCTAACGCTCACCCGCACCCTCACACGTACGCTCCCCCTGAAGCGTTTTCGTACCCTCACCTGGACCATAAACCGTCTCCGTCCCCTAACCCTAACCCTAGCCCGAACCCTAACCCTAAGCCTTCTCTGAAGCCTTAGCCTCACCCGTCCACTAATCCTAACCCGTACGCTAATGCTCACCCGCGCCCTCACACGTACGTTCCCCCTAAAGCGTTGTCGTACCCTCACCTGGACCCTAAACAGTCCCCGTCCCATAACGCTAACCCTACCCCGAACCCTAACCCTACCCCGAAGCCTGACCCTCACCCGTCCTGTAATCCTAACAAGTACGCTAACGCTCCCCCGCGCCCTCACACGTACGCTCCCCCTAAAGCGTTGTCGTACCCTCACCTGGACCCTAAACCGTCCCCGTCCCCTAACCCTAACCCTAGCCCGAACCCTAACCCCAAAACTTCCCCGAAGCCTGACCCTCACCCGTCCCCTAATCCTAACCCGTACGCTAACGCTCATCCGCGCCCTCACACGTACGCTCCCCCTAAAGCGTTGTCGTACCCTCACCTGGACCCTAAACCGTCCCCGTCCCCTAACCCTAACCCTAGCCCGAACCCTAACCCTAACCCTTCCCCGAAGTCTGAGCCTCACCCGTCCCCTAATCCTAACCCGTACGCTAACGCTCACCCGCGCCCTCACACGTACGCTCCCCCTAAAGCGTTGTCGTACCCTCACCTGAACCCTAAACCGTCCCCGTCCCCTAACCCTAACCCTAGCCCGAACCCTAACCCTAAACCTTCCCCTAAGCCTAACCCTCACCCGTCCCCTAATCCTAACCCGTACGCTAACGCTCACCCGCGCCCTCACACGTACGCTCCCCCTAAAACGTTGTCGTACCCTCACCTGGACCCTAAACCGTCCCCGTCCCCTAACCCTAACCCTAGCCCGAACCCTAACCCTAACCCTTCTCTGAAGCCTTAGCCTCACCCGTCCACTAATCCTAACCCGTACGCTAATGCTCACCCGCGCCCTCACACGTACGTTCCCCCTAAAGCGTTGTCGTACCCTCACCTGGACCCTAAACAGTCCCCGTCCCATAACGCTAACCCTACCCCGAACCCTAACCCTACCCCGAAGCCTGACCCTCACCCGTCCTGTAATCCTAACAAGTACGCTAACGCTACCCCGCGCCCTCACACGTACGCTCCCCCTAAAGCGTTGTCGTACCCTCACCTGGACCCTAAACCGTCCCCGTCCCCTAACCCTAACCCTAGCCCGAACCCTAACCCGAAACCTTCCCCGAAGCCTGAGCCTCACCCGTCCCCTAATCCTAACCCGTACGCTAACGCTCACCCGTGCCCTCACACGTACGCTCCCCCTAAAGCGTTGTCGTACCCTCACCTGGACCCTAAACTGTCCCCGTCCCCTAACCCTAACCCTAGCCCGAACCCTAACCCTAACACTTCCACGAAGCCTGACACTCACCCGTCCCCTAATCCTAACCCGTACACTAACGCTAACCCGCAACCTCACATGTACGCTCCCCATAAAGCGTTGTCGTACCCTCACCTTGACCCTAAACCGTCCCCGTCCCCTAACCCTAACCCTAGCCCGAACCCTAACCCTAACCCTTCCCCGAAGCCTGAGACTCACCCGTCTCCTAATCCTAACCCGTACGCTAACGCTAACCCGCGCCCTCACACGTACGCTCCCCCTAAAGCGTTGTCGTACTCTCACCTGGACCCTAAACCGTCCCCGTCCCCTAACCCTAACCCTAGCCTGAACCCTAACCCTAACCCTTCTCCGAACCCTTAGCCTCACTCGTCCACTAACCCTAACCCGTACGCTAACGCTCACCCGTGCCCTCACACGTACGCTCCCCCTAAAGCGTTGTCATATCCTCACCTGGACCCTAAACCGTCCCTGTCCCCTAACCCTAACCCTAGCCCGAACCCTAACCCTAACCCTTCCCCGAAGTCTGAGCCTCACCCGTCCCCTAATCCTAACCCGTACGCTAACCCTCACCCGCGCCCTCACACGTACGCTCCCCCTAAAGCGTTGTCGTACCCTCACCTGAACCCTAAACCGTCCCCGTCCCCTAACCCTAATCCTAGCCCGAACCCTAACCCTAACCCTTCCCCGAAGACTGACCCTCACCCGTCCCCTAATCCTAACCCGTACGCTAAGGCTAACCCACGCCCTCACACGTACGCTCCCCGTAAAGCGTTGTCGTACCCTCACCTGGACCCTAAACCATCCCTGTCCCCTAACCCTAACTCTCGCCCGAACCCTAACCCCAACCCTCCCCCGACGCCTGACCCTCACCCGTCCCCTAATCGTAACTCGTACGCTAACGCTAACCCGCGCCCTCAAACG
This sequence comes from Delphinus delphis, assembly GCF_949987515.2. Taxonomy (NCBI): domain Eukaryota; kingdom Metazoa; phylum Chordata; class Mammalia; order Artiodactyla; family Delphinidae; genus Delphinus; species Delphinus delphis. The sequence goes on from NC_082696.1 coordinate 82,910, forward strand.
TACGCTCCCCCTAAAGCGTTGTCGTACCCTCACCTGGACCCTAAACCGTCCCCATCACCTAACCCTAACCCTAGCCCGAACCCTAACCCTAACCCTTCCCCGAAGCCTGACCCTCACACGTCCCCTAATCCTAACCCGTACGATAACGCTAACCCGCCCCCTCACACGTACGCTCCACCTAAAGCGTTGTCGTACACTCACCTGGATCCTAAACCGTCCCCGTCCCCTAACCCTAACCCTAGCTCGAACCCTAAACCTAACCCTTCCCCGAAGCCTGACCCTCACCCGTCCCCTAATCCTAACCTGAACGCTAAAGCTAACCCGCGCCCTCACACGTACGCTCCCCCTAAAGCGTTGTCGTACCCTCACCTGGACCCTAAACCGTCCCCGTCCCCTAACCCTAACCCTAGCCCGAACCCTAACCCTAACCCTTCCCCGAAGCCTGACCCTCACCCGTCCCCTAATGCTAACCCGTACGCTAACGCTCACCTGCGCCCTCACACGTACGCTCCCCCTAAAGCGTTGTCGTACCCTCACCTGGGCCCTAAACCGTCCCCGTCCCCTAACCCTAACTCTAGCCCGAACCCTAACCCTAACCCTTCCCTGAAGCCTGACCCTCACCCGTCCCCTAATCCTAACCCGTACCCTAACGCTAACCCGCGCCCTCACACTTACGCTCCCCCTAAAGCATTGTCGTACCCTCACCTGGACCCTAAACCGTCCCCTTCCCCTAACCCTAACCCTAGCCCGAACGCTAACCCTACCCCTTCCCCGAAGCCTGACCATCACCTGTCCCCTTATCCTAACCCGTACGCTAATGCTAACCCGCGCCCACACACGTACGCTCCCCCTAAAGCGTTGTCGTACCCTCACCTGGACCCTAAACCGTCCCCGTCCCCTAACCCTAACTCTAGCCCGAATCCTAAACCTAACCCTTCCCCGAAGCCTGACCCTCACCCGTCCCCTAATCCTAACCCGTACGCTAACGCTTACCCGCGCCCTCAGACGTACGCTCACCCTAAAGCGTTGTCGTACCCTCACCTGGACCCTAAACCGTCCCTGTCCCCTAACCCTAACCCTAGCCCGAACCCTAACCCTAACCCTTCTCTGAAGCCTTAGTCTCACCCGTCCACTAATCCTAACCCGTACGCTAATGCTCACCCGCGCCCTCACACGTACGCTCCCCCTAAAGCGTTGTCGTACCCTCACCTGGACCCTAAACCGTCCCCGTCCCCTAACCCTAACCCTAGCCCGAACCCTAAACCTAACCCTTCCCCGAAGCCTGACCCTCACCCGTCCCCTAATCCTAACCCGTACGCTAACGCTTACCCGCGTCCTCACACGTACGCTCCCCTTAAAGCGTTGTCGTACCCTCACCTGGACCCTAAACCGTCCCCGTCCCCTAACCCTAACCCTAGCCCGAACCCTAACCCTAACCCTTCCCTGAAGCCTGACCCTCACCCGTCCCCTAATCCTAACCCGTACGCTAACGCTAACCCGCGCCCTCACACGTACGCTCACCCTAAAGCGTTGTCGTACCCTCACCTGGACCCTAAACCGTCCCCGTCCCCTAAACCTAACCCTAGCCCGAACCCTAACCCTAACACTTCCCCGAAGACTGACCCTCACCCGTCCCCTAATCCTAACCCGTACGCTAACGCTAACGCGGGCCCTCACAAGTACGCTCCCCCTAAAGCGTTGTCGTACCCTCACCTGGACCCTAAACAGTTTCCGTCCCCTAACCCTAACCCTAGCCCCAACCCTAACCCTAACCCTTCCCCGAAGCCTGACCGTCACCCGTCCCCTAATCCTAACCCGTACGCTAACGCTAACCCGCGCCCTCACACGTACGCTCCCCCTAAAGCGTTGTCGTACCCTCACCTGGACCCTAAACCGTCCCCGTCCCCTAACCCTAACCCTGGCCCGAACCCTAACCCTAACACTTCTCCGAACCCTTAGCCTCACCCGTCCTCTAATCCTAACCCGTACGCTAACGCTAACCCGCGCCCTCACACGTACGCTGCCCCTAAAGCGTTGTCATACCCTCACCTGTACCCTATACCGTCCCCGTCCCCTAACCCTAACCCTAGCCCGAAGCCTAACCCTAACCCTTCTCCGAACCCTTAGCCTCACCCGTCCACTAACCCTAACCCGTACGCTAACGCTCACCCGCGCCCTCACACGTACGCTCCCCCTAAAGCGTTGTCGTACCCTCACCTGGACCCTAAACCGTCCCCGTCCCCTAACCCTAACCCTAGCCCGAACCCTAACCCTAACCCTTCCCCGAAGCCTAACCCTCACCTGTCCCCTAATCCTACCCCGTACGCTAACGTTAACCCGCGCCCTCACACGTACGCTCCCCCTAAAGCGTTGTCGTACCCTCACCTGGACCCTAAACTGTCCCCGTTCCCTAAACCTAACCCTAGCCCGAACCCTAACCCTAAACCTTCCCCGAAGCCTGACACTCACCCGTCCCCTAATCCTAACCCGTACACTAACTCTAACCCGCACCCTCACATGTACGCTCCCCATAAAGCGTTGTCGTACCCTCACCTGGACCCTAAACCGTCCCCGTCCCCTAACCCTAACCCTAGCCCGAACCCTAACCCTAACCCTTCCCCGAAGTCTGAGCCTCACCCGTCCCCTAATCCTAACCCGTACGCTAACGCTCACCCGCGCCCTCACACGTACGCTCCCCCTAAAGCGTTGTCGTACCCTCACCTGGACCCTAAACCGTCCCCGTCCCCTAACCCTAACCCTAGCCCGAACCCTAACCCTAACCCTTCCCCGAAGTCTGAGCCTCACCCGTCCCCTAATCCTAAACCGTACGCTAACCCTCACTCGCGCCCTCACACGTACGCTCCCCCTAAAGCGTTGTCGTACCCTCACCTGAACCCTAAACCGTCCCCGTCCCCTAACCCTAACCCTAGCCCGAACCCTAACCCTAACCCTTCCCCGAAGCCTGACCCTCACCCGTCCCCTAATCCTAACCCGTACGCTAACGCTCACCCGCGCCCTCACACGTACGCTCCCCCTAAAACGTTGTCGTACCCTCACCTGGACCCTAAACCGTCCCCGTCCCCTAACCCTAACCCTAGCCCGTACCCTAACCCTAACCCTTCCCCGAAGCCTGACCCTCACCCGTCCACTAATCCTAACCCGTACGCTAACGCTCACCCACGCCCTCACACGTACGCTCCCCCTAAAGCGTTGTCGTACCCTCACCTGGACCCTAAACCATCCCCATCCCCTAACCCTAACCCTAGCCCGAACCCTAACCCTAAACCTTCCCCTAAGCCTGACACTCACCCGTCCCCTAATCCTAACCCGTACGCTAACGCTCACCCGCGTCCTCACACGTACGCTCCCCCTAAAGCATTGTCGTACCCTCACCTGGACCCTAAACCGTCCCCGTCCCCTAACCCTAACCCTAGCCCGAACCCTAACCCTAACCCTTCCCCGAAGCCTGACCCTCACCCGTCCCCTAATCCTAACCCGTACGCTAACGCTCACCCGCGCCCTCACACGTACGCTCCCCCTAAAGCGTTGTTGTACCCTCACCTGGACCCTAAACCGTCCCCGTCCCCTAACCCTAACCCTAGCCCGAACCCTAACCCTAACCCTTCCCCGAAGCCTGAGCCTCACCCGTCCCCTAATCCTAACCCGTACGCTAACGCTCACCTGCGCCCTCACACGTACGCTCCCCCTAAAGCATTGTTGTACCCTAACCTGGATTCTAAACCGTCCCAGTCTCCTAACCCTAACCCTAGCCCGAACCCTAACCCTAACCCTTCCCCGAAGCCTGACCCTCACCCGTCCCCTAATCCTAACACGTACGCTAACGCTAACCCGCGCCCTCACACGTACGCTCCCCCTAAAGCGTTGTCGTACCCTCACCTGGACCCTAAACCGTCCCCGTCCCCTAACCCTAACCCTAGCCCGAACCCTAACCCTAAATCTTCCCCTAAGCCTGACACTCACCCGTCCCCTAATCCTAACCCGTACGCTAACGCTAACCCGCGCCCTCACACGTACGCTCCCCCTAAAGCGTTGTCGTTCCGTCACCTGGACCCTAAACCGTCCCCGTCCCCTAACCCTAACCCTAGCCCGAACCCTAACCCTAACCCTTCCCCAAAGCCTGAGCCTCACCCGTCCCCTAATCCTAACCCGTACGCTAACGCTAACTCGCGCCCTCACACGTACGCTCCGCAAAAGCGTTGTCGTACCCTCACCTGGACCCTAAACCGTCCCCGTCCCCTAACCCTAACCCTAGCCCGAACCCTAACCCTAACCCTTCCCCGAAGCCTGACCCTCACCCGTCCCCTAGTCCGAACACGTACGCTAACGCTACCCCGCGCCCTCACACGTATGCTCCCCCTAAAGCGTTGTCGTACCCTCACCTGGACCCTAAACCGTCCCCGTCCCCTAACCCTAACCCTAGCCCGAACCCTAACCCTAACCCTTCCCCGAAGCCTGACCCTCACCCGTCCCCTAATCCTAACCCGTACGCTAAGGCTAACCCACGCCCTCACACGTACGCTCCCCGTAAAGCGTTGTCGTACCCTCACCTGGACCCTAAACCATCCCTGTCCCCTAACCCTAACTCTCGCCCGAACCCTAACCCCAACCCTCCCCCGACGCCTGACCCTCACCCGTCCCCTAATCGTAACTCGTACGCTAACGCTAACCCGCGCCCTCACACGTACGCTCCCCCTAAAGCGTTGTCGTACCCTCACCTGGACCCTAAACCGTCCCCATCACCGAACCCTAACCCTAGCCCGAACCCTAACCCTAACCCTTCCCCGAAGCCTGACCCTCACACGTCCCCTAATCCTAACCCGTACGCTAACGCTAACCCGCCCCCTCACACGTACGCTCCACCTAAAGCGTTGTCGTACACTCACCTGGATCCTAAACCGTCCCCGTCCCCTAACCCTAACCCTAGTTCGAACCCTAAACCTAACCCTTCCCCGAAGCCTGACCCTAACCCGTCCCCTAATCCTAACCTGAACGCTAAAGCTAACCCGCGCCCTCACACGTACGCTCCCCCTAAAGCGTTGTCGTACACTCACCTGGACCCTAAACCGTCCCCGTCCCCTAACCCTAACCCTAGCCCGAACCCTAACCCTAACCCTTCCCCGAAGCCTGACCCTCACCCGTCCCCTAATCCTCACCCGTACGCTAACGCTAACCCGCGCCGTCACACGTACACTCCCCCTAAAGCGTTGTCGTACCCTCACCTGGACCCTAAACCGTCCCCTTCCCCTAACCCTAACCCTAGACCGAACGCTAACCCTACCACTTCCCCGAAGCCTGACCCTCACCCGTCCCCTAATCCTAACCCGTACGCTAACGCTGACCCTCGCCCTCACACGTACGCTCCCCCTAAAGCGTTGTCGTACCCTCACCTGGACCCTAAACCGTCCCCGTCCCCTAACCCTAACCCTAGCCCGAACCCTAGCCCTAACACTTCCCCGAAGCCTGACCCTCACCCGTACCGTAATCCTAACCCGTACGCTAACGCTAACCCGCGCCCTCACAAGTACGCTCCCCCTAAAGCGTTGTCGTACCCTCACCTGGACCCTAAACCGTCCCCGTCTCCTAACCCTAACCCTAGCCCGAACCCTAACCCTAACCCTTCCCCGAAGCCTGACCCTCACCCGTCCCCTAATCCTAACCCGTACGCTAACGCTCACCCGCGCCCTCACACGTACGCTCCCCCTAAAGCGTTGTTGTACCCTCACCTGGACCCTAAACCGTCCCCGTCCCCTAACCCTAACCCTAGCCCGAACCCTAACCCTAACCCTTCTCTGAAGCCTTAGCCTCACCCGTCCACTAATCCTAAACCGTACGCTAACGCTCACCCGCGCCCTCACACGTAAGCTCCCCCTAAAGCATTGTCGTACCCTCACCTGTACCCTAAACCGTCCCCGTCCCCTAACCCTAACCCTAGCCCGAACACTAACCCTAACCCTTCCCCGAAGCCTGACCCTCACCCGTCCCCTAATCCTAACCCGTACGCTAACGCTCACCCGCACCCTCACACGTACGCTCCCCCTGAAGCGTTTTCGTACCCTCACCTGGACCATAAACCGTCTCCGTCCCCTAACCCTAACCCTAGCCCGAACCCTAACCCTAACCCTTCTCTGAAGCCTTAGCCTCACCCGTCCACTATTCCTAACCCGTACGCTAATGCTCACCCGCGCCCTCACACGTACGTTCCCCCTAAAACGTTGTCGTACCCTCACCTGGACCCTAAACAGTCCCCGTCCCATAACGCTAACCCTACCCCGAACCCTACCACTTCCCCGAAGCCTGACCCTCACCCGTCCCCTAATCCTAACCCGTACGCTAACGCTAACCCGCGCCCTCACACGTACGCTCCCCCTAAAGCATTGTCGTACTCTCACCTGGACCCTAAACCGTCCCCGTCCCCTAACCCTAACCCTAGCCCGAACCCTAACCCTAACCCTTCTCCGAAACCTTAGCCTCACTCGTCCACTAACCCTAACCCGTACACTAACGCTCACCCGTGCCCTCACACGTACGCTCCCCCTAAAGCGTTGTCATATCCTCACCTGGACCCTAAACCGTCCCTGTCCCCTAACCCTAACACTAGCCCGAACCCTAACCCTAACACTTCCCCGAAGCCTGACCTTCACCCGTCCCCTAATCCTAACCCGTACGCTAACGCTCACCAGCGCCCTCACACGTACGCTCCCCCTAAAGCGTTGTCGTACCCTCACCTGGACCCTAAACCGTCCCCGTCCCCTAACCCTAACCCTAGCCCGAACCCTAACCCCAAAACTTCCCCGAAGCCTGACCCTCACCCGTCCCCTAATCCTAACCCGTACGCTAACGCTCACCCGCGCCCTCACACGTACGCTCCCCCTAAAGCGTTGTCGTACCCTCACCTGGACCCTAAACCGTCCCCGTCCCCTAACCCTAACCCTAGCCCGAACCCTAACCCTAACCCTTCCCCGAAGTCTGAGCCTCACCCGTCCCCTAATCCTAACCCGTACGCTAACGCTCACCCGCGCCCTCACACGTACGCTCCCCCTAAAACGTTGTCGTACCCTCACCTGGACCCTAAACCGTCCCCGTCCCCTAACCCTAACCCTAGCCCGTACCCTAACCCTAACCCTTCCCCGAAGCCTGACCCTCACCTGTCCCCTAATCCTAACCCGTACGCTAACGCTCACCCGCGCCCTCACACGTACGCTCCCCCTAAAGCATTGTTGTACCCTAACCTGGATTCTAAACCGTCCCAGTCTCCTAACCCTAACCCTAGCCCGAACCCTAACCCTAACCCTTCCCCGAAGCCTGAGCCTCACCCGTCCCCTAATCCTAACACGTACGCTAACGCTAACCCGCGCCCTCACACGTACGCTCCCCCTAAAGCGTTGTCGTACCCTCACCTGGACCCTAAACCGTCCCCGTCCCCTAAGCCTAACCCTAGCCCGAACCCTAACCCTAAATCTTCCCCTAAGCCTGACACTCACCCGTCCCCTAATCCTAACCCGTACCCTAACGCTAACCCGCGCCCTCACACGTACGCTCCCCCTAAAGCGTTGTCGTTCCGTCACCTGGACCCTAAACCGTCCCGTCCCCTAACCCTAACCCTAGCCCGAACCCTAACCCTAACCCTTCCCCGAAGCCTGAGCCTCACCCGTCCCCTAATCCTAATCCGTACGCTAACGCTAACCTGCGCCCTCACACGTACGCTCCGCAAAAGCGTTGTCGTACCCTCACCTGGACCCTAAACCGTCCCCGTCCCCTAACCCTAACCCTAGCCCGAACCCTAACCCTAACCCTTCCCCGAAGCCTGACCCTCACCCGTCCCCTAATCCTAACACGTACGCTAACGCTACCCCGCGCCCTCACACGTACGCTCCCCCTAAAGCGTTGTCGTACCCTCACCTGGACCCTAAACCGTCCCCGTCCCCTAACCCTAACCCTAGCCCGAACCCTAACCCTAACCCTTCCCCGAAGCCTGACCCTCACCCGTCCCCTAATCCTAAACCGTACGCTAACGCTGACCCTCGCCCTCACACGTACGCTCCCCCTAAAGCGTTGTCATACCCTCACCTGGACCCTAAACCGTCCCCGTCCCCTAACCCTAACCCTAGCCCGAACCCTAACCCTAACCCTTCCCCGAAGCCTGACCCTCACCCGTCCCCTAATCCTAAACCGTACGCTAACGCTAACCGGCGCCCTCACACGTACGCTCCCCCTAAAGCATTGTCGTACCCTCACCTGGACCCTAAACCGTCCCCGTCCCCTAACCCTAACCCTAGCCCGAACCCTAACCCTAACCCTTCCCCGAAGCCTGACCCTCACCGTCCCCTAATCCTAACCCGTACGCTAACGCTAACCCGCGCCCTCACACGTACGCTCCCCCTAAAGCGTTGTCGTTCCGTCACCTGGACCCTAAACCGTCCCGTCCCCTAACCCTAACCCTAGCCCGAACCCTAACCCTAACCCTTCCCCGAAGCCTGAGCCTCACCCGTCCCCTAATCCTAACCCGTACCCTAACGCTAACTCGCGCCCTCACACGTACGCTCCGCAAAAGCGTTGTCGTACCCTCACCTGGACACTAAACCGTCCCCGTCCCCTAACCCTAACCCTAGCCCGAACCCTAACCCTAAACCTTCCCCGAAGCCTGACCCTCACCCGTCCCCTAATCCTAACACGTACGCTAACGCTACCCCGCGCCCTCACACGTACGCTCCCCCTAAAGCGTTGTCGTACCCTCACCTGGACCCTAAACCGTCCCCGTCCGCTAACCCTAACCCTAGCCCGAACCCTAACCCTAACCCTTCCCCGAAGCCTGACCCTCACCTGTCCCCTAATCCTAAACCGAACGCTAACGCTGACCCTCGCCCTCACACGTACGCTCCCCCTAAAGCGTTGTCATACCCTCACCTGGACCCTAAACCGTCCCCGTCCCCTAACCCTAACCCTAGCCCGAACCCTAACCCTAACCCTTCCCCGAAGCCTGACCCTCACCCGTCCCCTAATCCTAAACCGTACGCTAACGCTAACTGGCGCCCTCACACGTACGCTCCCCCTAAAGCATTGTCGTACCCTCACCTGGACCCTAAACCGTCCCCGTCCCCTAACCCTAACCCTAGCCCGAACCCTAACCCTAACCCTTCCCCGAAGCCTGACCCTCACCGTCCCCTAATCCTAACCCGTACGCTAACGCTCACCCGCACCCTCACACGTACGCTCCCCCTGAAGCGTTGTCGTACCCTCACCTGGACCCTAAACCGTCCCCGTCCCCTAACCCTAACCCTAGCCCGAACCCTAACCCTAACCCTTCTCGGAAGCCTTAGCCTCACCCGTCCACTAATCCTAACATGTACGCTAACGCTCACCCGCGCCCTCACACGTACGCTCCCCCTAAAGTGTTGTCGTACCCTCACCTGGACCCTAAACAGTCCCCGTCCCCTAACCCTAACCCTAGCCCGAACCCTAACCCTAAACCTTCCCCGAAGCCAGACTCTCACCCGTCCCCTAATCCTAACCCGTACGCTAACGCTAACCTGCGCCCTCACACGTACGCTCCCCCTAAAGCGTTGTCGTACCCTCACCTGGACCCTAAACCGTCCCTGTCCCCTAACCCTAACCCTAGCCCGAAACCTAACCCTACCCCTTCCCCGAAGCCTGACCCTCACCCGTCGCCTAATCCTAACCCGTACGCTAACGCTAACCTGCGCCCTCACACGTACGCTCCCCCTAAAGCGTTGTCGTACCCTCACCTGGACCCTAAACCGTCCCCGTCCCCTAACCCTAACCCTAGCCCGAACCCTAACCCTAACCATTCCCCGAAGCCTGACCCTCACCCTTCCCCTAATCCTAACCCGTACGCTAACGCTAACGTGGGCCCTCACAAGTACGCTCCCCCTAAAGCGTTGTCGTACCCTCACCTGGACCCTAAACCGTCCCCGTCCCCTAACCCTAACCCTAGCCCGAACCCTAACCCTAACCCTTCCCCGAAGCCTGACCCTCACCCGTCCCCTAATCCTAACCCGTACGCTAACGCTAACTCGCGCCCTCACACGTACGCTCCCCCTAAAGCGTTGTCGTACCCTCACCTGGACCCTAAACCGTCCCCGTCCCCTAACCCTAACCCTAGCCCGAACCCTAACCCTAACACTTCCCCGAAGCCTGACCCTCACCCGTCCCCTAATCCTAACCCGTACGCTAACGCTCACCCGCACCCTCACACGTACGCTCCACCTAAAGCGTTGTCGTACCCTCACCTGGACCCTAAACCGTCCCCGTCCCCTAAGCCTAACCCTAGCCCGAACCCTACCCCTAACCCTTCTCTGAAGCCTTAGCCTCACCCGTCCACTAATCCTAACCCGTACGCTAACGCTCACCCACGCCCTCACACGTACGCTCCCCCTAAAGCGTTGTCGTACCCTCACCTGGACCCTAAACCGTCCCCGTCCCCTAACCCTAACCCTAGCCCGAACCCTAACCCTAACCCTTCCCCGAAGCCTGACCCTCACCCGTCCCCTAATCCTAACCCGTACGCTAACGCTCACCTGCGCCCTCACACGTACGCTCCCCCTAAAGCGTTGTCGTACCCTCACCTGTGCCCTAAACTGTCCCCGTCCCCTAACCCTAACCCTAGCCCGAACCGTAACCCTAACCCTTCCCTGAAGCCTGACCCTCACCCGTCCCCTAATCCTAAACCGTACCCTAACGCTAACCCGCGCCCTCACACTTACGCTCCCCCTAAAGCGTTGTCGTACCTTCACCTGGACCCTAAACCGTCCCCTTCCCCTAACCCTAACCCTAGCCCGAACGCTAACCCTACCCCTTCCCCGAAGCCTGACCCTCACCCGTCCCCTAATCCTAAACCGTACGCTAACGCTGACCCTCGCCCTCACACGTACGCTCCCCCTAAACCGTTGTCGTACCCTCACCTGGACCCTAAACCGTCCCCGTCCCCTAACCCTAACACTAGCCCGAACCCTAACCCTAACCCTTCCCCGAAGCCTGACCCTCACCCGTCCCCTAATCCTAACCCGTACGCTAACGCTCACCTGCGCCCTCACACGTACGCTCCCCCTAAAGCGTTGTCGTACCCTCACCTGGGCCCTAAACCGTCCCCGTCCCCTAACCCTAACCCTAGCCCGAACCCTAACCCTAACCCTTCCCTGAAGCCTGACCCTCACCCGTCCCCTAATCCTAACCCGTACCCTAACGCTAACCCGCGCCCTCACACTTACGCTCCCCCTAAAGCATTGTCGTACCCTCACCTGGACCCTAAACCGTCCCCTTCCCCTAACCCTAACCCTAGCCCGAACGCTAACCCTACCCCTTCCCCGAAGCCTGACCCTCACCCGTCCCCTAATCCTAAGCCGTACGCTAACGCTGACCCTCGCCCTCACACGTACGCTCCCCCTAAACCGTTGTCGTACCCTCACCTGGACCCTAAACCATCCCCGTCCCCTAACCCTAACCCTAGCCCGAACCCTAACCCTAACCCTTCCCCAAAGCCTGACCCTCACACGTCCCCTAATCCTAACCCGTACGCTAACGCTAACCCACGCCCTCACACGTACGCTCCCCCTAAAGCGTTGTCGTACCCTCACCTGGACCCTAAGCCGTCCCCGTCCCCTAACCCTAACCCTAGCCCGAACCCTAACCCTAACCCTTCCCCGAAGCCTGACCCTCACCCGTCCCCTAATCCTAACCTGTACGCTAACGCTAACCCGCGCCCTCACACGTATGCTCCCCCTAAAGCGTTGTCGTACCCTCACCTGGACCCTAAACCGTCCCCGTCCCCTAACCCTAACCCTAGCCCGAACCCTAACCCTAACCCTTCCCCGAAGCCTGACCCTCACCCGTCCCCTAATCCTAAACCGTACGCTAACGCTAACCCGCGCCCTCACACGTACGCTCCCCCTAAAGCATTGTCGTACCCTCACCTGGACCCTAAACCGTCCCCGTCCCCTAACCCTAACCCTAGCCCGAACCCTAACCCTAACCCTTCCCCGAAGCCTGACCCTCACCGTCCCCTAATCCTAACCCGTACGCTAACGCTCACCCGCACCCTCACACGTACGCTCCCCCTGAAGCGTTGTCGTACCCTCACCTGGACCCTAAACCATCCCCGTCCCCTAACCCTAACCCTAGCCCGAACCCTAACCCTAACCCTTCCCCAAAGCCTGACCCTCACACGTCCCCTAATCCTAACCCGTACGCTAACGCTAACCCACGCCCTCACACGTACGCTCCCCCTAAAGCGTTGTCGTACCCTCACCTGGACCCTAAGCCGTCCCCGTCCCCTAACCGTAACCCTAGCCCGAACCCTAACCCTAACCCTTCCCCGAAGCCTGACCCTCACCCGTCCCCTAATCCTAACCTGTACGCTAACGCTAACCCGCGCCCTCACACGTATGCTCTCCCTAAAGCGTTGTCGTACCCTCACCTGGACCCTAAACCGTCCCCGTCCCCTAACCCTAACCCTAGCCCGAACCCTAACCCTAACCCTTCCCCGAAGCCTGACCCTCACCCGTCCCCTAATCCTAAACCGTACGCTAACGCTAACCCGCGCCCTCACACGTACGCTCCCCCTAAAGCATTGTCGTACCCTCACCTGGACCCTAAACCGTCCCCGTCCCCTAACCCTAACCCTAGCCCGAACCCTAACCCTAACCCTTCCCCGAAGCCTGACCCTCACCGTCCCCTAATCCTAACCCGTACGCTAACGCTCACCCGCACCCTCACACGTACGCTCCCCCTGAAGCGTTGTCGTACCCTCACCTGGACCCTAAACCGTCCCCGTCCCCTAACCCTAACCCTAGCCCGAACCCTAACCCTAACCCTTCCCCGAAGCCTGACCCTCACCCGTCCCCTAATCCTAACCCGTACGCTAACGCTAACTCGCGCCCTCACACGTACGCTCCCCCTAAAGCGTTGTCGTACCCTCACCTGGACCCTAAACCGTCCCCGTCCCCTAACCCTAACCCTAGCCCGAACCCTAACCCTAACACTTCCCCGAAGCCTGACCCTCACCCGTCCCCTAATCCTAACCCGTACGCTAACGCTCACCCGCACCCTCACACGTACGCTCCACCTAAAGCGTTGTCGTACCCTCACCTGGACCCTAAACCGTCCCCGTCCCCTAACCCTAACCCTAGCCCGAACCCTAACCCTAACCCTTCCCCGAAGCCTGAACCTCACCCGTCCCCTAATCCTAACCCGTACGCTAACGCTAACCCGCGCCCACACACGTACGCTCCCCCTAAAGCGTTGTCGTACCCGCACCCGGACCCTAAACCGTCCCCGTCTCCTAACCCTAACCCTAGCCCGAACCCTAACCCGAACCCTTCCCCGAAGCCTGACCCTCACCGGTCCCCTAATCCTAACCCGTACGCTAACGCTCACCCGCGCCCTCACACGTACGCTCCCCCTAAAGCGTTGTCGTACCCTCACCTGGACCCTAAACCGTCCCCGTCCCCTAACCCTAACCCTAGCCCGAACCCTAACCCTAACCCTTCCCCGAAGCCTGAGCATCACCCGTCCCCTAATCCTAACCCGTACGCTAACGCTAACTCGCGCCCTCACACGTACGCTCCCCCTAAAGCATTGTGGTACCCTCACCTGGACCCTAAACCGTCCCCGTCCCCTAACCCTAACCCTAGCCCGAACCCTAACCCTAACCCTTCCCCGAACCCTGACCCTCACCGTCCCCTAATCCTAACCCGTACGCTAACGCTCACCCGCACCCTCACACGTACGCTCCCCCTGAAGCGTTGTCGTACCCTCACCTGTACCCTAAACCGTCCCTGTCCCCTAACCCTAACCCTAGCCCGAACCCTAACCCTAACCCTTCTCGGAAGCCTTAGCCTCACCCGTCCACTAATCCTAACATGTACGCTAACGCTCACCCGCGCCCTCACACGTACGCTCCCCCTAAAGTGTTGTTGTACCCTCCCCTGGACCCTAAACAGTCCCCGTCCCCTAACCCTAACCCTAGCCCGAACCCTAACCCTAAACCTTCCCCGAAGCCTGACTCTCACCCGTCCCCTAATCCTAACCCGTACGCTAACGCTAACCTGCGCCCTCACACGTACGCTCCCCCTAAAGCGTTGTCGTACCCTCACCTGGACCCTAAACCGTCCCTGTCCCCTAACCCTAACCCTAGCCCGAACCCTAACCCTACCCCTTCCCCGAAGCCTGACCCTCACCCGTCGCCTATTCCTCACCCGTACGCTAACTCTAACCCGCGCCCTCACACGTACACTCCCCCTAAAGCGTTGTCGTACCCTCACCTGGACCCTAAACCGTCCCCGTCCCCTAACCCTAACCTAGCCCGAACCCTAACCCTAACCCTTCCCCGAAGCCTGACCCTCACCCTTCCCCTAATCCTAACCCGTACGCTAACGCTAACGCGGGCCCTCACAAGTACGCTCCCCCTAAAGCGTTGTCGTACCCTCACCTGGACCCTAAACCGTCCCCGTCCCCTAACCCTAACCCTAGCCCGAACCCTAACCCTAACCCTTCCCCGAAGCCTGACCCTCACCCGTCCCCTAATCCTAACCCGTACGCTAACGCTAACTCGCGCCCTCACACGTACGCTCCCCCTAAAGCGTTGTCGTACCCTCACCTGGACCCTAAACCGTCCCCGTCCCCTAACCCTAACCCTAGCCCGAACCCTAACCCTAACACTTCCCCGAAGCCTGACCCTCACCCGTCCCCTAATCCTAACCCGTACGCTAACGCTCACCCGCACCCTCACACGTACGCTCCACCTAAAGCGTTGTCGTACCCTCACCTGGACCCTAAACCGTCCCCGTCCCCTAACCCTAACCCTAGCCCGAACCCTAACCCTAACCCTTCTCTGAAGCCTTAGCCTCACCCGTCCACTAATCCTAACCCGTACGCTAACGCTCACCCGCGCCCTCACACGTACGCTCCCCCTAAAGCGTTGTCGTACACTCACCTGGACCCTAAACCGTCCCCGTCCCCTAACCCTAACCCTAGCCCGAACCCTAACCCTAACCCTTCCCCGAAGCCTGACCCTCACCCGTCCCCTAATCCTAACCCGTACGCTAACGCTAACTCGCGCCCTCACACGTCCGCTCCCCCTAAAGCGTTGTCGTACCCTCACCTGGACCCTAAACCGTCCCCGTCCCCTAACCCTAACCCTAGCCCGAACCCTAACCCTAACCCTTCCCCGAAGCCTGAACCTCACCCGTCCCCTAATCCTAACCCGTACGCTAACGCTAACCCGCGTCCACACACGTACGCTCCCCCTAAAGCGTTGTCGTACCCTCACCCGGACCCTAAACCGTCCCCGTCTCCTAACCCTAACCCTAGCCCGAACCCTAACCCGAACCCTTCCCCGAAGCCTGACCCTCACGGGTCCCCTAATCCCAACCCGTACGCTAACGCTCACCCGCGCCCTCACACGTACGCTCCCCCTAAAGCGTTGTCGTACCCTCACCTGGACCCTAAACCGTCCCCGTCCCCTAACCCTAACCCTAGCCCGAACCCTAACCCTAACCCTTCCCCGAAGCCTGACCCTCACCCGTCCCCTAATCCTAACCCGTACGCTAACGCTAACTCGCGCCCTCACACGTACGCTCCCCCTAAAGCGTTGTCGTACCCTCACCTGGACCCTAAACCGTCCCCGTCCCCTAACCCTAACCCTAGCCCGAACCCTAACCCTAACACTTCCCCGAAGCCTGACCCTCACCCGTCCCCTAATCCTAACCCGTACGCTAACGCTCACCCGCACCCTCACACGTACGCTCCACCTAAAGCGTTGTCGTACCCTCACCTGGACCCTAAACTGTCCCCGTCCCCTAACCCTAACCCTAGCCCGAAACCTAACCCTAACCCTTCTCTGAAGGCTTAACCTCACCCGTCCACTAATCCTAACCCGTACGCTAACGCTCACCCGCGCCCTCAGACGTACGCTCCCCCTAAAGCGTTGTCGTACACTCACCTGGACCCTAAACCATCCCCGTCCCCTAACCCTAACCCTAGCCCGAACCCTAACCCTAACCCTTCCCCGAAGCCTGACCCTCACCCGTCCCCTAATCCTAACCCGTACGCTAACGCTAACCCGCGCCCTCACACGTACGCTCCCCCTAAAGCGTTGTCGTACCCTCACCTGGACCCTAAACCGTCCCCGTCCCCTAACCCTAACCCTAGCCCGAACCCTAACCCTAACCCTTCCCCGAAGCCTGAACCTCACCCGTCCCCTAATCCTAACCCGTACGCTAACGCTAACCCGCGCCCACACACGTACGCTCCCCCTTAAGCGTTGTCGTACCCTCACCCGGACCCTAAACCGTCCCCGTCTCCTAACCCTAACCCTAGCCCGAACCCTAACCCGAACACTTCCCCGAAGCCTGACCCTCACCGGTACCCTAATCCTAACCCGTACGCTAACGCTCACCCGCGCCCTCACACGTACGCTCCCCCTAAAGCGTTGTCGTACCCTCACCTGGACCCTAAACCGTCCCCGTCCCCTAACCCTAACCCTAGCCCGAACCCTAACCCTAACCCTTCCGCAAAGCATGACCCTCACCCGTCCCCTAATCCTAAACCGTACGCTAACGCTCACCCGCGCCCTCACACGTACGCTCCCCCTAAAGCGTTGTCGTACCCTCACCTGGACCCTAAACCGTCCCCGTCCCCTAACCCTAACCCTAGCCCGAACCCTAACCCTATCCCCTCCCCGAAGCCTGACCCTCACCCGTCCCCTAATCCTAACCCGTACGCTAACGCTAACTCGCGCCCTCACACGTACGCTCCCCCTAAAGCGTTGTCGTACCCTCACCTGGACCCTAAACCGTCCCCGTCCCCTAACCCTAACCCTAGCCCGAACCCTAACCCTAACACTTCCCCGAAGCCTGACCCTCACCCGTCCCCTAATCCTAACCCGTACGCTAACGCTCACCCGCACCCTCACACGTACGCTCCCCCTAAAGCGTTGTCGTACCCTCTCCTGGACCCTAAACCGTCCCCGTCCCCTAACCCTAACCCTAGCCCGAACCCTAACCCTAACCCTTCTCTGAAGCCTTAGCCTCACCCGTCCACTAATCCTAACCCGTACGCTAACGCTCACCCGCGCCCTCACACGTACGCTCCCCCTAAAGCGTTGTCGTACACTCACCTGGACCCTAAACCGTCCCCGTCCCCTAACCCTAACCCTAGCCCGAACCCTAACCCTAACCCTTCCCCGAAGCCTGACCCTCACCCGTCCCCTAATCCTAACCCGTACGCTAACGCTAACCCGCGCCCTCACACGTACGCTCCCCCTAAAGCGTTGTCGTACCCTCACCTGGACCCTAAACCGTCCCCGTCCCCTTACCCTAACCCTAGCCCGAACCCTAACCCTAACCCTTCCCCGAAGCCTGAACCTCACCCGTCCCCTAATCCTAACCCGTACGCTAACGCTAACCCGCGCCCACACACGTACGCTCCCCCTAAAGCGTTGTCGTACCCTCACCCGGACCCTAAACCGTCCCCGTCTCCTAACCCTAACCCTAGCCCGAACCCTAACCCGAACCCTTCCCCGAAGCCTGACCCTCACGGGTCCCCTAATCCCAACCCGTACGCTAACGCTCACCCGCGCCCTCACACGTACGCTCCCCCTAAAGCGTTGTCGTACCCTCACCTGGACCCTAAACCGTCCCCGTCCCCTAACCCTAACCCTAGCCCGAACCCTAACCCTAACCCTTCCCCGAAGCCTGACCCTCACCCGTCCCCTAATCCTAACCCGTACGCTAACGCTAACTCGCGCCCTCACACGTACGCTCCCCCTAAAGCGTTGTCGTACCCTCACCTGGACCCTAAACCGTCCCCGTCCCCTAACCCTAACCCTAGCCCGAACCCTAACCCTAACACTTCCCCGAAGCCTGACCCTCACCCGTCCCCTAATCCTAACCCGTACGCTAACGCTCACCCGCACCCTCACACGTACGCTCCACCTAAAGCGTTGTCGTACCCTCACCTGGACCCTAAACCGTCCCCGTCCCCTAACCCTAACCCTAGCCCGAACCCTAACCCTAACCCTTCTCTGAAGGCTTAGCCTCACCCGTCCACTAATCTTAACCCGTACGCTAACGCTCACCCGCGCCCTCAGACGTACGCTCCCCCTAAAGCGTTGTCGTACACTCACCTGGACCCTAAACCGTCCCCGTCCCCTAACCCTAACCCTAGCCCGAACCCTAACCCTAACCCTTCCCCGAAGCCTGACCCTCACCCGTCCCCTAATCCTAACCCGTACGCTAACGCTAACCCGCGCCCTCACACGTACGCTCCCCCTAAAGCGTTGTCGTACCCTCACCTGGACACTAAACCGTCCCCGTCCCCTAACCCTAACCCTAGCCCGAACCCTAACCCTAACACTTCCCCGAAGCCTGAACCTCACCCGTCCCCTAATCCTAACCCGTACGCTAACGCTAACCCACGCCCACACACGTACGCTCCCCCTTAAGCGTTGTCGTACCCTCACCCGGACCCTAAACCGTCCCCGTCTCCTAACCCTAACCCTAGCCCGAACCCTAACCCGAACACTTCCCCGAAGCCTGACCCTCACCGGTACCCTAATCCTAACCCGTACGCTAACGCTCACCCGCGCCCTCACATGTACGCTCCCCCTAAAGCGTTGTCGTACCCTCACCTGGACCCTAAACCGTCCCCGTCCCCTAACCCTAACCCTAGCCCGAACCCTAACCCTAACCCTTCCACAAAGCATGACCCTCACCCGTCCCCTAATCCTAAACCGTACGCTAACGCTCACCCGCGCCCTCACACGTCCGCTCCCCCTAAAGCGTTGTCGTACCCTCACCTGGACCCTAAACCGTCCCCGTCCCCTAATCCTAACCCTAGCCCGAACCCTAACCCTAACCCTTCCCCGAAGCCTGAGCCTCACCTGTCCCCTAATCCTAACCCGTACGCTAACGCTCACCCGCACCCTCACACGTACGCTCCCCCTAAAGCGTTGTCGTACCCTCACCTGGACCCTAAACCGTCCCCGTCCCCTAAGCCTAACCCTAGCCCGAAACCTACCCCTAACCGTTCTCTGAAGCCTTAGCCTCACCCGTCCACTAATCCTAACCCGTACGCTAACGCTCACCCACGCCCTCACACGTACGCTCCCCCTAAAGCGTTGTCGTACCCTCACCTGGACCCTAAACCGTCCCCGTCCCCTAACCCTAACCCTAGCCCGAACCCTAACCCTAACCCTTCCCCGAAGCCTGACCCTCACCCGTCCCCTAATCCTAACCCGTACGCTAACGCTCACCTGCGCCCTCACACGTACGCTCCCCCTAAAGCGTTGTCGTACCCTCACCTGGGCCCTAAACCGTCCCCGTCCCCTAACCCTAACCCTAGCCCGAACCCTAACCCTAACCCTTCCCCGAAGCCTGACCCTCACACGTCCCCTAATCCTAACCCGTACGCTAACGCTAACCCACGCCCTCACACGTACGCTCCCCCTAAAGCGTTGTCGTACCCTCACCTGGACCCTAAACCGTCCCCGTCCCCTAACCCTAACCCTAGCCCGAACCCTAACCCTAACCCTTCCCCGAAGCCTGACCCTCACCCGTCCCCTAATCCTAACCCGTACGCTAACGCTCACCTGCGCCCTCACACGTACGCTCCCCCTAAAGCGTTGTCGTACCCTCACCTGGGCCCTAAACCGTCCCCGTCCCCTAACCCTAACCCTAGCCCGAACCCTAACCGTAACCCTTCCCTGAAGCCTGACCCTCACCCGTCCCCTAATCCTAACCCGTACCCTAACGCTAACCCACGCCCTCACACTTACGATCCCCCTAAAGCATTGTCGTACCCTCACCTGGACCCTAAACCGTCCCCTTCCCCTAACCCTAACCCTAGCCCGAACGCTAACCCTACCCCTTCCCCGAAGCCTGACCCTCACCCGTCCCCTAATCCTAAACCGTACGCTAACGCTGACCCTCGCCCTCACACGTACGCTCCCCCTAAACCGTTGTCGTACCCTCACCTGGACCCTAAACCATCCCCGTCCCCTAACCCTAACCCTAGCCCGAACCCTAACCCTAACCCTTCCCCGAAGCCTGACCCTCACACGTCCCCTAATCCTAACCCGTACGCTAACGCTAACCCACGCCCTCACACGTACGCTCCCCCTAAAGCGTTGTCGTACCCTCACCTGGACCCTAAACCGTCCCCGTCCCCTAACCCTAACCCTAGCCCGAACCCTAACCCTAACCCTTCCCCGAAGCCTGACCCTCACCCGTCCCCTAATCCTAACCCGTACGCTAACGCTAACCCGCGCCCTCACACGTATGCTCCCCCTAAAGCGTTGTCGTACCCTCACCTGGACCCTAAACCGTCCCCGTCCCCTAACCCTAACCCTAGCCCGAACCCTAACCCTAACCCTTCCCCGAAGCCTGACCCTCACCCGTCCCCTAATCCTAAACCGTACGCTAACGCTAACCCGCGCCCTCACACGTACGCTCCCCCTAAAGCATTGTCGTACCCTCACCTGGACCCTAAACCGTCCCCGTCCCCTAACCCTAACCCTAGCCCGAACCCTAACCCTAACCCTTCCCCGAAGCCTGACCCTCACCGTCCCCTAATCCTAACCCGTACGCTAACGCTCACCCGCACCCTCACACGTACGCTCCCCCTGAAGCGTTGTCGTACCCTCACCTGGACCCTAAACCGTCCCCGTCCCCTAACCCTAACCCTAGCCCGAACCCTAACCCTAACCCTTCTCGGAAGCCTTAGCCTCACCCGTCCACTAATCCTAACATGTACGCTAATGCTCACCCGCGCCCTCACACGTACGCTCCCCCTAAAGTGTTGTCATACCCTCACCTGGACCCTAAACAGTCCCCGTCCCCTAACCCTATCCCTAGCCCGAACCCTAACCCTAAACCTTCCCCGAAGCCTGACTCTCACCCGTCCCCTAATCCTAACCCGTACGCTAACGCTAACCTGCGCCCTCACACGTACGCTCCCCCAAAGCGTTGTCGTACCCTCACCTGGACCCTAAACCGTCCCTGTCCCCTAACCCTAACCCTAGCCCGAACCCTAACCCTACCCCTTCCCCGAAGCCTGACCCTCACCCGTCGCCTATTCCTCACCCGTACGCTAACGCTAACCCGCGCCCTCACACGTACGCTCCCCCTAAAGCGTTGTCATACCCTCACCTGGACCCTAAACCGTCCCCGTCCCCTAACCCTAACCCTAGCCCGAACCCTAACCCTAACCCTTCCCCGAAGCCTGACCCTCACCCTTCCCCTAATCCTAACCCGTACGCTAACGCTAACGCGGGCCCTCACAGGTACGCTCCCCCTAAAGCGTTGTCGTACCCTCACCTGGACCCTAAACCGTCCCCGTCCCCTAACCCTAACCCTAGCCCGAACCCTAACCCTAACCCTTCCCCGAAGCCTGACCCTCACCCGTCCCCTAATCCTAACCCGTACGCTAACGCTAACTCGCGCCCTCACACGTACGCTCCCCCTAAAGCGTTGTCGTACCCTCACCTGGACCCTAAACCGTCCCCGTCCCCTAACCCTAACCCTAGCCCGAACCCTAACCCTAACACTTCCCCGAAGCCTGACCCTCACCCGTCCCCTAATCCTAACCCGTACGCTAACGCTCACCCGCACCCTCACACGTACGCTGCACCTAAAGCGTTGTCGTACCCTCACCTGGATCCTAAACCGTCCCCGTCCCCTAACCCTAACCCTAGCCCGAACCCTAACCCTAACCCTTCTCTTAAGCCTTAGCCTCACCCGTCCACTAATCCTAACCCGTACGCTAACGCTCACCCGCGCCCTCACACGTACGCTCCCCCTAAAGCGTTGTCGTACCCTCACCTGGACCCTAAACCGTCCCCGTCCCCTACCCCAAACCCTAGCCCGAACCCTAACCCTAACTCTTCACCGAAGCCTGAACCTCACCCGTCCCCTAATCCTAACCCGTACGCTAACGCTAACCCGCGCCCACACACGTACGCTCCCCCTAAAGCGTTGTCGTACCCTCACCCGGACCCTAAACCGTCCCCGTCTCCTAACCCTAACCCTAGCCCGAACCCTAACCCGAACCCTTCCCCAAAGCCTGACCCTCACCGGTCCCCTAATCCTAACCCGTACGCTAACGCTCACCCGCGCCCTCACATGTACGCTCCCCCTAAAGCATTGTCGTACCCTCACCTGGACCCTAAACCGAACCCGTCCCCTAACCCTAACCCTAGCCCGAACCCTAACCCTAACCCTTCCCCGAAGCCTGAGCCTCAACTGTCCCCTAATCCTAACCCGTACGCTAACACTCACATGCACCCTCACACGTACGCTCCCCCTAAAGCGTTGTCGTACCCTCACCTGGACCCTAAACCGTCCCCGTCCCCTAAGCCTAACCCTAGCCCGAACCCTAACCCTAACCCTTCTCTGAAGCCTTAGCCTCACCCGTCCACTAATCCTAACCCGTACGCTAACGCTCACCCGCGCCCTCACACGTACGCTCCCTCTAAAGCGTTGTCGTACCCTCACCTGGACCCTAAACCGTCCCCGTCCCCTAACCCTAACCCTAGCCCGAACCCTAACCCTAACCCTTCCCCGAAGCCTGACCCTCACCCGTCCCCTAATCCTAACCCGTACACTAACGCTAACCCGCTCCCTCACACGTAGGCTCCCCCTAAAGCGTTGTCGTACCCTCACCTGGACCCTAAACCGTCCCCGTCCCCTAACCCTAACCCTAGCCCGAACCCTAACCCTAACCCTTCCCCGAAGCCTGAGCCTCACCCGTCTCCTAATCCTAACCCGTACGCTAACGCTAACCCGCGCCCTCACACGTATGCTAGCCCTAAAGCGTTGTCGTACCCTCACCTGGACCCTAAACCGTCCCCGTCCCCTAACCCTAACCCTAGCCCGAACTCTAACCCTAACACTTCCCCAAAGCCTGAGCCGCACCCGTTCCCTAATCCTAACGCGTACGCTAACGCTAACCCGCGCCCTCACATGTACGCTCCCACTAAAGCGTTGTCGTACCCTCACCTGGACCCTAAACCGTCCCCGTCCCCGAACCCTAACCCTAGCCCGAACCCTAACCCTAACCCTTCCCCGAAGCCTGACCCTCACCGGTCCCCTAATCCTAACCCGTACGCTAACGCTCACCCGTGCCCTCACACGTACGCTCCCCCTAAAGCGTCGTCGTACCCTCACCTGGACCCTAAACCCTCCCCGTCCCCTAACCCTAACCCTAGCCCGAACCCTAACCCTAACCCTTCTCTGAAGCCTTAGCCTCACCCATCCACTAATCCTAACCCGTACGCTAACGCTCACCCGCGCCCTCACACGTACGCTCCCCCTAAAGCGTTGTCGTACCCTCACCTGGACCCTAAACCGTCCCCGTCCCCTAACCCTAACCCTAGCCCGAATCCTAACCCTAACCCTTCCCCGAAGCCTGACCCTCACCCGTCCCCTAATCCTAACCCGTACGCTAACGCTAACCCACGCCCTCACACGTACGCTCCCCCTAAAGCGTTGTCGTACCCTCACCTGGACCCTAAACCGTCCCCGTCCCCTAACCCTAACCCTAGCCGGAACCCTAACCCTAACCCTTCCCCGAAGCCTGACCCTCACCCGTCCCCTAATCCTCACCCGTACGCTAACGCTAACCCGCGCCCTCACACGTACGCTCCCCCTAAAGCGTTGTCGTACCCTCACCTGGACCCTAAACCGTCCCCTTCCCCTAACCCTAACCCTAGCCCGAACGCTAACCCTACCACTTCCCCGAAGCCTGACCCTCACCCGTCCCCTAATCCTAACCCGTACGCTAACGCTGACCCTCGCCCTCACACGTACGCTCCCCCTAAAGCGTTGTCGTACCCTCACCTGGACCCTAAACCGTCCCCGTCCCCAACCCTAACCCTAGCCCGAACCCTAGCCCTAACACTTCCCCGAAGCCTGACCCTCACCCGTACCGTAATCCTAAACCGTACGCTAACGCTAACCCGCGCCCACACACGTACGCTCTCCCTAAAGCGTTGTCGTACCCTCACCTGGACCCTAAACCGTCCCCGTCCCCTAACCCTAACCCTAGCCCGACCCCTAACCCTAACCCTTCCCCGAAGCCTGACCCTCACTCGTCCCCTAATCCTAACCCGTACGCTAACGCTCACCCGCGCCCTCACACGTACGCTCCCCCTAAAGCGTTGTCGTACCCTCACCTGGACCCTAAACCGTCCCCGTCCCCTAACCCTAACCCTAGCCCGAACCCTAACCCTAACCCTTCTCTGAAGCCTTAGCCTCACCCGTCCACTAATCCTAAACCGTACGCTAACGCTCACCCGCGACCTCACACGTAAGCTCCCCCTAAAGCATTGTCGTACCCTCACCTGTACCCTAAACCGTCCCCGTCCCCTAACCCTAACCCTAGCCCGAACACTAACCCTAACCCTTCCCCGAAGCCTGACCCTCACCCGTCCCCTAATCCTAACCCGTACGCTAACGCTCACCCGCACCCTCACACGTACGCTCCCCCTGAAGCGTTTTCGTACCCTCACCTGGACCCTAAACCGTCCCCGTCCCCTAACCCTAACCCTAGCCCGAACCCTAACCCTAACACTTCTCTGAAGCCTTAGCCTCACCCGTCCACTAATCCTAACCCGTACGCTAATGCTCACCCGCGCCCTCACACGTACGTTCCCCCTAAAGCGTTGTCGTACCCTCACCTGGACCCTAAACAGTCCCCGTCCCATAACGCTAACCCTACCCCGAACCCTAACCCTACCCCGAAGCCTGACCCTCACCCTTCCTGTAATCCTAACAAGTACGCTAACGCTCCCCCGCGCCCTCACACGTACGCTCCCCCTAAAGCGTTGTCGTACCCTCACCTGGACCCTAAACCGTCCCCGTCCCCTAACCCTAACTCTAGCCCGAACCCTAACCCGAAACCTTCCCCGAAGCCTGACCCTCACCCGTCCCCTAATCCTAACCCGTACGCTAACGCTCACCCGTGCCCTCACACGTACGCTCCCCCTAAAGCGTTGTCGTACCCTCACCTGGACCCTAAACTGTCCCCGTCCCCTAACCCTAACCCTAGCCCGAACCCTAACTCTAACCCTTCCCCGAAGCCTGACCCTCACCCGTCCCCTAATCCTAACCCGTACGCTAACGCTAACCCGCGCCCTCACACGTACGCTCCGTCTAAAGCGTTGTCATACCCTCACCTGGACCCTAAACCGTCCCCGTCCCCTAACCCTAACCCTAGCCCGAACCCTAACCCTACCCCTTCCCCGAAGCCTGACCCTCACCCGTCCCCTAATCCTAACCCGTACGCTAACGCTGACCCTCGCCCTCACACGTACGCTCCCCCTAAAGCGTTGTCGTACCCTCACCTGGACCCTAAACCGTCCCCGTCCCCAACCCTAACCATAGCCCGAACCCTAGCCCTAACACTTCCCCGAAGCCTGACCCTCACCCGTATCGTAATCCTAACCCGTACGCTAACGCTAACCCGCGCCCACACACGTACGCTCTCCCTAAAGCGTTGTCGTACCCTCACCTGGACCCTAAACCGTCCCCGTCCCCTAACCCTAACCCTAGCCCGAACCCTAACCCTAACCCTTCCCCGAAGCCTGACCCTCACCCGTCCCCTAATCCTAACCCGTACGCTAACGCTCACCCGCGCCCTCACACGTACGCTCCCCCTAAAGCGTTGTCGTACCCTCACCTGGACCCTAAACCGTCCCCGTCCCCTAACCCTAACCCTAGCCCGAACCCTAACCCTAACCCTTCTCTGAAGCCTTAGCCTCACCCGTCCACTAATCCTAAACCGTACGCTAACGCTCACCCGCGACCTCACACGTAAGATCCCCCTAAAGCATTGTCGTACCCTCACCTGTACCCTAAACCGTCCCCGTCCCCTAACCCTAACCCTAGCCCGAACACTAACCCTAACCCTTCCCCGAAGCCTGACCCTCACCCGTCCCCTAATCCTAACCCGTACGCTAACGCTAAACCGCGCCCTCACACGTACGCTCCCCCTTAAGCGTTGTCGTACCCTCACCTGGACCCTAAACCGTCCCCGTCCCCTAACCCTAACCCTAGCCCGAACCCTAACCCTAACCCTTCCCCGAAGCCTGACCCTCACCCGTCCCCAAATCCTAACCCGTACGCTAACGCTCACCCGCACCCTCACACGTACGCTCCCCCTGAAGCGTTTTCGTACCCTCACCTGGACCATAAACCGTCTCCGTCCCCTAACCCTAACCCTAGCCCGAACCCTAACCCTAACACTTCTCTGAAGCCTTAGCCTCACCCGTCCACTAATCCTAACCCGTACGCTAATGCTCACCCGCGCCCTCACACGTACGTTCCCCCAAAGCGTTGTCGTACCCTCACCTGGACCCTAAACAGTCCCCGTCCCATAACGCTAACCCTACCCCGAACCCTAACCCTACCCCGAAGCCTGACCCTCACCCTTCCTGTAATCCTAACAAGTACGCTAACGCTCCCCCGCGCCCTCACACGTACGCTCCCCCTAAAGCGTTGTCGTACCCTCACCTGGACCCTAAACCGTCCCCGTCCCCCAACCCTAACTCTAGCCCGAACCCTAACCCGAAACCTTCCCCGAAGCCTGACCCTCACCCGTCCCCTAATCCTAACCCGTACGCTAACGCTCACCCGTGCCCTCACACGTACGCTCCCCCTAAAGCGTTGTCGTACCCTCACCTGGACCCTAAACTGTCCCCGTCCCCTAACCCTAACCCTAGCCCGAACCCTAACTCTAACCCTTCCCCGAAGCCTGACCCTCACCCGTCCCCTAATCCTAACCCGTACGCTAACGCTAACCCGCGCCCTCACACGTACGCTCCGTCTAAAGCGTTGTCATACCCTCACCTGGACCCTAAACCGTCCCCGTCCCCTAACCCTAACCCTAGCCCGAACCCTAACCCTACCCCTTCCCCGAAGCCTGACCCTCACCCGTCCCCTAATCCTAACCCGTACGCTAACGCTAACCTGCGCCCTCACACGTACGCTCCCCCTAAAGCGTTGTCGTACTCTCACCTGGACCCTAAACCGTCCCCGTCCCCTAACCCTAACCCTAGCCCGAACCCTAACCCTAACCCTTCTCCGAACCCTTAGCCTCACTCGTCCACTAACCCTAACCCGTACGCTAACGCTCACCCGTGCCCTCACACGTACGCTCCCCCTAAAGCGTTGTCATATCCTCACCTGGACCCTAAACCGTCCCTGTCCCCTAACCCTATCCCTAGCCCGAACCCTAACCCTAACCCTTCCCCGAAGCCTGACCTTCACCCGTCCCCTAATCCTAACCCGTACGCTAACGCTCACCAGCGCCCTCACACGTACGCTCCCACTAAAGCGTTTTCGTACGCTCACCTGGGTCCTAAACCGTCCCCGTCCCCTAACCCTAACCCTAGCCCGAACCCTAACCCTAACCCTTCCCCGAAGTCTGAGCCTCACCCGTCCCCTAATCCTAACCCGTACGCTAACGCTCACCCGCGCCCTCACACGTACGCTCCCCCTAAAGCGTTGTCGTACCCTCACCTGGACCCTAAACCGTCCCCGTCCCCTAACCCTAACCCTAGCCCGAACCCTAACCCTAAGCCTTCCCCGAAGTCTGAGCCTCACCCGTCCCCTAATCCTAACCCGTACGCTAACGCTCACCCGCGCCCTCACACGTACGCTCCCCCTAAAGCGTTGTCGTCCCCTCACCTGAACCCTAAACCGTCCCCGTCCCCTAACCCTAACCCTAGCCCGAACCCTAACCCTAAACCTGCCCCTAAGCCTGACACTCACCCGTCCCCTAATCCTAACCCGTACGCTAACGCTCACCCGCGCCCTCACACGTACGCTCCCCCTAAAACGTTGTCGTACCCTCACCTGGACCCTAAACCGTCCCCGTCCCCTAACCCTAACCCTAGCCCGTACCCTAACCCTAACCCTTCCCCGAAGCCTGACCCTCACCTGTCCCCTAATCCTAACCCGTACGCTAACGCTCACCCGCGCCCTCACACGTACGCTCCCCCTAAAGCGTTGTCGTACCCTCACCTGGACCCTAAACCGTCCCCGTCCCCTAACCCTAACCCTAGCCCGAACCCTAACCCTAACACTTCCCCGAAGCCTGACCCTCACCCGTCCCCTAATCCTAACCCGTACGCTAACGCTCACCCGCACCCTCACACGTACGCTCCCCCTAAAGCGTTTTCGTACCCTCACCTGGACCATAAACCGTCCCCGTCCCCTAACCCTAACCCTAGCCCAAACCCTAACCCTAACCCTTCTCTGAAGCCTTAGCCTCACCCGTCCACTAATCCTAACCCGTACGCTAATGCTCACCCGCGCCCTCACACGTACGTTCCCCCTAAAGCGTTGTCGTACCCTCACCTGGACCCTAAACAGTCCCCGTCCCATAACGCTAACCCTACCCCGAACCCTAACCCTACCCCGAAGCCTGACCCTCACCCGTCCTGTAATCCTAACAAGTACGCTAACGCTCCCCCACGCCCTCACACGTACGGTCCCCCTAAAGCGTTGTCGTACCCTCAGCTGGACCCTAAACCGTCCCCGTCCCCTAACCCTAACCCTAGCCCGAACCCTAACCCTAACCCTTCTCTGAAGCCTTAGCCTCACCCGTCCACTAATCCTAACCCGTACGCTAACGCTCACCCGCGCCCTCACACGTACGCTCCCCCTAAAGCGTTGTCGTACACTCACCTGGACCCTAAACCGTCCCCGTCCCCTAACCCTAACCCTAGCCCGAACCCTAACCCTAACCCTTCCCCGAAGCCTGACCCTCACCCGTCCCCTAATCCTAACCCGTACGCTAACGCTAACCCGCTCCCTCACACGTACGCTCCCCCTAAAGCGTTGTCGTACCCTCACCTGGACCCTAAACCGTCCCCGTCCCCTAACCCTAACCCTAGCCCGAACCCTAACCCTAACCCTTCCCCGAAGCCTGAACCTCACCCGTCCCCTAATCCTAACCCGTACGCTAACGCTAACCCTCGCCCACTCACGTACGCTCCCCCTAAAGCGTTGTCGTACCCTCACCCGGACCCTAAACCGTCCCCGTCTCCTAACCCTAACCCTAGCCCGAACCCTAACCCGAACCCTTCCCCGAAGCCTGACCCTCACGGGTCCCCTAATCCCAACCCGTACGCTAACGCTCACCCGCGCCCTCACACGTACGCTCCCCCTAAAGCGTTGTCGTACCCTCACCTGGACCCTAAACCGTCCCCATCCCCTAACCCTAACCCTAGCCCGAACCCTAACCCTAACCCTTCCCCGAAGCCTGACCCTCACCCGTCCCCTAATCCTAACCCGTACGCTAACGCTAACTCGCGCCCTCACACGTACGCTCCCCCTAAAGCGTTGTCGTACCCTCACCTGGACCCTAAACCGTCCCCGTCCCCTAACCCTAACCCTAGCCCGAACCCTAACCCTAACACTTCCCCGAAGCCTGACCCTCACCCGTCCCCTAATCCTAACCCGTACGGTAACGCTCACCCGCACCCTCACACGTACGCTCCACCTAAAGCGTTGTCGTACCCTCACCTGGACCCTAAACCGTCCCCGTCCCCTAACCCTAACCCTAGCCCGAACCCTAACCCTAACCCTTCTCTGAAGGCTTAGCCTCACCCGTCCACTAATCCTAACCCGTACGCTAACGCTCACCCGCGCCCTCAGACGTACGCTCCCCCTAAAGCGTTGTCGTACACTCACCTGGACCCTAAACCGTCCCCGTCCCCTAACCCTAACCCTAGCCCGAACCCTAACCCTAACCCTTCCCCGAAGCCTGACCCTCACCCGTCCCCTAATCCTAACCCGTACGCTAACGCTAACCCGCACCCTCACACGTACGCTCCCCCTAAAGCGTTGTCGTACCCTCACCTGGACCCTAAACCGTCCCCGTCCCCTAACCCTAACCCTAGCCCGAACCCTAACCCTAACCCTTCCCCGAAGCCTGAACCTCACCCGTCCCCTAATCCTAACCCGTACGCTAACGCTAACCCGCGCCCACACACGTACGCTCCCCCTTAAGCGTTGTCGTACCCTCACCCGGACCCTAAACCGTCCCCGTCTCCTAATCCTAACCCTAGCCCGAACCCTAACCCGAACACTTCCCCGAAGCCTGACCCTCACCGGTACCCTAATCCTAACCCGTACGCTAACGCTCACCCGCACCCTCACACGTACGCTCCCCCTAAAGCGTTGTCGTACCCTCACCGGGACCCTAAACCGTCCCCGTCCCCTAACCCTAACCCTAGCCCGAACCCTAACCCTAACCCTTCCGCAAAGCATGACCCTCACCCGTCCCCTAATCCTAAACCGTACGCTAACGCTCACCCGCGCCCTCACACGTACGCTCCCCCTAAAGCGTTGTCGTACCCTCACCTGGACCCTAAACCGTCCCCGTCCCCTAATCCTAACCCTAGCCCGAACCCTAACCCTAACCCTTCCCCGAAG
Organism: Delphinus delphis; assembly: GCF_949987515.2. Taxonomy (NCBI): domain Eukaryota; kingdom Metazoa; phylum Chordata; class Mammalia; order Artiodactyla; family Delphinidae; genus Delphinus; species Delphinus delphis. Next base: position 113,383 of record NC_082696.1, read on the forward strand.
CCTGAGCCTCACCTGTCCCCTAATCCTAACCCGTACGCTAACGCTCACCCGCACCCTCACACGTACGCTCCCCCTAAAGCGTTGTCGTACCCTCACCTGGACCCTAAACCGTCCCCGTCCCCTAAGCCTAACCCTAGCCCGAACACTACCCCTAACCCTTCTCTGAAGCCTTAGCCTCACCCGTCCACTAATCCTAACCCGTACGCTAACGCTCACCCACGCCCTCACACGTACGCTCCCCCTAAAGCGTTGTCGTACCCTCACCTGGACCCTAAACCGTCCCCGTCCCCTAACCCTAACCCTAGCCCGAACCCTAACCCTAACCCTTCCCCGAAGCCTGACCCTCACCCGTCCCCTAATCCTAACCCGTACGCTAACGCTCACCTGCGCCCTCACACGTACGCTCCCCCTAAAGCGTTGTCGTACCCTCACCTGGGCCCTAAACCGTCCCCGTCCCCTAACCCTAACCCTAGCCCGAACCGTAACCCTAAGCCTTCCCTGAAGCCTGACCCTCACCCGTCCCCTAATCCTAACCCGTACCCTAACGCTAACCTGCGCCCTCACACTTACGCTCCCCCTAAAGCATTGTCGTACCCTCACCTGGACCCTAAACCGTCCCCTTCCCCTAACCCTAACCCTAGCCCGAACGCTAACCCTACCCCTTCCCCGAAGCCTGACCCTCACCCGTCCCCTAATCCTAAACCGTACGCTAACGCTGACCCTCGCCCTCACACGTACGCTCCCCCTAAACCGTTGTCGTACCCTCACCTGGACCCTAAACCGTCACCGTCCCCTAACCCTAACCCTAGCCCGAACCCTAACCCTAACCCTTCCCCGAAGCCTGACCCTCACACGTCCCCTAATCCTAACCCGTACGCTAACGCTAACCCACGCCCTCACACATACGCTACCCCTAAAGCGTTGTCGTACCCTCACCTGGACCCTAAACCGTCCCCGTCCCCTAAACCTAACCCTAGCCCGAACCCTAACCCTAACCCTTCCCCGAAGCCTGACCCTCACCCGTCCCCTAATCCTAACCCGTACGCTAACGCTCACCTGCGCCCTCACACGTACGCTCCCCCTAAAGCGTTGTCGTACCCTCACCTGGGCCCTAAACCGTCCCCGTCCCCTAACCCTAACCCTAGCCCGAACCCTAACCCTAACCCTTCCCTGAAGCCTGACCCTCACCCGTCCCCTAATCCTAACCCGTACCCTAACGCTAACCCACGCCCTCACACTTACGCTCCCCCTAAAGCATTGTCGTACCCTCACCTGGACCCTAAACCGTCCCCTTCCCCTAACCCTAACCCTAGCCCGAACGCTAACCCTACCCCTTCCCCGAAGCCTGACCCTCACCCGTCCCCTAATCCTAAACCGTACGCTAACGCTGACCCTCGCCCTCACACGTACGCTCCCCCTAAACCGTTGTCGTACCCTCACCTGGACCCTAAACCATCCCCGTCCCCTAACCCTAACCCTAGCCCGAACCCTAACCCTAACCCTTCCCCGAAGCCTGACCCTCACACGTCCCCTAATCCTAACCCGTACGCTAACGCTAACCCACGCCCTCACACGTACGCTCCCCCTAAAGCGTTGTCGTACCCTCACCTGGACCCTAAACCGTCCCCGTCCCCTAACCCTAACCCAAGCCCGAACCCTAACCCTAACCCTTCCCCGAAGCCTGACCCTCACCGGTCCCCTAATCCTAAACCGTACGCTAACGCTAACCCGCGCCCTCACACGTATGCTCCCCCTAAAGCGTTGTCGTACCCTCACCTGGACCCTAAACCGTCCCCGTCCCCTAACCCTAACCCTAGCCCGAACCCTAACCCTAACCCTTCCCCGAAGCCTGACCCTCACCCGTCCCCTAATCCTAAACCGTACGCTAACGCTCACCCGCGCCCTGACACGTACGCTCCCCCTAAAGCATTGTCGTACCCTCACCTGGACCCTAAACCGTCCCGGTCCCCTAACCCTAACCCTAGCCCGAACCCTAACCCTAACCCTTCCCCGAAGCCTGACCCTCACCGTCCCCTAATCCTAACCCGTACGCTAACGCTCACCCGCACCCTCACACGTACGCTCCCCCTGAAGCGTTGTCGTACCCTCACCTGGACCCTAAACCGTCCCCGTCCCCTAACCCTAACCCTAGCCCGAACCCTAACCCTAACCCTTCTCGGAAGCCTTAGCCTCACCCGTCCACTAATCCTAACATGTACGCTAACGCTCACCCGCGCCCTCACACGTACGCTCCCCCTAAAGTGTTGTCATACCCTCACCTGGACCCTAAACAGTCCCCGTCCCCTAACCCTATCCCTAGCCCGAACCCTAACCCTAAACCTTCCCCGAAGCCTGACTCTCACCCGTCCCCTAATCCTAACCCGTACGCTAACGCTAACCTGCGCCCTCACACGTACGCTCCCCCTAAAGCGTTGTCGTACCCTCACCTGGACCCTAAACCGTCCCTGTCCCCTAACCCTAACCCTAGCCCGAACCCTAACCCTACCCCTTCCCCGAAGCCTGACCCTCACCCGTCGCCTATTCCTCACCCGTACGCTAACGCTAACCCGCGCCCTCACACGTACGCTCCCCCTAAAGCGTTGTCGTACCCTCACCTGGACCCTAAACCGTCCCCGTCCCCTAACCCTAACCCTAGCCCGAACCCTAACCCTAACCCTTCCCCGAAGCCTGACCCTCACCCTTCCCCTAATCCTAACCCGTACGCTAACGCTAACGCGGGCCCTCACAGGTACGCTCCCCCTAAAGCGTTGTCGTACCCTCACCTGGACCCTAAACCGTCCCCGTCCCCTAACCCTAACCCTAGCCCGAACCCTAACCCTAACCCTTCCCCGAAGCCTGACCCTCACCCGTCCCCTAATCCTAACCCGTACGCTAACGCTAACTCCCGCCCTCACACGTACGCTCCCCCTAAAGCGTTGTCGTACCCTCACCTGGACCCTAAACCGTCCCCGTCCCCTAACCCTAACCCTAGCCCGAACCCTAACCCTAACACTTCCCCGAAGCCTGACCCTCACCCGTCCCCTAATCCTAACCCGTACGCTAACGCTCACCCGCACCCTCACACGTACGCTGCACCTAAAGCGTTGTCGTACCCTCACCTGGATCCTAAACCGTCCCCGTCCCCTAACCCTAACCCTAGCCCGAACCCTAACCCTAACCCTTCTCTTAAGCCTTAGCCTCACCCGTCCACTAATCCTAACCCGTACGCTAACGCTCACCCGCGCCCTCACACGTACGCTCCCCCTAAAGCGTTGTCGTACACTCACCTGGACCCTAAACCGTCCCCGTCCCCTAACCCTAACCCTAGCCCGAACCCTAACCCTAACCCTTCCCCGAAGCCTGACCCTCACCCGTCCCCTAATCCTAACCCGTACGCTAACGCTAACCCGCGCCCTCACACGTACGCTCCCCCTAAAGCGTTGTCGTACCCTCACCTGGACCCTAAACCGTCCCCGTCCCCTAACCCAAACCCTAGCCCGAACCCTAACCCTAACTCTTCACCGAAGCCTGAACCTCACCCGTCCCCTAATCCTAACCCGTACACTAACGCTAACCCGCGCCCACACACGTACGCTCCCCCTAAAGCGTTGTCGTACCCTCACCCGGACCCTAAACCGTCTCCGTCTCCTAACCCTAACCCTAGCCCGAACCCTAACCCGAACCCTTCCCCAAAGCCTGACCCTCACCGGTCCCCTAATCCTAACCCGTATGCTAACGCTCACCCGCGCCCTCACATGTACGCTCCCCCTAAAGCGTTGTCGTACCCTCACCTGGACCCTAAACCGAACCCGTCCCCTAACCCTAACCCTAGCCCGAACCCTAACCCTAACCCTTCCCCGAAGCCTGAGCCTCAACTGTACCCTAATCCTAACCCGTACGCTAACACTCACATGCACCCTCACACGTACGCTCCCCCTAAAGCGTTGTCGTACCCTCACCTGGACCCTAAACCGTCCCCGTCCCCTAAGCCTAACCCTAGCCCGAACCCTAACCCTAACCCTTCTCTGAAGCCTTAGCCTCACCCGTCCACTAATCCTAACCCGTACGCTAACGCTCACCCGCGCCCTCACACGTACGCTCCCCCTAAAGCGTTGTCGTACCCTCACCTGGACCCTAAACCGTCCCCGTCCCCTAACCCTAACCCTAGCCCGAACCCTAACCCTAACCCTTCCCCGAAGCCTGACCCTCACCAGTCCCCTAATCCTAACCCGTACACTAACGCTAACCCGCGCCCTCACACGTAGGCTCCCCCTAAAGCGTTGTCGTACCCTCACCTGGACCCTAAACCGTCCCCGTCCCCTAACCCTAACCCTAGCCCGAACCCTAACCCTAACCCTTCCCCAAAGCCTGAGCCTCACCCGTCTCCTAATCCTAACCCGTACGATAACGCTAACCCGCGCCCTCACACGTATGCTACCCCTAAAGCGTTGTCGTACCCTCACCTGGACCCTAAACCGTCCCCGTCCCCTAACCCTAACCCTAGCCCGAACCCTAACCCTAACCCTTCCCCGAAGCCTGAGCCGCACCCGTTCCCTAATCCTAACGCGTACGCTAACGCTAACCCGCGCCCTCACATGTACGCTCCCCCTAAAGCGTTGTCGTACCCTCACCAGGACCCTAAACCGTCCCCGTCCCCGAACCTTAACCCTAACCCGAACCCTAACCCTAACCCTTCCCCGAAGCCTGACCCTCACCGGTCCCCTAATCCTAACCCGTACGCTAACGCTCACCCGTGCCCTCACACGTACGCTCCCCCTAAAGCGTCGTCGTACCCTCACCTGGACCCTAAACCGTCCCCGTCCCCTAACCCTAACCCTAGCCCGAACCCTAACCCTAACCCTTCTCCGAAGCCTGACCCTCTCCCGTCCCCTAATCCTAACCCGTACGCTAACGCTCACCCGCACCCTCACACGTACGCTCCCCCTAAAGCGTTGTCGTACCCTCACCTGGACCCTAAACCGTCCCCGTCCCCTAACCCTAACCCTAGCCCGAACCCTAACCCTAACCCTTCTCTGAAGCCTTAGCCTCACCCATCCACTAATCCTAACCCGTACGCTAACGCTCACCCGCGCCCTCACACGTACGCTCCCCCTAAAGCGTTGTCGTACCCTCACCTGGACCCTAAACCGTCCCCGTCCCCTAACCCTAACCCTAGCCCGAATCCTAACCCTAACCCTTCCCCGAAGCCTGACCCTCACCCGTCCCCTAATCCTAACCCGTACGCTAACGCTAACCCACGCCCTCACACGTACGCTCCCCCTAAAGCGTTGTCGTACCCTCACCTGGACCCTAAACCGTCCCCGTCCCCTAACCCTAACCCTAGCCGGAACTCTAACCCTAACACTTCCCCGAAGCCTGACCCTCACCCATCCCCTAATCCTCACCCGTACGCTAACGCTAACTCGCGCCCTCACACGTACGCTCCCCCTAAAGCGTTGTCGTACCCTCACCTGGACCCTAAACCGTCCCCGTCCCCTAACCCTAACCCTAGCCCGAACCCTAACCCTAACCCTTCCCCGAAGCCTGACCCTCACCGTCCCCTAATCCTAACCCGTACGCTAACGCTCACCCGCACCCTCACACGTACGCTCCCCCTGAAGCGTTGTCGTACCCTCACCTGGACCCTAAACCGTCCCCGTCCCCTAACCCTAACCCTAGCCCGAACCCTAACCCTAACCCTTCTCGGAAGCCTTAGCCTCACCCGTCCACTAATCCTAACATGTACGCTAACGCTCACCCGCGCCCTCACACGTACGCTCCCCCTAAAGTGTTGTCATACCCTCACCTGGACCCTAAACAGTCCCCGTCCCCTAACCCTATCCCTAGCCCGAACCCTAACCCTAAACCTTCCCCGAAGCCTGACTCTCACCCGTCCCCTAATCCTAACCCGTACGCTAACGCTAACCTGCGCCCTCACACGTACGCTCCCCCTAAAGCGTTGTCGTACCCGCACCTGGACCCTAAACCGTCCCTGTCCCCTAACCCTAACCCTAGCCCGAACCCTAACCCTACCCCTTCCCCGAAGCCTGACCCTCACCCGTCGCCTATTCCTCACCCGTACGCTAACGCTAACCCGCGCCCTCACACGTACGCTCCCCCTAAAGCGTTGTCGTACCCTCACCTGGACCCTAAACCGTCCCCGTCCCCTAACCCTAACCCTAGCCCGAACCCTAACCCTAACCCTTCCCCGAAGCCTGACCCTCACCCTTCCCCTAATCCTAACCCGTACGCTAACGCTAACGCGGGCCCTCACAGGTACGCTCCCCCTAAAGCGTTGTCGTACCCTCACCTGGACCCTAAACCGTCCCCGTCCCCTAACCCTAACCCTAGCCCGAACCCTAACCCTAACCCTTCCCCGAAGCCTGACCCTCACCCGTCCCCTAATCCTAACCCGTACGCTAACGCTAACTCGCGCCCTCACACGTACGCTCCCCCTAAAGCGTTGTCGTACCCTCACCTGGACCCTAAACCGTCCCCGTCCCCTAACCCTAACCCTAGCCCGAACCCTAACCCTAACACTTCCCCGAAGCCTGACCCTCACCCGTCCCCTAATCCTAACCCGTACGCTAACGCTCACCCGCACCCTCACACGTACGCTGCACCTAAAGCGTTGTCGTACCCTCACCTGGATCCTAAACCGTCCCCGTCCCCTAACCCTAACCCTAGCCCGAACCCTAACCCTAACCCTTCTCTTAAGCCTTAGCCTCACCCGTCCACTAATCCTAACCCGTACGCTAACGCTCACCCGCGCCCTCACACGTACGCTCCCCCTAAAGCGTTGTCGTACACTCACCTGGACCCTAAACCGTCCCCGTCCCCTAACCCTAACCCTAGCCCGAACCCTAACCCTAACCCTTCCCCGAAGCCTGACCCTCACCCGTCCCCTAATCCTAACCCGTACGCTAACGCTAACCCGCGCCCTCACACGTACGCTCCCCCTAAAGCGTTGTCGTACCCTCACCTGGACCCTAAACCGTCCCCGTCCCCTAACCCAAACCCTAGCCCGAACCCTAACCCTAACTCTTCACCGAAGCCTGAACCTCACCCGTCCCCTAATCCTAACCCGTACACTAACGCTAACCCGCGCCCACACACGTACGCTCCCCCTAAAGCGTTGTCGTACCCTCACCCGGACCCTAAACCGTCCCCGTCTCCTAACCCTAACCCTAGCCCGAACCCTAACCCGAACCCTTCCCCAAAGCCTGACCCTCACCGGTCCCCTAATCCTAACCCGTATGCTAACGCTCACCCGCGCCCTCACATGTACGCTCCCCCTAAAGCGTTGTCGTACCCTCACCTGGACCCTAAACCGAACCCGTCCCCTAACCCTAACCCTAGCCCGAACCCTAACCCTAACCCTTCCCCGAAGCCTGAGCCTCAACTGTACCCTAATCCTAACCCGTACGCTAACACTCACATGCACCCTCACACGTACGCTCCCCCTAAAGCGTTGTCGTACCCTCACCTGGACCCTAAACCGTCCCCGTCCCCTAAGCCTAACCCTAGCCCGAACCCTAACCCTAACCCTTCTCTGAAGCCTTAGCCTCACCCGTCCACTAATCCTAACCCGTACGCTAACGCTCACCCGCGCCCTCACACGTACGCTCCCCCTAAAGCGTTGTCGTACCCTCACCTGGACCCTAAACCGTCCCCGTCCCCTAACCCTAACCCTAGCCCGAACCCTAACCCTAACCCTTCCCCGAAGCCTGACCCTCACCCGTCCCCTAATCCTAACCCGTACACTAACGCTAACCCGCGCCCTCACACGTAGGCTCCCCCTAAAGCGTTGTCGTACCCTCACCTGGACCCTAAACCGTCCCCGTCCCCTAACCCTAACCCTAGCCCGAACCCTAACCCTAACCCTTCCCCAAAGCCTGAGCCTCACCCGTCTCCTAATCCTAACCCGTACGATAACGCTAACCCGCGCCCTCACACGTATGCTACCCCTAAAGCGTTGTCGTACCCTCACCTGGACCCTAAACCGTCCCCGTCCCCTAACCCTAACCCTAGCCCGAACCCTAACCCTAACCCTTCCCCGAAGCCTGAGCCGCACCCGTTCCCTAATCCTAACGCGTACGCTAACGCTAACCCGCGCCCTCACATGTACGCTCCCCCTAAAGCGTTGTCGTACCCTCACCAGGACCCTAAACCGTCCCCGTCCCCGAACCTTAACCCTAGCCCGAACCCTAACCCTAACCCTTCCCCGAAGCCTGACCCTCACCGGTCCCCTAATCCTAACCCGTACGCTAACGCTCACCCGTGCCCTCACACGTACGCTCCCCCTAAAGCGTCGTCGTACCCTCACCTGGACCCTAAACCGTCCCCGTCCCCTAACCCTAACCCTAGCCCGAACCCTAACCCTAACCCTTCTCCGAAGCCTGACCCTCTCCCGTCCCCTAATCCTAACCCGTACGCTAACGCTCACCCGCACCCTCACACGTACGCTCCCCCTAAAGCGTTGTCGTACCCTCACCTGGACCCTAAACCGTCCCCGTCCCCTAACCCTAACCCTAGCCCGAACCCTAACCCTAACCCTTCTCTGAAGCCTTAGCCTCACCCATCCACTAATCCTAACCCGTACGCTAACGCTCACCCGCGCCCTCACACGTACGCTCCCCCTAAAGCGTTGTCGTACCCTCACCTGGACCCTAAACCGTCCCCGTCCCCTAACCCTAACCCTAGCCCGAATCCTAACCCTAACCCTTCCCCGAAGCCTGACCCTCACCCGTCCCCTAATCCTAACCCGTACGCTAACGCTAACCCACGCCCTCACACGTACGCTCCCCCTAAAGCGTTGTCGTACCCTCACCTGGACCCTAAACCGTCCCCGTCCCCTAACCCTAACCCTAGCCGGAACTCTAACCCTAACCCTTCCCCGAAGCCTGACCCTCACCCATCCCCTAATCCTCACCCGTACGCTAACGCTAACTCGCGCCCTCACACGTACGCTCCCCCTAAAGCGTTGTCGTACCCTCACCTGGACCCTAAACCGTCCCCTTCCCCTAACCCTAACCCTAGCCCGAACGCTAACCCTACCACTTCCCCGAAGCCTGACCCTCACCCGTCCCCTAATCCTAACCCGTACGCTAACGCTGACCCTCGCCCTCACACGTACGCTCCCCCTAAAGCGTTGTCGTACCCTCACCTGGACCCTAAACCGTCCCCGTCCCCAACCCTAACCCTAGCCCGAACCCTAGCCCTAACACTTCCCCGAAGCCTGACCCTCACCCGTACCGTAATCCTAACCCGTACGCTAACGCTAACCCGCGCCCACACACGTACGCTCTCCCTAAAGCGTTGTCGTACCCTCACCTGGACCCTAAACCGTCCCCGTCCCCTAACCCTAACCCTAGCCCGAACCCTAACCCTAACCCTTCCCCGAAGCCTGACCCTCACCCGTCCCCTAATCCTAACCCGTACGCTAACGCTCACCCGCGCCCTCACACGTACGCTCCCCCTAAAGCGTTGTCGTACCCTCACCTGGACCCTAAACCGTCCCCGTCCCCTAACCCTAACCCTAGCCCGAACCCTAACCCTAACCCTTCTCTGAAGCCTTAGCCTCGCCCGTCCACTAATCCTAAACCGTACGCTAACGCTCACCCGCGCCCTCACACGTAAGCTCCCCCTAAAGCATTGTCGTACCCTCACCTGTACCCTAAACCGTCCCCGTCCCCTAACCCTAACCCTAGCCCGAACACTAACCCTAACCCTTCCCCGAAGCCTGACCCTCACCCGTCCCCTAATCCTAACCCGTACGCTAACGCTAAACCGCGCCCTCACACGTACGCTCGCCCTTAAGCGTTGTCGTACCCTCACCTGGACCCTAAACCGTCCCCGTCCCCTAACCCTAACCCTAGCCCGAACCCTAACCCTAACCCTTCCCCGAAGCCTGACCCTCACCCGTCCCCTAATCTTAACCCGTACGCTAACGCTCACCCGCACCCTCACACGTACGCTCCCCCTGAAGCGTTTTCGTACCCTCACCTGGACCATAAACCGTCTCCGTCCCCTAACCCTAACCCTAGCCCGAACCCTAACCCTAACACTTCTCTGAAGCCTTAGCCTCACCCGTCCACTAATCCTAACCCGTACGCTAATGCTCACCCGCGCCCTCACACGTACGTTCCCCCTAAAGCGTTGTCGTACCCTCACCTGGACCCTAAACAGTCCCCGTCCCATAACGCTAACCCTACCCCGAACCCTAACCCTACCCCGAAGCCTGACCCTCACCCTTCCTGTAATCCTAACAAGTACGCTAACGCTCCCCCGCGCCCTCACACGTACGCTCCCCCTAAAGCGTTGTCGTACCCTCACCTGGACCCTAAACCGTCCCCGTCCCCTAACCCTAACTCTAGCCCGAACCCTAACCCGAAACCTTCCCCGAAGCCTGACCCTCACCCGTCCCCTAATCCTAACCCGTACGCTAACGCTCACCCGTGCCCTCACACGTACGCTCCCCCTAAAGCGTTGTCGTACCCTCACCTGGACCCTAAACTGTCCCCGTCCCCTAACCCTAACCCTAGCCCGAACCCTAACCCTAACCCTTCCCCGAAGCCTGACCCTCACCCGTCCCCTAATCCTAACCCGTACGCTAACGCTAAACCGCGCCCTCACACGTACGCTCCGTCTAAAGCGTTGTCATACCCTCACCTGGACCCTAAACCGTCCCCGTCCCCTAACCCTAACCCTAGCCCGAACCCTAACCCTACCCCTTCCCCGAAGCCTGACCCTCACCCGTCCCCTAATCCTAACCCGTACGCTAACGCTAACCCGCGCCCTCACACGTACGCTCCCCCTAAAGCGTTGTCGTACTCTCACCTGGACCCTAAACCGTCCCCGTCCCCTAACCCTAACCCTAGCCCGAACCCTAACCCTAACCCTTCTCCGAACCCTTAGCCTCACTCGTCCACTAACCCTAACCCGTACGCTAACGCTCACCCGTGCCCTCACACGTACGCTCCCCCTAAAGCGTTGTCATATCCTCACCTGGACCCTAAACCGTCCCTGTCCCCTAACCCTATCCCTAGCCCGAACCCTAACCCTAACCCTTCCCCGAAGCCTGACCTTCACCCGTCCCCTAATCCTAACCCGTACGCTAACGCTCACCAGCGCCCTCACACGTACGCTCCCCCTCAAGCGTTGTCGTACCCTCACCTGGACCCTAAACCGTCCCCGTCCCCTAACCCTAACCCTAGCCCGAACCCTAATCCCAAAACTTCCCCGAAGCCTGACCCTCACCCGTCCCCTAATCCTAACCCGTACGCTAACGCTCACCCGCGCCCTCACACGTACGCTCCCAATAAAGCGTTTTCGTACGCTCACCTGGGTCCTAAACCGTCCCCGTCCCCTAACCCTAACCCTAGCCCGAACCCTAACCCTAACCCTTCCCCGAAGTCTGAGCCTCACCCGTCCCCTAATCCTAACCCGTACGCTAACGCTCACCCGCGCCCTCACACGTATGCTCCCCCTAAAGCGTTGTCGTACCCTCACCTGGACCCTAAACCGTCCCCGTCCCCTAACCCTAACCCTAACCCGAACCCTAACCCTAACCCTTCCCCGAAGTCTGAGCCTCACCCGTCCCCTAATCCTAACCCGTACGCTAACGCTCACCCGCGCCCTCACACGTACGCTCCCCCTAAAGCGTTGTCGTACCCTCACCTGAACCCTAAACCGTCCCCGTCCCCTAACCCTAACCCTAGCCCGAACCCTAACCCTAAACCTTCCCCTAAGCCTGACACTCACCCGTCCCCTAATCCTAACCCGTACGCTAACGCTCACCCGCGCCCTCACACGTAGGCTCCCCCTAAAACGTTGTCGTACCCTCACCTGGACCCTAAACCGTCCCCGTCCCCTAACCCTAACCCTAGCCCGTACCCTAACCCTAACCCTTCCCCGAAGCCTGACCCTCACCTGTCCCCTAATCCTAACCCGTACGCTAACGCTCACCCACGCCCTCACACGTACGCTCCCCCTAAAGCGTTGTCGTACCCTCACCTGGACCCTAAACCGTCCCCGTCCCCTAACCCTAACCCTAGCCCGAACCCTAACCCTAACACTTCCCCGAAGCCTGACCCTCACCCGTCCCCTAATCCTAACCCGTACGCTAACGCTCACCCGCACCCTCACACGTACGCTCCCCCTAAAGCGTTTTCGTACCCTCACCTGGACCATAAACCGTCTCCGTCCCCTAACCCTAACCCTAGCCCGAACCCTAACCCTAACCCTTCTCTGAAGCCTTAGCCTCACCCGTCCACTAATCCTAACCCGTACGCTAATGCTCACCCGCGCCCTCACACGTACGTTCCCCCTAAAGCGTTGTCGTACCCTCACCTGGACCCTAAACAGTCCCCGTCCCATAACGCTAACCCTACCCCGAACCCTAACCCTACCCCGAAGCCTGACCCTCACCCGTCCTGTAATCCTAACAAGTACGCTAACGCTCCCCCACGCCCTCACACGTACGGTCCCCCTAAAGCGTTGTCGTACCCTCACCTGGACCCTAAACCGTCCCGGTCCCCTAAACCTAACCCTAGCCCGAACCCTAACCCTAACCCTTCCCCGAAGTCTGAGCCTCACCCGTCCCCTAATCCTAACCCGTACGCTAACGCTCACCCGCGCCCTCACACGTACGCTCCCCCTAAAGCGTTGTCGTACCCTCACCTGGACCCTAAACCGTCCCCGTCCCCTAACCCTAACCCTAGCCCGAACCCTAACCCTAACCCTTCCCCGAAGTCTGAGCCTAACCCGTCCCCTAATCCTAACCCGTACGCTAACCCTCACCCGCGCCCTCACACGTACGCTCCCCCTAAAGCGTTGTCGTACCCTCACCTGAACCCTAAACCGTCCCCGTCCCCTAACCCTAACCCTAGCCCGAACCCTAACCCTAAACCTTCCCCTAAGCCTGACACTCACCCGTCCCCTAATCCTAACCCGTACGCTAACGCTCACCCGCGCCCTCACACGTACGCTCCCCCTAAAACGTTGTCGTACCCTCACCTGGACCCTAAACCGTCCCCGTCCCCTAACCCTAACCCTAGCCCGTACCATAACCCTAACCCTTCCCCGAAGCCTGACCCTCACCTGTCCCCTAATCCTAACCCGTACGCTAACGCTCACCCGCGCCCTCACACGTACGCTCCCCCTAAAGCGTTGTCGTACCCTCACCTGGACCCTAAACCGTCCCCGTCCCCTAACCCTAACCCTAGCCCGAACCCTAACCCTAACACTTCCCCGAAGCCTGACCCTCACCCGTCCCCTAATCCTAACCCGTACGCTAACGCTCACTCGCACCCTCACACGTACGCTCCCCCTAAAGCGTTTTCGTACCCTCACCTGGACCATAAACCGTCTCCATCCCCTAACCCTAACCCTAGCCCGAACCCTAACCCTAACCCTTCTCTGAAGCCTTAGCCTCACCCGTCCACTAATCCTAACCCGTACGCTAATGCTCACCCGCGCCCTCACACGTACGTTCCCCCTAAAGCGTTGTCGTACCCTCACCTGGACCCTAAACAGTCCCCGTCCCATAACGCTAACCCTACCCCGAACCCTAACCCTACCCCGAAGCCTGACCCTCACCCGTCCTGTAATCCTAACAAGTACGCTAACGCTCCCCCGCGCCCTCACACGTACGGTCCCCCTAAAGCGTTGTCGTACCCTCACCTGGACCCTAAACCGTCCCCGTCCCCTAACCCTAACCCTAGCCCGAACCCTAACCCGAAACCTTCCCCGAAGCCTGACCCTCACCCGTCCCCTAATCCTAACCCGTACGCTAACGCTCACCCGTGCCCTCACACGTACGCTCCCCCTGAAGCGTTGTCGTACCCTCACCTGGACCCTAAACTGTCCCCGTCCCCTAACCCTAACCCTAGCCCGAACCCTAACCCTAACCCTTCCCCGAAGCCTGACCCTCACCCATCCCCTAATCCTAACCCGTACGCTAACGCTAACCCGCGCCCTCACACGTACGCTCCCCCTAAAGCGTTGTCGTACTCTCACCTGGACCCTAAACCGTCCCCGTCCCCTAACCCTAACCCTAGTCCGAACCCTAACCCTAACCCTTCTCCGAACCCTTAGCCTCACTCGTCCACTAACCCTAACCCGTACGGTAACGATCACCCGTGCCCTCACACGTACGCTCCCCCTAAAGCGTTGTCGTACCCTCACCTGGACCCTAAACCGTCCCCGTCCCCTAACCCTAACCCTAGCCCGAACCCTAACCCCAAAACTTCCCCGAAGCCTGACACTCACCCGTCCCCTAATCCTAACCCGTACACTAACGCTCACCCGCGTCCTCACACGTACGCTCCCACTAAAGCGTTTTCGTACCCTCACCTGGGTCCTAAACCGTGCCCGTCCCCTAACCCTAACCCTAGCCCGAACCCTAACCCTAACCCTTCTCTGAAGCCTTAGCCTCACCCGTCCCCTAATCCTAACCCGTACGCTAACGCTAACCCGCGCCCTCACACGTACGCTCCCCCTAAAGCGTTGTCGTACACTCACCTGGACCCTAAACCGTCCCCGTCCCCTAACCCTAACCCTAGCCCGAACCCTAACCCTAACCCTTCCCCGAAGCCTGACCCTCACCCGTCCCCTAATCCTAACCCGTACGCTAACGCTAACCCGCGCCCTCACACGTACGCTCCTCCTAAAGCGTTGTCGTACCCTCACCTGGACCCTAAACCGTCCCCGTCCCCTAACCCTAACCCTAGCCCGAACCCTAACCCTAACCCTTCCCCGAAGCCTGACCCTCACCTGTCCCCTAATCCTAACCCGTACGCTAACGCTCACCCGCGCCCTCACACGTACGCTCCCCCTAAAGCGTTGTCGTACCCTCACCTGGACCCTAAACCGTCCCCATCCCCTAACCCTAACCCTAGCCCGAACCCTAACCCTAAACCTTCCCCTAAGCCTGACACTCAACCGTCCCCTAATCCTAACCCGTACGCTAACGCTCACCCGCGCCCTCACACGTACGCTCCCCCTAAAGCGTTGTCGTACCCTCACCTGGACCCTAAACCGTCCCCGTCCCCTAACCCTAACCCTAGCCCGAACCCTAACCCTAACCCTTCCCCGAAACCTGACCCTCACCCGTCCCCTAATCCTAACCCGTACGCTAACGCTCACCCACGCCCTCACACGTACGCTCCCCCTAAAGCGTTGTCGTACCCTCACCTGGACCCTAAACCGTCCCCGTCCCCTAACCCTAACCCTAGCCCGAACCCTAACCCTAACCCTTCCCCGAAGCCTGAGCCTCACCAGTCCCCTAATCCTAACCCGTACGCTAATGCTCACCCGCGCCCTCACACGTACGCTCCCCCTAAAGCATTGTTGTACCCTCACCTGGATTCTAAACCGTCCCAGTCTCCTAACCCTAACCCTAGCCCGAACCCTAACCCTAACCCTTCCCCGAAGCCTGAGCCTCAGCCGTCCCCTAATCCTAACACGTACGCTAACGCTAACCCGCGCCCTCACACGTACGCTCCCCCTAAAGCGTTGTGGTACCCTCACCTGGACCCTAAACCGTCCCCGTCCCCTAACCCTAACCCTAGCCCGAACCCTAACCCTAAATCTTCCCCTAAGCCTGACACTCACCCGTCCCCTAATCCTAACCCGTACGCTAACGCTAACCCGCGCCCTCACACGTACGCTCCCCCTAAAGCGTTGTCGTTCCGTCACCTGGACCCTCAACCGTCCCGTCCCCTAACCCTAACCCTAGCCCGAACCCTAACCCTAACCCTTCCCCGAAGCCTGAGCCTCACCCGTCCCCTAATCCTAACCCGTACGCTAACGCTAACTCGCGCCCTCACACGTACGCTCCGCAAAAGCGTTGTCGTACCCTCACCTGGACCCTAAACCGTCCCCGTCCCCTAACCCTAACCCTAGCCCGAACCCTAAACCTAACCCTTCCCCGAAGCCTGACCCTCACCCGTCCCCTAATCCTAACACGTACGCTAACGCTACCCCGCGCCCTCACACGTATGCTCCCCCTAAAGCGTTGTCGTACCCTCACCTGGACCCTAAACCGTCCCCGTCCCCTAACCCTAACCCTAGCCCGAACCCTAACCCTAACCCTTCCCCGAAGCCTGACCCTCACCCGTCCCCTAATCCTAACCCGTACGCTAAGGCTAACCCACGCCCTCACACGTACGCTCCCCGTAAAGCGTTGTCGTACCCTCACCTGGACCCTAAACCATCCCTGTCCCCTAACCCTAACTCTCGCGCGAACCCTAACCCCAACCCTCCCCCGACGCCTGACCCTCACCCGTCCCCTAATCGTAACTCGTACGCTAACGCTAACCCGCGCCCTCACACGTACGCTCCCCCTAAAGCGTTGTCGTACCCTCACCTGGACCCTAAACCGTCCCCATCACCTAACCCTAACCCTAGCCCGAACCCTAACCCTAACCCTTCCCCGAAGCCTGACCCTCACACGTCCCCTAATCCTAACCCGTACGCTAACGCTAACCCGCCCCCTCACACGTACGCTCCACTTAAAGCGTTGTCGTACACTCACCTGGACCCTAAACCGTCCCCGTCCCCTAACCCTAACCCTAGCCCGAACCCTAACACTAACCCTTCCCCGAAGCCTGACCCTCACGGGTCCCCTAATCCCAACCCGTACGCTAACGCTCACCCGCGCCCTCACACGTACGCTCCCCCTAAAGCGTTGTCGTACCCTCACCTGGACCCTAAACCGTCCCCGTCCCCTAACCCTAACCCTAGCCCGAACCCTAACCCTAACCCTTCCCCGAAGCCTGACCCTCACCCGTCCCCTAATCCTAACCCGTACGCTAACGCTAACTCGCGCCCTCACACGTACGCTCCCCCTAAAGCGTTGTCGTACCCTCACCTGGACCCTAAACCGTCCCCGTCCCCTAACCCTAACCCTAGCCCGAACCCTAACCCTAAACCTTCCCCTAAGCCTGACACTCACCCGTCCCCTAATCCTAACCCGTACGCTAACGCTCACCCGCGCCCTCACACGTACGCTCCCCCTAAAACGTTGTCGTACCCTCACCTGGACCCTAAACCGTCCCCGTCCCCTAACCCTAACCCTAGCCCGTACCCTAACCCTAACCCTTCCCCGAAGCCTGACCCTCACCTGTCCCCTAATCCTAACCCGTACGCTAACGCTCACCCGCGCCCTCACACGTACGCTCCCCCTAAAGCGTTGTCGTACCCTCACCTGGACCCTAAACCGTCCCCATCCCCTAACCCTAACCCTAGCCCGAACCCTAACCCTAAACCTTCCCCTAAGCCTGACACTCAACCGTCCCCTAATCCCAACCCGTACGCTAACGCTCACCCGCGCCCTCACACGTACGCTCCCCCTAAAGCGTTGTCGTACCCTCACCTGGACCCTAAACCGTCCCCGTCCCCTAACCCTAACCCTAGCCCGAACCCTAACCCTAACCCTTCCCCGAAGCCTGACCCTCACCCGTCCCCTAATCCTAACCCGTACGCTAACGCTCACCCGCGCCCTCACACGTACGCTCCCCCTAAAGCGTTGTCGTACCCTCACCTGGACCCTAAACCGTCCCCGTCCCCTAACCCTAACCCTAGCCCGAACCCTAACCCTAACCCTTCCCCGAAGCCTGAGCCTCACCAGTCCCCTAATCCTAACCCGTACGCTAATGCTCACCCGCGCCCTCACACGTACGCTCCCCCTAAAGCATTGTTGTACCCTCACCTGGATTCTAAACCGTCCCAGTCTCCTAACCCTAACCCTAGCCCGAACCCTAACCCTAACCCTTCCCCGAAGCCTGAGCCTCACCCGTCCCCTAATCCTAACACGTACGCTAACGCTAACCCGCGCCCTCACACGTACGCTCCCCCTAAAGCGTTGTCGTACCCTCACCTGGACCCTAAACCGTCCCCGTCCCCTAACCCTAACCCTAGCCCGAACCCTAACCCTAAATCTTCCCCTAAGCCTGAGCCTCACCCGTCCCCTAATCCTAACCCGTACGCTAACGCTAACCCGCGCCCTCACACGTACGCTCCCCCTAAAGCGTTGTCGTTCCGTCACCTGGACCCTAAACCGTCCCGTCCCCTAACCCTAACCCTAGCCCGAACCCTAACCCTAACCCTTCCCCGAAGCCTGAGCCTCACCCGTCCCCTAATCCTAACCCGTACGCTAACGCTAACTCGCGCCCTCACACGTACGCTCCGCAAAAGCGTTGTCGTACCCTCACCTGGACCCTAAACCGTCCCCGTCCCCTAACCCTAACCCTAGCCCGAACCCTAACCCTAACCCTTCCCCGAAGCCTGACCCTCACCCGTCCCCTAATCCTAACACGTACGCTAACGCTACCCCGCGCCCTCACACGTATGCTCCCCCTAAAGCGTTGTCGTACCCTCACCTGGACCCTAAACCGTCCCCGTCCCCTAACCCTAACCCTAGCCCGAACCCTAACCCTAACCCTTCCCCGAAGCCTGACCCTCACCCGTCCCCTAATCCTAACCCGTACGCTAAGGCTAACCCACGCCCTCACACGTACGCTCCCCGTAAAGCGTTGTCGTACCCTCACCTGGACCCTAAACCATCCCTGTCCCCTAACCCTAACTCTCGCCCGAACCCTAACCCCAACCCTCCCCCGACGCCTGACCCTCACCCGTCCCCTAATCGTAACTCGTACGCTAACGCTAACCCGCGCCCTCACACGTACGCTCCCCCTAAAGCGTTGTCGTACCCTCACCTGGACCCTAAACCGTCCCCATCACCTAACCCTAACCCTAGCCCGAACCCTAACCCTAACCCTTCCCCGAAGCCTGACCCTCACACGTCCCCTAATCCTAACCCGTACGCTAACGCTAACCCGCCCCCTCACACGTACGCTCCACCTAAAGCGTTGTCGTACACTCACCTGGATCCTAAACCGTCCCCGTCCCCTAACCCTAACCCTAGCTCTAACCCTAAACCTAACCCTTCCCCGAAGCCTGACCCTCACCCGTCCCCTAATCCTAACCCGAACGCTAAAGCTAACCCGCGCCCTCACACGTACGCTCCCCCTAAAGCGTTGTCGTACACTCACCTGGACCCTAAACCGTCCCCGTCCCCTAACCCTAACCCTAGCCCGAACCCTAACACTAACCCTTCCCCGAAGCCTGACCCTCACCAGTCCCCTAATCCTAACCCGTACGCTAACGCTAACCCGCGCCCTCACATGTACGCTCCCCCTAAAGCATTGTCGTACCCTCACCTGGACCCTAAACCGTCCCCTTCCCCTAACCCTAACCCTAGCCCGAACGCTAACCCTACCCCTTCCCCGAAGCCTGACCATCACCTGTCCCCTTATCCTAACCCGTACGCAAACGCTAACCCGCGCCCACACACGTACGCTCCCCCTAAAGCGTTTTCATACCCTCACCTGGACCCTAAACCGTCCCCGTCCCCTAACCCTAACTCTAGCCCGAACCCTAACCCTAACACTTCCCCGAAGCCTGACCCTCACACGTCCCCTAATCCTAACCCATACGCTAACGCTAACCCGCGCCCTCACACGTACGCTCCCCCTAAAGCGTTGTCGTACCCTCACCTGGACCCTAAACCGTCCCCATCCCCTAACCCTAACCCTAGCCCGAACCCTAACCCGAACCCTTCCGCGAAGCATGACCCTCACCCGTCCCCTAATCCTAACCCGTACGTTAACGCTCACCCGCGCCCTCACACGTACGCTCCCCCTAAAGCGTTGTCGTACCCTCACCTGGACCCTAAACCGTCCCCGTCCCCTAACCCTAACCCTAGCCCGAACCCTAACCCTAACCCTTCCCCGAAGCCTGAGCCTCACCTGTCCCCTAATCCTAACCCGTACACTAAGGCTCACCCGCACCCTCACACGTACGCTCCCCCTAAAGCGTTGTCGTACCCTCACCTGGACCCTAAACCGTCCCCGTCCCCTAAGCCTAACCCTAGCCCGAACCCTAACCCTAACCCTTCTCTGAAGCCTTAGCCTCACCCGTCCACTAATCCTAACCCGTACGCTAAGGCTCACCCACGCCCTCACACGTACGCTCCCCCTAAAGCGTTGTCGTACCCTCACCTGGACCCTAAACCGTCCCCGTCCCCTAACCCTAACCCTAGCCCGAACCCTAACCCTAACCCTTCCCCGAAGCCTGACCCTCACCCGTCCCCTAATCCTATCCCGTACGGTAACGCTCACCTGCGCCCTCACACGTACTCTCCCCCTAAAGCGTTGTCGTACCCTCACCTTGGCCCTAAACCGTCCCCGTCCCCTAACCCTAACCCTAGCCCGAACCCTAACCCTAACCCTTCCCCGAAGCCAGACCCTCACCCGTCCCCTAATCCTAACCCGTACCCTAACGCTAACCCGCGCCCTCACACTTACGCTCACCCTAAAGCGTTGTCGTACCCTCACCAGGACCCTAAACCGTCCCCGTCCCCTAACCCTAACCCTAGCCCGAACCCTAACCCTAACCCTTCCCCGAAGCCTGAGCCTCACCTGTCCCCTAATCCTAACCCGTACGCTAACGCTCACCCGCACCCTCACTCGTACGCTCCCCCTAAAGCGTTGTCGTACCCTCACCTGGACCCTAAACCGTCCCCGTCCCCTAAGCCTAACCCTAGCCCGAACCCTAACCCTAACCCTTCTCTGAAGCCTTAGCCTCACCCGTCCACTAATCCTAACC
This sequence comes from Delphinus delphis, assembly GCF_949987515.2. Classification (NCBI taxonomy): domain Eukaryota; kingdom Metazoa; phylum Chordata; class Mammalia; order Artiodactyla; family Delphinidae; genus Delphinus; species Delphinus delphis. The sequence goes on from NC_082696.1 coordinate 134,053, forward strand.
CGTACGCTAACGCTCACCCACGCCCTCACACGTACGCTCCCCCTAAAGCGTTGTCGTACCCTCACCTGGACCCTAAACCGTCCCCGTCCCCTAACCCTAACCCTAGCCCGAACCCTAACCCTAACCCTTCCCCGAAGCCTGACCCTCACCCGTCCCCTAATCCTAACCCGTACGCTAACGCTCACCTGCGCCCTCACACGTACGCTCCCCCTAAAGCGTTGTCGTACCCTCACCTGGGCCCTAAACCGTCCCCCTCCCCTACCCTAACCCTAGCCCGAACCCTAACCCTAACCCTTCCCTGAAGCCTGACCCTCACACGTCCCCTAATCCTAACCCGTACCCTAACGCTAACCCGCGCCCTCACACTTACGCTCCCCCTAAAGCATTGTCGTACCCTCACCTGGACCCTAAACCGTCCCCTTCCCCTAACCCTAACCCTAGCCCGAACGCTAACCCTACCCCTTCCCCGAAGCCTGACCATCACCTGTCCCCTTATCCTAACCCGTACGCAAACGCTAACCCGCGCCCACACACATACGCTCCCCCTAAAGCGTTGTCGTACCCTCACCTGGACCCTAAACCGTCCCCGTCCCCTAACCCTAACTCTAGCCCGAACCCTAACCCTAACCCTTCCCCGAAGCCTGACCCTCACCCGTCCCCTAATCCTAACCCATACGCTAACGCTAACCCGCGCCCTCACACGTACGCTCCCCCTAAAGCGTTGTCGTACCCTCACCTGGACCCTAAACCGTCCCCGTCCCCTAACCCTAACCCTAGCCCGAACCCTAACCCTAACCCTTCTCTGAAGCCTTAGCCTCACCCGTCCATTAATCCTAACATGTACGCTAACGCTCACCCGCGCCCTCACACGTACGCTCCCCCTAAAGTGTTGTCGTACCCTCACCTGGACCCTAAACAGTCCCCGTCCCCTAACCCTAACCCTAGCCCGAACCCTAACCCTAAACCTTCCCCGAAGCCTGACTCTCACCCGTCCCCTAATCCTAACCCGTACACTAACGCTCACCCGCTCCCTCACACGTACGCTACCCCTAAAGCGTTGTCGTACCCTCACCTGGACCCTAAACCGTCCCTGTCCCCTAACCCTAACCCTAGCCCGAACCCTAACCCTAACACTTCCCCGAAGCCTGACACTCACCCGTCCCCTATTCCTCACCCGTACGCTAACGCTAACCCGCGCCCTCACACGTACGCTCCCCCTAAAGCGTTGTCGTACCCTCACCTGGACCCTAAACCGTCCCCGTCCCCTAACCCTAACCCTAGCCCGAACCCTAACCCTAACCCTTCACCGAAGCCTGACCCTCACCCTTCCCCTAATCCTAACCCGTACGCTAACGCTAATGCGGGCCCTCACAAGTACGCTCCCCCTAAAGCGTTGTCGTACCCTCACCTGGACCCTAAACCGTCCCCGTCCCCTAACCCTAACCCTAGCCCGAACCCTAACCCTAACCCTTCCCCGAAGCCTGACCCTCACCCGTCCCCTAATCCTAACCCGTACGCTAACGCTAACTCGCGCCCTCACACGTACACACCCCCTAAAGCGTTGTCGTACCCTCACCTGGACCCTAAACCGTCCCCGTCCCCTAACCCTAACCCTAGCCCGAACCCTAACCCTAACACTTCCCCGAAGCCTGTTCCTCACCCGTCCCCTAATCCTAACCCGTACGCTAACGCTCACCCGCACCCTCACACGTACGCTCCACCTAAAGCGTTGTCGTACCCTCACCTGGACCCTAAACCGTCCCCGTCCCCTAACCCTAACCCTAGCCCGAACCCTAACCCTAACCCTTCTCTGAAGCCTTAGCCTCACCCGTCCAATAATCCTAACCCGTACGCTAACGCTCACCCACGCCCTCACACGTACGCTCCCCCTAAAGCGTTGTCGTACCCTCACCTGGACCCTAAACCGTCCCCGTCCCCTAACCCTAACCCTAGCCCGAACCCTAACCCTAACCCTTCCCCGAAGCCTGACCCTCACCCGTCCCCTAATCCTAACCCGTACGCTAACGCTCACCTGCGCCCTCACACGTACGCTCCCCCTAAAGCGTTGTCGTACCCTCACCTGGGCCCTAAACCGTCCCCGTCCCCTAACCCTAACCCTAGACCGAACCCTAACCCTAACCCTTCCCCGAAGCCTGAACCTCACCTGTCCCCTAATCCTAACCCGTACGCTAACGCTAACCCGCGCCCACACACGTACGCTCCCCCTAAAGCGTTGTCGTACCCTCACCCGGACCCTAAACCGTCCCCGTCTCCTAACCCTAACCCTAGCCCGAACCCTAACCCGAACGCTTCCCCGAAGACTGACCCTCACCGGTCCCCTAATCCTAACCCGTACGCTAACGCTCACCCGCGCCCTCACACGTACGCTCCCCCTAAAGCGTTGTCGTACCCTCACCTGGACCCTAAACCGTCCCCGTCCCCTAACCCTAACCCTAGCCCGAACCCTAACCCTAACCCTTCCCCGAAGCCTGACCCTCACCCGTCCCCTAATCCTAACCCGTACGCTAACGCTAACTCGCGCCCTCACACGTACGCTCCCCCTAAAGCGTTGTCGTACCCTCACCTGGACCCTAAACCGTCCCCGTCCCCTAACCATAACCCTAGCCCGAACCCTAACCCTAACACTTCCCCGAAGCCTGACCCTCACCCGTCCCCTAATCCTAACCCGTACGCTAACGCTCACCCGCACCCTCACACGTACGCTCCACCTAAAGCGTTGTCGTACCCTCACCTGGACCCTAAACCGTCCCCGTACCCTAACCCTAACCCTAGCCCGAACCCTAACCCTAACCCTTCTCTGAAGCCTTAGCCTCACCCGTCCACTAATCCTAACCCGTACGCTAACGCTCACCCGCGCCCTCACACGTACGCTCCCCCTAAAGCGTTGTCGTACACTCACCTGGACCCTAAACCGTCCCCGTCCCCTAACCGTAACCCTAGCCCGAACCCTAACCCTAACCCTTCCCCGAAGCCTGACCCTCCCCCGTCCCCTAATCCTAACCCGTACGCTAACGCTAACCCGCGCCCTCACACGTACGCTCCCCCTAAAGCGTTGTCGTACCCTCACCTGGACCCTAAACCGTCCCCGTCCCCTAACCCTAACCCTAGCCCGAACCCTAACCCTAACCCTTCCCCGAAGCCTGAACCTCACCCGTCCCCTAATCCTAACCCGTACGCTAACGCTAACCCGCGCCCACACACGTACGCTCCACCTAAAGCGTTGTCGTACCCTCACCCGGACCCTAAACCGTCCCCGTCTCCTAACCCTAACCCTAGCCCGAACCCTAACCCGAACACTTCCCCGAAGCCTGACCCTCACCGGTCCCCTGAACCTAACCCGTACGCTAACGCTCACCCGCGCCCTCACACGTACGCTCCCCCTAAAGCGTTGTCGTACCCTCACCTGGACCCTAAACCGTCCCCGTCCCCTAACCCTAACCCTAGCCCGAACCCTAACCCTAACCCTTCCGCGAAGCATGACCCTCACCCGTCCCCTAATCCTAACCCGTACGCTAACGCTCACCCGCGCCCTCACACGTACGCTCCCCCTAAAGCGTTGTCGTACCCTCACCTGGACCCTAAACCGTCCCCGTCCCCTAACCCTAACCCTAGCCCGAACCCTAACCCTAACACTTCCCCGAAGCCTGAGGCTCACCTGTCCCCTAATCCTAACCCGTACGCTAACGCTCACCCGTACCCTCACACGTACGCTCCCCCTAAAGCGTTGTCGTACCCTCACCTGGACCCTAAACCGTCCCCGTCCCCTAAGCCTAACCCTAGCCCGAACCCTAACCCTAACCCTTCTCTGAAGCCTTAGCCTCACCCGTCCACTAATCCTAACCCGTACGCTAAGGCTCACCCACGCCCTCACACGTACGCTCCCCCTAAAGCGTTGTCGTACCCTCACCTGGACCCTAAACCGTCCCCGTCCCCTAACCCTAACCCTAGCCCGAACCCTAACCCTAACCCTTCCCCGAAGCCTGACCCTCACCCGTCCCCTAATCCTATCCCGTACGGTAACGCTCACCTGCGCCCTCACACGTACTCTCCCCCTAAAGCGTTGTCGTACCCTCACCTTGGCCCTAAACCGTCCCCGTCCCCTAACCCTAACCCTAGCCCGAACCCTAACCCTAACCCTTCCCCGAAGCCAGACCCTCACCCGTCCCCTAATCCTAACCCGTACCCTAACGCTAACCCGCGCCCTCACACTTACGCTCACCCTAAAGCGTTGTCGTACCCTCACCAGGACCCTAAACCGTCCCCGTCCCCTAACCCTAACCCTAGCCCGAACCCTAACCCTAACCCTTCCCCGAAGCCTGAGCCTCACCTGTCCCCTAATCCTAACCCGTACGCTAACGCTCACCCGCACCCTCACTCGTACGCTCCCCCTAAAGCGTTGTCGTACCCTCACCTGGACCCTAAACCGTCCCCGTCCCCTAAGCCTAACCCTAGCCCGAACCCTAACCCTAACCCTTCTCTGAAGCCTTAGCCTCACCCGTCCACTAATCCTAACCCGTACGCTAACGCTCACCCACGCCCTCACACGTACGCTCCCCCTAAAGCGTTGTCGTACCCTCACCTGGACCCTAAACCGTCCCCGTCCCCTAACCCTAACCCTAGCCCGAACCCTAACCCTAACCCTTCCCCGAAGCCTGACCCTCACCCGTCCCCTAATCCTAACCCGTACGCTAACGCTCACCTGCGCCCTCACACGTACGCTCCCCCTAAAGCGTTGTCGTACCCTCACCTGGGCCCTAAACCGTCCCCCTCCCCTACCCTAACCCTAGCCCGAACCCTAACCCTAACCCTTCCCTGAAGCCTGACCCTCACACGTCCCCTAATCCTAACCCGTACCCTAACGCTAACCCGCGCCCTCACACTTACGCTCCCCCTAAAGCATTGTCGTACCCTCACCTGGACCCTAAACCGTCCCCTTCCCCTAACCCTAACCCTAGCCCGAACGCTAACCCTACCCCTTCCCCGAAGCCTGACCATCACCTGTCCCCTTATCCTAACCCGTACGCAAACGCTAACCCGCGCCCACACACATACGCTCCCCCTAAAGCGTTGTCGTACCCTCACCTGGACCCTAAACCGTCCCCGTCCCCTAACCCTAACTCTAGCCCGAACCCTAACCCTAACCCTTCCCCGAAGCCTGACCCTCACCCGTCCCCTAATCCTAACCCATACGCTAACGCTAACCCGCGCCCTCACACGTACGCTCCCCCTAAAGCGTTGTCGTACCCTCACCTGGACCCTAAACCGTCCCCGTCCCCTAACCCTAACCCTAGCCCGAACCCTAACCCTAACCCTTCTCTGAAGCCTTAGCCTCACCCGTCCATTAATCCTAACATGTACGCTAACGCTCACCCGCGCCCTCACACGTACGCTCCCCCTAAAGTGTTGTCGTACCCTCACCTGGACCCTAAACAGTCCCCGTCCCCTAACCCTAACCCTAGCCCGAACCCTAACCCTAAACCTTCCCCGAAGCCTGACTCTCACCCGTCCCCTAATCCTAACCCGTACACTAACGCTCACCCGCTCCCTCACACGTACGCTACCCCTAAAGCGTTGTCGTACCCTCACCTGGACCCTAAACCGTCCCTGTCCCCTAACCCTAACCCTAGCCCGAACCCTAACCCTAACACTTCCCCGAAGCCTGACACTCACCCGTCCCCTATTCCTCACCCGTACGCTAACGCTAACCCGCGCCCTCACACGTACGCTCCCCCTAAAGCGTTGTCGTACCCTCACCTGGACCCTAAACCGTCCCCGTCCCCTAACCCTAACCCTAGCCCGAACCCTAACCCTAACCCTTCACCGAAGCCTGACCCTCACCCTTCCCCTAATCCTAACCCGTACGCTAACGCTAATGCGGGCCCTCACAAGTACGCTCCCCCTAAAGCGTTGTCGTACCCTCACCTGGACCCTAAACCGTCCCCGTCCCCTAACCCTAACCCTAGCCCGAACCCTAACCCTAACCCTTCCCCGAAGCCTGACCCTCACCCGTCCCCTAATCCTAACCCGTACGCTAACGCTAACTCGCGCCCTCACACGTACACACCCCCTAAAGCGTTGTCGTACCCTCACCTGGACCCTAAACCGTCCCCGTCCCCTAACCCTAACCCTAGCCCGAACCCTAACCCTAACACTTCCCCGAAGCCTGTTCCTCACCCGTCCCCTAATCCTAACCCGTACGCTAACGCTCACCCGCACCCTCACACGTACGCTCCACCTAAAGCGTTGTCGTACCCTCACCTGGACCCTAAACCGTCCCCGTCCCCTAACCCTAACCCTAGCCCGAACCCTAACCCTAACCCTTCTCTGAAGCCTTAGCCTCACCCGTCCAATAATCCTAACCCGTACGCTAACGCTCACCCACGCCCTCACACGTACGCTCCCCCTAAAGCGTTGTCGTACCCTCACCTGGACCCTAAACCGTCCCCGTCCCCTAACCCTAACCCTAGCCCGAACCCTAACGCTAACCCTTCCCCGAAGCCTGACCCTCACCCGTCCCCTAATCCTAACCCGTACGCTAACGCTCACCTGCGCCCTCACACGTACGCTCCCCCTAAAGCGTTGTCGTACCCTCACCTGGGCCCTAAACCGTCCCCGTCCCCTAACCCTAACCCTAGACCGAACCCTAACCCTAACCCTTCCCCGAAGCCTGAACCTCACCTGTCCCCTAATCCTAACCCGTACGCTAACGCTAACCCGCGCCCACACACGTACGCTCCCCCTAAAGCGTTGTCGTACCCTCACCCGGACCCTAAACCGTCCCCGTCTCCTAACCCTAACCCTAGCCCGAACCCTAACCCGAACGCTTCCCCGAAGACTGACCCTCACCGGTCCCCTAATCCTAACCCGTACGCTAACGCTCACCCGCGCCCTCACACGTACGCTCCCCCTAAAGCGTTGTCGTACCCTCACCTGGACCCTAAACCGTCCCCGTCCCCTAACCCTAACCCTAGCCCGAACCCTAACCCTAACCCTTCCCCGAAGCCTGACCCTCACCCGTCCCCTAATCCTAACCCGTACGCTAACGCTAACTCGCGCCCTCACACGTACGCTCCCCCTAAAGCGTTGTCGTACCCTCACCTGGACCCTAAACCGTCCCCGTCCCCTAACCATAACCCTAGCCCGAACCCTAACCCTAACACTTCCCCGAAGCCTGACCCTCACCCGTCCCCTAATCCTAACCCGTACGCTAACGCTCACCCGCACCCTCACACGTACGCTCCACCTAAAGCGTTGTCGTACCCTCACCTGGACCCTAAACCGTCCCCGTACCCTAACCCTAACCCTAGCCCGAACCCTAACCCTAACCCTTCTCTGAAGCCTTAGCCTCACCCGTCCACTAATCCTAACCCGTACGCTAACGCTCACCCGCGCCCTCACACGTACGCTCCCCCTAAAGCGTTGTCGTACACTCACCTGGACCCTAAACCGTCCCCGTCCCCTAACCGTAACCCTAGCCCGAACCCTAACCCTAACCCTTCCCCGAAGCCTGACCCTCCCCCGTCCCCTAATCCTAACCCGTACGCTAACGCTAACCCGCGCCCTCACACGTACGCTCCCCCTAAAGCGTTGTCGTACCCTCACCTGGACCCTAAACCGTCCCCGTCCCCTAACCCTAACCCTAGCCCGAACCCTAACCCTAACCCTTCCCCGAAGCCTGAACCTCACCCGTCCCCTAATCCTAACCCGTACGCTAACGCTAACCCGCGCCCACACACGTACGCTCCACCTAAAGCGTTGTCGTACCCTCACCCGGACCCTAAACCGTCCCCGTCTCCTAACCCTAACCCTAGCCCGAACCCTAACCCGAACACTTCCCCGAAGCCTGACCCTCACCGGTCCCCTGAACCTAACCCGTACGCTAACGCTCACCCGCGCCCTCACACGTACGCTCCCCCTAAAGCGTTGTCGTACCCTCACCTGGACCCTAAACCGTCCCCGTCCCCTAACCCTAACCCTAGCCCGAACCCTAACCCTAACCCTTCCGCGAAGCATGACCCTCACCCGTCCCCTAATCCTAACCCGTACGCTAACGCTCACCCGCGCCCTCACACGTACGCTCCCCCTAAAGCGTTGTCGTACCCTCACCTGGACCCTAAACCGTCCCCGTCCCCTAACCCTAACCCTAGCCCGAACCCTAACCCTAACACTTCCCCGAAGCCTGAGGCTCACCTGTCCCCTAATCCTAACCCGTACGCTAACGCTCACCCGTACCCTCACACGTACGCTCCCCCTAAAGCGTTGTCGTACCCTCACCTGGACCCTAAACCGTCCCCATCCCCTAAGCCTAACCCTAGCCCGAACCCTAACCCTAACCCTTCTCTGAAGCCTTAGCCTCACCCGTCCACTAATCCTAACCCGTACGCTACCGCTCACCCACGCCCTCACACGTACGCTCCCCCTAAAGCGTTGTCGTACCCTCACCTGGACCCTAAACCGTCCCCGTCCCCTAACCCTAACCCTACCCCGAACCCTAACCCTAACCCTTCCCCGAAGCCTGACCCTCACCCGTCCCCTAATCCTAACCCGTACGCTAAGGCTCACCCGCGCCCTCACACGTACGCTCCCCCTAAAGTGTTGTCGTACCCTCACCTGGGCCCTAAACCGTCCCCGTCCCCTAACCCTAAACCTAGCCCGAACCCTAACCCTAACCCTTCCCTGAAGCCTGACCCTCACCCGTCCCCTAATCCTAACCCGTACCCTAACGCTAACCCGCGCCCTCACACTTACGCTCCCCCTAAAGCATTGTCGTACCCTCACCTGGACCCTAAACCGTCCCCTTCCCCTAACCCTGACCCTAGCCCGAACCCTAACCCTACCCCTTCCCCGAAGCCTGACCCTCACCCGTCCCCTAATCCTAAACCGTACGCTAACGCTGACCCTCGCCCTCACACGTACGCTCCCCCTAAACCGTTGTCGTACCCTCACCTGGACCCTAAACCGTCCCCGTCCCCTAACCCTAACCCTAGCCCGAACCCTAACCCTAACCCTTCCCCGAAGCCTGACTCTCACACGTCCCCTAATCCTAACCCGTACGCTAACGCTAACCCGCGCCCTCACAGGTACGCTCCCCCTAAAGCGTTGTCGTACACTCACCTGGACCCTAAACCGTCCCCGTCCCCTAACCCTAACCCTAGCCCGAACCCTAACCCTAACCCTTCCCCGAAGCCTGACCCTCCCCCTTCCCCTAATCCTAACCGGTACGCTAACGCTAACCCGCGCCCTCACACGTACGCTCCCCCTAAAGCGTTGTCGTACCCTCACCTGGACCCTAAACCGTCCCCGTCCCCTAACCCTAACCCTAGCCCGAACCCTAACCCTAACCCTTCCCCGAAGCCTGACCCTCACCCGTCCCCTAATCCTAAACCGTACGATAACGCTAACCCGCGCCCTCACACGTACGCTCCCCCTAAAGCATTGTCGTACCCTCACCTGGACCCTAAACCGTCCCCGTCCCCTAACCAAACCCTAGCCCGAACCCTAACCCTAACCCTTCCCCGAAGCCTGACCCTCACCGTCCCCTAATCCTAACCCGTACGCTAACGTTCACCCGCACCCTCACACGTACGCTCCCCCTGAAGCGTTGTCGTACCCTCACCTGGACCCTAAACCGTCCCCGTCCCCTAACCCTAACCCTAGCCCGAACCCTAACCCTAACCCTTCTCGGAAGCCTTAGCCTCACCCGTCCACTAATCCTAACATGTACGCTAACGCTCACCCGCGCCCTCACACGTACGCTCCCCCTAAAGTGTTGTCATACCGTCACCTGGACCCTAAACAGTCCCCGTCCCCTAACCCTAACCCTAGCCCGAACCCTAACCCTAAACCTTCCCCGAAGCCTGACTCTCACCCGTCCCCTAATCCTAAACCGTACGCTAACGCTAACCTGCGCCCTCACACGTACGCTCCCCCTAAAGCGTTGTCGTACCCTCACCTGGACCCTAAACCGTCCCTGTCCCCTAACCCTAACCCTAGCCCGAACCCTAACCCTACCCCTTCCCCGAAGCCTGACCCTCACCCGTCGCCTATTCCTCACCCATACGCTAACGCTAACCCGCGCCCTCACACGTACGCTCCCCCTAAAGCGTTGTCGTACCCTCACCTGGACCCTAAACCGTCCCCGTCCCCTAACCCTAACCCTAGCCCGAACCCTAACCCTAACCCTTCCCCGAAGCCTGAGCCTCACCCGTCCCCTAATCCTAACCCGTACGCTAACGCTAACTCGCGCCCTCACATGTACGCTCCGCAAAAGCGTTGTCGTACCCTCACCTGGACCCTAAACCGTCCCCGTCCCCTAACCCTAACCCTAGCCCGAACCCTAACCCTAACCCTTCCCCGAAGCCTGACCCTCACCCGTCCCCTAATCCTAACACGTACGCTAACGCTACCCCGCGCCCTCACACGTATGCTCCCCCTAAAGCGTTGTCGTACCCTCACCTGGACCCTAAACCGTCCCCGTCCCCTAACCCTAACCCTAGCCCGAACCCTAACCCTAACCCTTCCCCGAAGCCTGACCCTCACCCGTCCCCTAATCCTAACCCGTACGCTAAGGCTAACCCACGCCCTCACACGTACGCTCCCCGTAAAGCGTTGTCGTACCCTCACCTGGACCCTAAACCATCCCTGTCCCCTAACCCTAACTCTCGCCCGAACCCTAACCCCAACCCTCCCCCGACGCCTGACCCTCACCCGTCCCCTAATCGTAACTCGTACGCTAACGCTAACCCGCGCCCTCACACGTACGCTCCCCCTAAAGCGTTGTCGTACCCTCACCTGGACCCTAAACCGTCCCCATCACCTAACCCTAACCCTAGCCCGAACCCTAACCCTAACCCTTCCCCGAAGCCTGACCCTCACACGTCCCCTAATCCTAACCCGTACGCTAACGCTAACCCGCCCCCTCACACGTACGCTCCACCTAAAGCGTTGTCGTACACTCACCTGGATCCTAAACCGTCCCCGTCCCCTAACCCTAACCCTAGCTCGAACCCTAAACCTAACCCTTCCCCGAAGCCTGACCCTCACCCGTCCCCTAATCCTAACCCGAACGCTAAAGCTAACCCGCGCCCTCACACGTACGCTCCCCCTAAAGCGTTGTCGTACACTCACCTGGACCCTAAACCGTCCCCGTCCCCTAACCCTAACCCTAGCCCGAACCCTAACACTAACCCTTCCCCGAAGCCTGACCCTCACCAGTCCCCTAATCCTAACCCGTACGCTAACGCTAACCCGCGCCCTCACATGTACGCTCCCCCTAAAGCATTGTCGTACCCTCACCTGGACCCTAAACCGTCCCCTTCCCCTAACCCTAACCCTAGCCCGAACGCTAACCCTACCCCTTCCCCGAAGCCTGACCATCACCTGTCCCCTTATCCTAACCCTTACGCAAACGCTAACCCGCGCCCACACACGTACGCTCCCCCTAAAGCGTTTTCATACCCTCACCTGGACCCTAAACCGTCCCCGTCCCCTAACCCTAACTCTAGCCCGAACCCTAACCCTAACACTTCCCCGAAGCCTGACCCTTACACGTCCCCTAATCCTAACCCATACGCTAACGCTAACCCGCGCCCTCACACGTACGCTCCCCCTAAAGCGTTGTCGTACCCTCACCTGGACCCTAAACCGTCCCCATCCCCTAACCCTAACCCTAGCCCGAACCCTAACCCGAACCCTTCCGCGAAGCATGACCCTCACCCGTCCCCTAATCCTAACCCGTACGTTAACGCTCACCCGCGCCCTCACACGTACGCTCCCCCTAAAGCGTTGTCGTACCCTCACCTGGACCCTAAACCGTCCCCGTCCCCTAACCCTAACCCTAGCCCGAACCCTAACCCTAACCCTTCCCCGAAGCCTGAGCCTCACCTGTCCCCTAATCCTAACCCGTACACTAAGGCTCACCCGCACCCTCACACGTACGCTCCCCCTAAAGCGTTGTCGTACCCTCACCTGGACCCTAAACCGTCCCCGTCCCCTAAGCCTAACCCTAGCCCGAACCCTAACCCTAACCCTTCTCTGAAGCCTTAGCCTCACCCGTCCACTAATCCTAACCCGTACGCTAAGGCTCACCCACGCCCTCACACGTACGCTCCCCCTAAAGCGTTGTCGTACCCTCACCTGGACCCTAAACCGTCCCCGTCCCCTAACCCTAACCCTAGCCCGAACCCTAACCCTAACCCTTCCCCGAAGCCTGACCCTCACCCGTCCCCTAATCCTATCCCGTACGCTAACGCTCACCTGCGCCCTCACACGTACTCTCCCCCTAAAGCGTTGTCGTACCCTCACCTGGACCCTAAACCGTCCCCGTCCCCTAACCCTAACCCTAGCCCGAACCCTAACCCTAACCCTTCCCCGAAGCCAGACCCTCACCCGTCCCCTAATCCTAACCCGTACCCTAACGTTAACCCGCGCCCTCACACTTACGCTCCCCCTAAAGCGTTGTCGTACCCTCACCTGGACCCTAAACCGTCCCCGTCCCCTAAGCCTAACCCTAGCCCGAACCCTAACCCTAACCCTTCTCTGAAGCCTTAGCCTCACCCGTCCACTAATCCTAACCCGTACGCTAACGCTCACCCACGCCCTCACACGTACGCTCCCCCTAAAGCGTTGTCGTACCCTCACCTGGACCCTAAACCGTCCCCGTCCCCTAACCCTAACCCTAGCCCGAACCCTAACCCTAACCCTTCCCCGAAGCCTGACCCTCACCCGTCCCCTAATCCTAACCCGTACGCTAACGCTCACCTGCGCCCTCACACGTACGCTCCCCCTAAAGCGTTGTCGTACCCTCACCTGGGCCCTAAACCGTCCCCCTCCCCTACCCTAACCCTAGCCCGAACCCTAACCCTAACCCTTCCCTGAAGCCTGACCCTCACACGTCCCCTAATCCTAACCCGTACCCTAACGCTAACCCGCGCCCTCACACTTACGCTCCCCCTAAAGCATTGTCGTACCCTCACCTGGACCCTAAACCGTCCCCTTCCCCTAACCCTAACCCTAGCCCGAACGCTAACCCTACCCCTTCCCCGAAGCCTGACCATCACCTGTCCCCTTATCCTAACCCGTACGCAAACGCTAACCCGCGCCCACACACATACGCTCCCCCTAAAGCGTTGTCGTACCCTCACCTGGACCCTAAACCGTCCCCGTCCCCTAACCCTAACTCTAGCCCGAACCCTAACCCTAACCCTTCCCCGAAGCCTGACCCTCACCCGTCCCCTAATCCTAACCCATACGCTAACGCTAACCCGCGCCCTCACACGTACGCTCCCCCTAAAGCGTTGTCGTACCCTCACCTGGACCCTAAACCGTCCCCGTCCCCTAACCCTAACCCTAGCCCGAACCCTAACCCTAACACTTCTCTGAAGCCTTAGCCTCACCCGTCCATTAATCCTAACATGTACGCTAACGCTCACCCGCGCCCTCACACGTACGCTCCCCCTAAAGTGTTGTCGTACCCTCACCTGGACCCTAAACAGTCCCCGTCCCCTAACCCTAACCCTAGCCCGAACCCTAACCCTAAACCTTCCCCGAAGCCTGACTCTCACCCGTCCCCTAAACCTAACCCGTACACTAACGCTCACCCGCTCCCTCACACGTACGCTACCCCTAAAGCGTTGTCGTACCCTCACCTGGACCCTAAACCGTCCCTGTCCCCTAACCCTAACCCTAGCCCGAACCCTAACCCTAACACTTCCCCGAAGCCTGACACTCACCCGTCGCCTATTCCTCACCCGTACGCTAACGCTAACCCGCGCCCTCACACGTACGCTCCCCCTAAAGCGTTGTCGTACCCTCACCTGGACCCTAAACCGTCCCCGTCCCCTAACCCTAACCCTAGCCCGAACCCTAACCCTAACCCTTCACCGAAGCCTGACCCTCACCCTTCCCCTAATCCTAACCCGTACGCTAACGCTAATGCGGGCCCTCACAAGTACGCTCCCCCTAAAGCGTTGTCGTACCCTCACCTGGACCCTAAACCGTCCCCGTCCCCTAACCCTAACCCTAGCCCGAACCCTAACCCTAACCCTTCCCCGAAGCCTGACCCTCACCCGTCCCCTAATCCTAACCCGTACGCTAACGCTAACTCGCGCCCTCACACGTACACTCCCCCTAAAGCGTTGTCGTACCCTCACCTGGACCCTAAACCGTCCCCGTCCCCTAACCCTAACCCTAGCCCGAACCCTAACCCTAACACTTCCCCGAAGCCTGTTCCTCACCCGTCCCCTAATCCTAACCCGTACGCTAACGCTCACCCGCACCCTCACACGTACGCTCCACCTAAAGCGTTGTCGTACCCTCACCTGGACCCTAAACCGTCCCCGTCCCCTAACCCTAACCCTAGCCCGAACCCTAAACCTAACCCTTCTCTGAAGCCTTAGCCTCACCCGTCCATTAATCCTAACATGTACGCTAACGCTCACCCGCGCCCTCACACGTACGCTCCCCCTAAAGTGTTGTCGTACCCTCACCTGGACCCTAAACAGTCCCCGTCCCCTAACCCTAACCCTAGCCCGAACCCTAACCCTAAACCTTCCCCGAAGCCTGACTCTCACCCGTCCCCTAATCCTAACCCGTACACTAACGCTCACCCGCTCCCTCACACGTACGCTACCCCTAAAGCGTTGTCGTACCCTCACCTGGACCCTAAACCGTCCCTGTCCCCTAACCCTAACCCTAGCCCGAACCCTAACCCTAACACTTCCCCGAAGCCTGACACTCACCCGTCGCCTATTCCTCACCCGTACGCTAACGCTAACCCGCGCCCTCACACGTACGCTCCCCCTAAAGCGTTGTCGTACCCTCACCTGGACCCTAAACCGTCCCCGTCCCCTAACCCTAACCCTAGCCCGAACCCTAACCCTAACCCTTCACCGAAGCCTGACCCTCACCCTTCCCCTAATCCTAACCCGTACGCTAACGCTAATGCGGGCCCTCACAAGTACGCTCCCCCTAAAGCGTTGTCGTACCCTCACCTGGACCCTAAACCGTCCCCGTCCCCTAACCCTAACCCTAGCCCGAACCCTAACCCTAACCCTTCCCCGAAGCCTGACCCTCACCCGTCCCCTAATCCTAACCCGTACGCTAACGCTAACTCGCGCCCTCACACGTACACTCCCCCTAAAGCGTTGTCGTACCCTCACCTGGACCCTAAACCGTCCCCGTCCCCTAACCCTAACCCTAGCCCGAACCTAACCCTAACACTTCCCCGAAGCCTGTTCCTCACCCGTCCCCTAATCCTAACCCGTACGCTAACGCTCACCCGCACCCTCACACGTACGCTCCACCTAAAGCGTTGTCGTACCCTCACCTGGACCCTAAACCGTCCCCGTCCCCTAACCCTAACCCTAGCCCGAACCCTAACCCTAACCCTTCTCTGAAGCCTTAGCCTCACCCGTCCAATAATCCTAACCCGTACGCTAACGCTCACCCACGCCCTCACACGTACGCTCCCCCTAAAGCGTTGTCGTACCCTCACCTGGACTCTAAACCGTCCCCGTCCCCTAACCCTAACCCTAGCCCGAACCCTAACCCTAACCCTTCCCCGAAGCCTGACCCTCACCCGTCCCCTAATCCTAACCCGTACGCTAACGCTCACCTGCGCCCTCACACGTACGCTCCCCCTAAAGCGTTGTCGTACCCTCACCTGGGCCCTAAACCGTCCCCGTCCCCTAACCCTAACCCTAGACCGAACCCTAACCCTAACCCTTCCCCGAAGCCTGAACCTCACCTGTCCCCTAATCCTAACCCGTACGCTAACGCTAACCCGCGCCCACACACGTACGCTCCCCCTAAAGCGTTGTCGTACCCTCACCCGAACCCTAAACCGTCCCCGTCTCCTAACCCTAACCCTAGCCCGAACCCTAACCCGAACGCTTCCCCGAAGACTGACCCTCACCGGTCCCCTAATCCTAACCCGTACGCTAACGCTCACCCGCGCCCTCACACGTACGCTCCCCCTAAAGCGTTGTCGTACCCTCACCTGGACCCTAAACCGTCCCCGTCCCCTAACCCTAACCCTAGCCCGAACCCTAACCCTAACCCTTCCCCGAAGCCTGACCCTCACCCGTCCCCTAATCCTAACCCGTACGCTAACGCTAACTCGCGCCCTCACACGTACGCTCCCCCTAAAGCGTTGTCGTACCCTCACCTGGACCCTAAACCGTCCCCGTCCCCTAACCATAACCCTAGCCCGAACCCTAACCCTAACACTTCCCCGAAGCCTGACCCTCACCCGTCCCCTAATCCTAACCCGTACGCTAACGCTCACCCGCACCCTCACACGTACGCTCCACCTAAAGCGTTGTCGTACCCTCACCTGGACCCTAAACCGTCCCCGTACCCTAACCCTAACCCTAGCCCGAACCCTAACCCTAACCCTTCCCCGAAGCCTGACCCTCACCGTCCCCTAATCCTAACCCGTACGCTAACGTTCACCCGCACCCTCACACGTACGCTCCCCCTGAAGCGTTGTCGTACCCTCACCTGGACCCTAAACCGTCCCCGTCCCCTAACCCTAACCCTAGCCCGAACCCTAACCCTAACCCTTCTCGGAAGCCTTAGCCTCACCCGTCCACTAATCCTAACATGTACGCTAACGCTCACCCGCGCCCTCACACGTACGCTCCCCCTAAAGTGTTGTCATACCCTCACCTGGACCCTAAACAGTCCCCGTCCCCTAACCCTAACCCTAGCCCGAACCCTAACCCTAAACCTTCCCCGAAGCCTGACTCTCACCCGTCCACTAATCCTAAACCGTACGCTAACGCTAACCTGCGCCCTCACACGTACGCTCCCCCTAAAGCGTTGTCGTACCCTCACCTGGACCCTAAACCGTCCCTGTCCCCTAACCCTAACCCTAGCCCGAACCCTAACCCTACCCCTTCCCCGAAGCCTGACCCTCACCCGTCGCCTATTCCTCACCCATACGCTAACGCTAACCCGCGCCCTCACACGTACGCTCCCCCTAAAGCGTTGTCGTACCCTCACCCGGACCCTAAACCGTCCCCGTCCCCTAACCCTAACCCTAGCCCGAACCCTAACCCTAACCCTTCCCCGAAGCCTGACCCTCACCCTTCCCCTAATCCTAACCCGTACGCTAACGCTAACGCGGGCCCTCACAAGTACGCTCCCCCTAAAGCGTTGTCGTACCCTCACCTGGACCCTAAACCGTCCCCGTCCCCTAACCCTAACCCTAGCCCGAACCCTAACCCTAACCCTTCTCTGAATCCTTAGCCTCACCCGTCCACTAATCCTAACACGTACGCTAACGCTCACCCGCGCCCTCACACGTACGCTCCCCCTAAAGCGTTGTCGTACACTCACCTGGACCCTAAACCGTCCCCATCCCCTAACCCTAACCCTAGCCCGAACCCTAACCCTAACCCTTCCCCGAAGCCTGACCCTCACCCGTCCCCTAATCCTAACCCGTACGCTAACGCTAACCCGCGCCCTCACACGTACGCTCCCCCTAAAGCGTTGTCGTACCCTCACCTGGACCCTAAACCGTCCCCGTCCCCTAACCCTAACCCTAGCCCGAACCCTAACCCTAACCCTTCCCCGAAGCCTGAACCTCACCCGTCCCCTAATCCTAACCCGTACGCTAACGCTAACCCGCGCCCACACACGTACGCTCCCCCTAAAGCGTTGTCGTACCGTCACCCGGACCCTAAACCGTCCCCGTCTCCTAACCCTAACCCTAGCCCGAACCCTAACCCTAACCCTTCCCCGAAGCCTGAGCCTCAACTGTCCCCTAATCCTAAGCCGTACGCTAACACTCACCCGCACCCTCACACGTACGCTCCCCCTAAAGCGTTGTCGTACCCTCACCTGGACCGTAAACCGTCCCCGTCCCCTAAGCCTAACCCTAGCCCGAACCCTAACCCTAACCCTTCTCTGAAGCCTTAGCCTCACCCGTCCACTAATCCTAACCCGTACGCTAACGCTCACCCGCGCCCTCACACGTACGCTCCCCCTAAAGCGTTGTCGTACCCTCACCTGGACCCTAAACCGTCCCCGTCCCCTAACCCAAACCCTAGCCCGAACCCTAACCCTAACCCTTCCCCGAAACCTGACCCTCACCCGTCCCCTAATCCTAACCCGTACACTAACGCTAACCCGCGCCCTCACACGTACGCTCCCCCTAAAGTGTTGTCGTACCCTCACCTGGACCCTAAACCGTCCCCGTCCCCTAACCCTAACCCTAGTCCGAACCCTAACCCTAACCCTTCTCTGAAGCCTTAGCCTCACACGTCCACTAATACTAAACCGTACGCTAACGCTCACCCGCGCCCTCACACGTACGCTCCCCCTAAAGCGTTGTCGTACCCTCACCTGGACCCTAAACCGTCCCCGTCCCCTAACCCTAACCCTAACCCAAACCCTAACCCTAACCCTTCCCCGAAGCCTGACCCTCACCCGTCCCCTAATCCTAACCCGTACGCTAACGCTAACCCGCGCCCTCACACGTACGCTTCCCGTAAAGCGTTGTCGTACCCTCACCTGGACCCTAAACCGTCCCCGTCCCCTAACCCTAACCCTAGCCCGAACCCTAACCCTAACCCTTCCCCGAAGCCTGACCCTCACCCGTCCCCTAATCCTAACCCGTACGCTAACGCTAACCCACGCCCTCACACGTACGCTCCCCCTAAAGCGTTGTCGTACCCTCACCTGGACCCTAAACCGTCCCCATCCCCTAACCCTAACCCTAGCCCGAACCCTAACCCTAACCCTTCCCCAAAGCCTGACCCTCACCCGTCCCCTAATCCTAACCCGTACGCTAACGCTCACCCGCACCCTCACACGTACGCTCCCCCTAAAGCGTTGTCGTTCCCTCACCTGGACCCTAAACCGTCCCCGTCCCCTAACCCTAACCCTAGCCCGAACCCTAACCCTAAAACTTCCCCTAAGCGTGACACTCACCCGTCCCCTAATCCTAACCCGTACGCTAACACTCACCCGCGCCCTCACACGTACGCTCCCCCTAAAGCGTTGTCGTACCCTCACCTGGACCCTAAACCGTCCCCGTCCCCTAACCCTAACCCTAGCCCGAACCCTAACCCTAACACTTCCCCGAAGCCTGACCCTCACCCGTCCCCTAATCCTAACCCGTACGCTAACGCTCACCCGTGCCCTCACACGTACGCTCCCCCTAAAGCGTTGTCGTACCCTCACCTGGACCCTAAACCGTCCCTGTCCCCTAACCCTAACCCTAGCCCGAACCCTAACCCTAACCCTTCCCCGAAGCCTGAGCCTCACCCGTCCCCTAATCCTAACCCGTACGCTAACGCTCACCGGCGCCCTCACACGTACGCTCCACCTAAAGCATTGTTGTACCCTCACCTGGATTCTAAACCGTCCCAGTCTCCTAACCCTAACCCTAGCCCGAACCCTATCCCTAACCCTTCACCGAAGCCTGAGCCTCACACGTCCCCTAATCCTAACCCGTACGCTAACGCTAACCCGCGCCCTCACACGTACGCTCCCCCTAAAGCGTTGTCGTACCCTCACCTGGACCCTAAACCGTCCCCGTCCCCTAACCCTAACCCTAGCCCGAACCCTAACCCTAAATCTTCCCCTAAGCCTGACACTAACCCGTCCCCTAATCGTAACCCGTACGCTAACGCTCACCCGCGCCCTCACACGTACGCTCCCCCTAAAGCGTTGTCGTACCCTCACCTGGACCCTAAACCGTCCCCGTCCCCTAACCCTAACCCTAGCCCGAACCCTAACCCTAACCCTTCCCCGAAGCCTGAGCCTCACCCGTCCCCTAATCCTAACCCGTACGCTAACGCTCACCAGCGCCCTCACACGTACGCTCCCCCTAAAGCGTTGTCGTACCCTCACCTGGACCCTAAACCGTCCCCGTTCCCTAACCCTAACCCTAGCCCGAACCCTAACCCCAAAACTTCCCCGAAGCCTGACCTTCACCCGTCCCCTAATCCTAACACGTACGCTAACGCTCACCCACGCCCTCACACGTACGCTCCCCCTAAAGCGTTGTCATACCCTCACCTGGGTCCTAAACCGGCCCTGTCCCCTAACCCTAACCCTAGCCCGAACCCTAACCCTAACCCTTCCCTGAAGCCTGACACTCACCCGTCCCCTAATTCTAACCCGTACGCTAATGCTCACCCGCTCCCTCACACGTACGCTCCCCCTAAAGCGTTGTCGTACCCTCACCTGGACCCTAAACTGTCCCCGTCCCCTAACCCTAACCCTAGCCCGAACCCTAACCCTAAATCTTCCCCTAAGCCTGACACTCACCCGTCCCCTAATCCTAACCCGTACGCTAACGCTCACCCGCGCCCTCACACGTACGCTCCCCCTAAAGCGTTGTCGTACCCTCACCTTGACCCTAAACCGTCCCCGTCCCCTAACCCTAACCCTAGCCCGAACCCTAACCCTAACCCTTCCCCGAAGCCTGACCCTCACCCGTCCCCTAATCCTAACCCGTACGCTAAGGCTAACCCACGCCCTCACACGTACGCTCCCCGTAAAGCGCTGTCATACCCTCACCTGGACCCTAAACCGTCCCTGTCCCCTAACCCTAACCCTCGCCCGAACCCTAACCCTAACCCTTCCCCGAAGCCTGAGCCTCACCCGTCCCCTAATCCTAACCCGTACGCTAACGCTAACCCGCGCCCTCACACGTACGCTTCCCCTAAAGCGTTGTCGTACCCTCACCTGGACCCTAAACCATCCCCGTCCCCTAACCCTAACCCTAGCCCGAACCCTAACCCCAACCCTCCCCCGAAGCCTGACCCTCACCCGTCCCCTAATCCTAACCCGTACGCTAACGCTAACCCGCCCCCTCACACGTACGCTCCACCTAAAGCGTTGTCGTACACTCACCTGGATCCTAAACCGTCCCCGTCCCCTAACCCTAACCCTAGCTCGAACCATAAACCTAACCCTTCCCCGAAGCCTGACCCTCACCCGTCCCCTAATCCTAACCCGAACGCTAAAGCTAACCCGCACCCTCACACGTACGCTCCCCCTAAAGCGTTCTCGTACACTCACCTGGACCCTAAACTGTCCCCGTCCCCTAAACCTAACCCTAGTCCGAACCCTAAAACTAACCCTTCCTCGAAGCCTGACACTCACCCGTCCCCTAATCCTAACCCGTACGCTAACGCTCACCCGCGCCCTCACACGTATGCTCCCCCTAAAGCATTGTCGTACCCTCACCTGGACCCTAAACCGTCCCCGTCCCCTAACCCTAACCCTAGCCCGAACCCTAACCCTAACCCTTCCCCGAAGCCTGAGCCTCACCTGTCCCCTAATCCTAACCCGTACGCTAACGCTCACCCGCACCCTCACACGTACGCTCCCCCTAAAGCGTTGTCGTACCCTCACCTGGACCCTAAACCGTCCCCGTCCCCTAAGCCTAACCCTAGCCCGAACCCTAACACTAACCTTTCTTTGAAGCCTTAGCCTCATCCGTCCACTAATCCTAACCCGTACGCTAACGCTCACCCACGCCCTCACACGTACGCTCCCCCTAAAGCGTTGTCGTACCCTCACCTGGACCCTAAACCGTCCCCGTCCCCTAACCCTAACCCTAGCCCGAACCCCAACCCTAACCCTTCCCCGAAGCCTGACCCTCACCCGTCCCCTAATCCTAACCCGTACGCTAACGCTAACCCGCGCCCTCACACGTACGCTCCCCCTAAAGCGTTGTCGTTCCCTCACCTGGACCCTAAACCGTCCCCGTCCCCTAACCCTAACCCTAGCCTGAACCCTAACCCTAACCCTTCCCCGAAGCCTGACCCTCACCCGTCCCCTAATCCTAACCCGTACGCTAACGCTCACCCGCGCCCTCACACGTACGCTCCCCCTAAAGCATTGTCGTACCCTCACCTGGACCCTAAACCGTCCCCGTCCCCTAACCCTAACCCTAGCCCGAACCCTAACCCTAACCCTTCCCCGAAGCCTGACCCTCACAATCCCCTAATCCTATCCCGTACGCTAACGCTCACCAGCACCCTCACACGTACGCTCCCCCTGAAGCGTTGTCGTGCCCTCACCTGGACCCTAAACCGTCCCCGTCCCCTAACCCTAACTCTAGCCCGAACCCTAAACCTAACCCTTCTCGGAAGCCTTAGCCTCACCCGTCCACTAATCCTAACCCGTACGCTAACGCTCACCCGCGCCCTCACACGTACGCTCCCCCTAAAGTGTTGTCGTACCCTCACCTGGACCCTAAACAGTCCCCGTCCCCTAACCTAACCCTAGCCCGAACCCTAACCCTAAACCTTCCCCGAAGCCTGACTCTCACCCGTCCCCTAATCCTAACCCGTACGCTAACGCTCACCCGCGCCCTCACACGTACGCTCCCCCTAAAGCGTTGTCGTACCCTTACCTGGACCCTAAACCGTCACTGTCCCCTAACCCTAACCCTAGCCCGAACCCTAACCCTACCCCTTCCCCGAAGCCTGACCCTCACCCGTCGCCTATTCTTCACCCTTATGCTAACGCTAACCCGCGCCCTCACACGTACGCTCCCCCTAAAGCGTTGTCGTACCCTCACCTGGACCCTAAACCGTCCCCGTCCCCTAACCCTAACCCTAGCCCGAACCCTAACCCTAACCCTTCCCCAAAGCCTGACCCTCACCCTTCCCCAATCCTAACCCGTACGCTAACGCTAACGCGGGCCCTCACAAGTACGCTCCCCCTAAAGCGTTGTCGTACCCTCACCTGGACCCTAAACCGTCCCCGTCCCCTAACCCTAACCCTAGCCCGAACCCTAACCCTAACCCTTCCCCGAAGCCTGACCCTCACCCGTCCCCTAATCCTAACCCGTACGCTAACGCTAACTCACGCCCTCACACGTACGCTCCCCCTAAAGCGTTGTCGTACCCTCACCTGGACCCTAAACCGTCCCCGTCCCCTAACCCTAACCCTAGCCCGAACCCTAACCCTAACCCTTCCCCGAAACCTGACAATCACCCGTCCCCTAATCCTAACCCATACGCTAACGCTAACCCGCTCCCTCACACGTACGCTCCCCCTAAAGCGTTGTCGTACCCTCACCTGGACCCTAAACCGTCCCCGTCCCCTAACCCTAACCCTAGCCCGAACCCTAACCCGAACCCTTCCCCGAAGCCTGACCCTCACCGGTCCCCTAAACCTAACCCGTACGCTAACGCTCACCCGCGCCCTCACACGTACGCTTCCCCTAAAGCATTGTCGTACCCTCACCTGGACCCTAAACCGTCCCCGTCCCCTAACCCTAACCCTAGCCCGAACCCTAACCCTAACCCTTCCCCGAAGCCTGAGCCTCACCTGTCCCCTAATCCTAACCCGTACGCTAACGCTCACCCGCACCCTCACACGTACGCTCCCCCTAAAGCGTTGTCGTACCCTCACCTGGACCCTAAACCGTCCCCGTCCCCTAAGCCTAACCCTAGCCCGAACCCTAACACTAACCTTTCTTTGAAGCCTTAGCCTCACCCGTCCACTAATCCTAACCCGTACGCTAACGCTCACCCACGCCCTCACACGTACGCTCCCCCTAAAGCGTTGTCGTACCCTCACCTGGACCCTAAACCGTCCCCGTCCCCTAACCCTAACCCTAGCCCGAACCCCAACCCTAACCCTTCCCCGAAGCCTGACCCTCACCCGTCCCCTAATCCTAACCCGTACGCTAACGCTAACCCGCACCCTCACACGTACGCTCCCCCTAAAGCGTTGTCGTACCCTCACCTGGACCCTAAACCGTCCCCGTCCCCTAACCCTAACCCTAGCCCGAACCCTAACCCGAACCCTTCCCCGAAGCCTGACCCTCACCCGTCCCCTAATCCTAACCCGTACGCTAACGCTAACCCGCGCCCTCACACGTACGCTCCCCCTAAAGCATTGTCGTACCCTCACCTAGACCCTAAACCGTCCCCGTCCCCTAACCCTAACCCTAGCCCGAACCCTAACCCTAACCCTTCCCCGAAGCCTGACCCTCACAATCCCCTAATCCTATCCCGTACGCTAACGCTCACCCGCACCCTCACACGTACGCTCCCCCTGAAGCGTTGTCGTACCCTCACCTGGACCCTAAACCGTCCCCGTCCCCTAACCCTAACCCTAGCCCGAACCCTAAACCTAACCCTTCTCGGAAGCCTTAGCCTCACCCGTCCACTAATCCTAACCCGTACGCTAACGCTCACCCGCGCCCTAACACGTACGCTCCCCCTAAAGTGTTGTCGTACCCTCACCTGGACCCTAAACAGTCCCCGTCCCCTAACCTAACCCTAGCCCGAACCCTAACCCTAAACCTTCCCCGAAGCCTGACTCTCACCCGTCCCCTAATCCTAACCCGTACGCTAACGCTCACCCGCGCCCTCACACGTACGCTCCCCCTAAAGCGTTGTCGTACCCTTACCTGGACCCTAAACCGTCACTGTCCCCTAACCCTAACCCTAGCCCGAACCCTAACCCTACCCCTTCCCCGAAGCCTGACCCTCACCCGTCGCCTATTCCTCACCCGTACGCTAACGCTAACCCGCGCCCTCACACGTACGCTCCCCCTAAAGCGTTGTCGAACCCTCACCTGGACCCTAAACCGTCCCCGTCCCCTAACCCTAACCCTAGCCCGAACCCTAACCCTAACCCTTCCCCGAAGCCTGACCCTCAACCTTCCCCAATCCTAACCCGTACGCTAACGCTAACGCGGGCCCTCACACGTACGCTCCCCCTAAAGCGTTGTCGTACCCTCACCTGGACCCTAAACCGTCCCCGTCCCCTAACCCTAACCCTAGCCCGAACCCTAACCCTAACCCTTCCCCGAAGCCTGACCCTCACCCGTCCCCTAATCCTAACCCGTACGCTAACGCTAACTCGCGCCCTCACATGTACGCTCCCCCTAAAGCGTTGTCGTACCCTCACCTGGACCCTAAACCGTCCCCGTCCCCTAACCCTAACCCTAGCGCAAACCCTAACCCTAACCCTTCCCCGAAGCCTGACCCTCACCCGTCCCCTAATCCTAACCCGTACGCTAACGCTCACCCGCGCCCTCACACGTACGCTCCCCCTAAAGCATTGTCGTACCCTCACCTGGATTCTAAACCGTCCCCGTCCCCTAACCCTAACCCTAGCCCGAACCCTAACCCTAACCCTTCCCCGAAGCCTGACCCTCACCCGTCCCCTAATCCTAACCCGTACGCTAACGCTCACCCGCACCCTCACACGTACGCTCCACCTAAAGCGTTGTCGTACCCTCACCTGGACCCTAAACCGTCCCCGTCCCCTAACCCTAACCCTAGCCCGAACCCTAACCCTAACCCTTCTCTGAAGCCTTAGCCTCACCCGTCCACTAATCCTAACCCGTACGCTAACGCTCACCCGCGCCCTCACACGTACGCTCCCCCTAAAGCGTTGTCGTACCCTCACCTGGACCCTAAACCGTCCCCGTCCCCTAACCCTAACCCTAGCCCGAACCCTAACCCTAACCCTTCCCCGAAGCCTGAGCCTCACCTGTCCCCTAATCCTAAGCCGTACGCTAACGCTCACCCGCACCCTCACACGTACGCTCCCCCTAAAGCGTTGTCGTACCCTCACCTGGACCCTAAACCGTCCCCGTCCCCTAAGCCTAACCCTAGCCCGAACCCTCACCCTAACACTTCTCTGAAGCCTTAGCCTCACCCGTCCACTAATCCTAACCCGTACGCTAACGCTCACCCGCGCCCTCACACGTACGCTCCCCCTAAAGCGTTGTCGTACCCTCACCTGGACCCTAAACCGTCCCCGTCCCCTAACCCTAACCCTAGCCCGAACCCTAACCCTAACCCTTCCCCGAAGCTTGACCCTCACCCGTCCCCTAATCCTAACCCGTACGCTAACGCTAACCCGCGCCCTCACACGTACGCTCCCCCTAAAGCGTTGTCGTACCCTCACCTGGACCCTAAACCGTCCCCGTCCTCTAACCCTAACCCTAGCCTGAACCCTAACCCTAACCCTTCCCCGAAGCCTGAACCTCACCCGTCCCCTAATCCTAACCCGTACGCTAACGCTAACCCACGCCCACACACGTACGCTCCCCCTAAAGCGTTGTCGTACCCTCACCTGGACCCTAAACCGTCCCCGTCCCCTAACCCTAACCCTAGCCCGAACCCTAACCCTTCCCCGACGCCTGACCCTCACCCGTCCCCTAATCCTAACCCGTACGCTAACGCTCACCCGCGCCCTCACACGTACGCTCCCCCTAAAGCGTTGTCGTACCCTCACCTGGACCCTAAACCGTCCCCGTCCCCTAACCCTAACCCTAGCCCGAACCCTAACCCTAAACCTTCTCTGAAGCCTTAGCTTCACCCGTCCACTAATCCTAACCCGTACGCTAACGCTCACCCGCGCCCTCACACGTACGCTCCCCCTAAAGCGTTGTCATACCCTCACCTGGACCCTAAACCGTCCCCTTCCCCTAACCCTAACCCTAGCCCGAACCCTAACCCTAACCCTTCCCCGAAGCCTGACCCTCACCCGTCCCTTAATCCTAACCCGTACGCTAACTCTAACCCGCGCCCTCACACGTACGCTCCCCCTAAAGCGTTGTCGTACCCTCACCTGGACCCTAAACCGTCCCCGTCCCCTAACCCTAACCCTACCCCGAACACTAACCCTAAACCTTCCTCGAAGCCTGAACCTCACCCGTCCCCTAATCCTAACCCGTACGCTAACGCTAACCTGCGCCCACACACGTACGCTCCCCCTAAAGTGTTGTCGTACCCTCACCTGGACCCTAAACCGTCCCCGTCCCCTAACCCTAACCCTAGCCCGAACCCTAACCCGAACACTTCCCCGAAGCCTGACCCTCACCGGTCCCCTAATTCTAACCCGTACGCTAACGCTCACCCGTGCCCTCACACGTACGCTCCCCCTAAAGCGTTGTCGTACCCTCACCTGGACCCTAAACTGTCCCCATCCCCAACCCTAACCCTAGCCCGAACCCTAACCCTAACCCTTCCCCGAAGCCTGAGCCTCACCTGTCCCCTAATCCTAAGCCGTACGCTAACGCTCACCCGCACCCTCACACGTACGCTCCCCCTAAAGCGTTGTCGTACCCTCACCTGGACCCTAAACTGTCCCCGTCCCCTAAGCCTAACCCTAGCCCGAACCCTAACCCTAACCCTTCTCTGAAGCCTTAGCCTCACCCGTCCACTAATCCTAACCCGTATGCTAACGCTAACCCGCGCCCTCACACGTACGCTCCCCCTAAAGCGATCTCGTACCCTCACCTGAACCCTAAACCGTCCCCGTCCCCTAACCCTAACCCTAGCCCGAACCCTAACCGTAACCCTTCCCCGAAGCCTGACCCTCACCCGTCCCCTAATCCTAACCCGTACACTAACGCTAACCCGCGGCCTCACACATACGCTCCCCCTAAAGCGTTGTCGTACCCTCACCTGGACTCTAAACCGTCCCCGTCCCCTAAGCCTAACCCTAGCCCGAACCCTAACCCTAACCCTTCTCTGAAGCCTTAGCCTCAACCGTCCACTAATCCTAAACCGTACTCTAACGCTGACCCGTGCCCTCACACGTACGCTCCCCCTAAAGCGTTGTCGTACCCTCACCTGTACCCTAAACCGTCCCCGTCCCCTAACCCTAACCCTAGCCCGAACCCTAACCCTAACCCTTCCCCGAAGCCTGACCCTCACCCGTCCCCTAATCCTAACCCGTACGCTAACGCTAACCCGCGCCCTCACACGTACGCTCCCCCTAAAGCGTTGTCGTACCCTCACCTGGACCCTAAACCGTCCCCGTCCCCTAACCCTAACCCTACCCCGAACCCTAACCCTAAACCTTCCCCGAAGCCTGAACCTCACCCGTCCCCTAATCCTAACCCGTACGCTAACGCTAACCCGCGCCCACACACGTACGCTCCCCATAAAGCGTTGTCGTACCCTCACCTGGACCCTAAACCGTCCCCGTCCCCTAACCCTAACCCTAGCCCGAACCCTAACCCGAACCCTTCCCCGAAGCCTGACCCTCACCGGTCCCCTAATTCTAACCCGTACGCTAACGCTCACCCGTGCCCTCACACGTACGCTCCCCCTAAAGCGTTGTCGTACCCTCACCTGGACCCTAAACCGTCCCCGTCCCCAACCCTAACCCTAGCCCGAACCCTAACCCTAACCCTTCCCCGAAGCCTGAGCCTCACCTGTCCCCTAATCCTAAGCCGTACGCTAACGCTCACCCGCACCCTCACTCGTACGCTCCCCCTAAAGCGTTGTCGTACCCTCACCTGGACCCTAAACTGTCCCCGTCCCCTAAGCCTAACCCTAGCCCAAACCCTAATCCTAACCCTTCTCTGAAGCCTTATCCTCACCCGTCCACTAATCCTAACCGGTATGCTAACGCCAACCCGAGCCCTCACACGTACGCTCCCCCTAAAGCGTTCTCGTACCCTCACCTGGACCCTAAACCGTCCCCGTCCCCTAACCCTAACCCTAGCCCGAACCCTAACCCTAACCCTTCCCCGAAGCCTGACCCTCACCCGTCCCCTAATCCTAACCCGTACACTAACGCTAACCCGCGCCCTCACACATACGCTCCCCCTAAAGCGTTGTCGTACCCTCACCTGGACCCTAAACCGTCCCCGTCCCCTAAGCCTAACCCTAGCCCGAACCCTAACCCTAACCCTTCCCCGAAGCCTGAGCCTCACACGTCCCCTAATCGTAACCCGTACTCTAACGCTGACCCGTGCCCTCACACGTACGCTCCCCCTAAAGCGTTGTCGTACCCTCACCTGGACCCTAAACCGTCCCCGTCCCCTAACGCTAATCCTAGCCCGAACCCTAACCCTAACACTTCTCTGAAGCCTTAGCCTCACCCGTCCACTAATCCTAACCCGTACGCTATCGCTCACCCGCGCACTCACACGTACGCTCCCCCTAAAGTGTTGTCGTACCCTCACCTGGACCCTAAACCGTCCCCGTCCCCTAACCCTAACCCTAGCCCGAACCCTAACCCTAACCCTTCCCCGAAGCCTGACCCTCACCCGTCCCCTAATCCTAACCCGTACGCTAACGCTCACCCGCGCCCTCACACGTACGCTCCCCCTAAAGCGTTGTCGTACCCTCACCTGGACCCTAAACCGTCCCCGTCCCCTAACCCTAACCCTAGCCCGAACCCTAACCCTAACCCTTCAACGAAGCCTGAGCCTCACCTGTCCCCTAATCCTAAGCCGTACGCTAACGCTCACCCACAACCTCACACGTACGCTACCCCTAAAGCGTTGTCGTACCCTCACCTGGACCCTAAACCATCCCCGTCCCCTAAGCCTAACCCTAGCCCGAACCCTAACCCTAACCCTTCTCTGAATCCTTAGCCTCACCCGTCCACTAATCCTAACCCGTACGCTAACGCTCACCCGCGCCCTCACACGTACGCTCGCCCTAAAGCGTTGTCGTACCCTCACCTGGACCCTAAACCGTCCCCGTCCCATAACCCTAACCCTAGCCCGAACCCTAACCCTAATCCTTCCCCGAAGCCTGAGCCTCACCCGTCCCCTAATCCTAACCCGTACGCTAACGCTAACCCGCGCCCTCACACGTACGCTCGCCCTAAAGCGTTGTCGTACCCTCACCTGGACCCTAAACCGTCCCCGTCCCCTAACCCTAACCCTAGCCCGAACCCTAACCCTAAATCTTCCCCTAAGTCTGACACTCACCCGTCCCCTAATCCTAACCCGTACGCTAACGCTCTCCCGCGCCCTCACACGTACGCTCCGCCTAAAGCGTTGTCGTACCCTCACCTTGACCCTAAACCGTCCCCGTCCCCTAACCCTAACCCTAGCCCGAACCCTAACCCTAACCCTTCCCCGAAGCCTGACCCTCACCCGTCCCCTAATCCTAACCGTACGCTAACGCTCACCCGCGCCCTCACACGTACGCTCCCCCTAAAGCGTTGTCGTACCCTCACCTGGGTCCTAAACCGTCCCCGTCCCCTAACCCTAACCCTAGCCCGAACCCTAACCCTAACCTTCCCCGAAGCCTGAGTCTCACCCGTCCCCTAATCCTAACCCGTACGCTAACGCTAACCCGCGCCCTCACATGTACGCTCCCCCTAAAGCGTTGTCGTACACTCACCTGGACCCTAAACGGTCCCCGTCCCCTAACCCTAACCCTAGCCCGAACCCTAACCCTAACCCTTCCCTGAAGCCTGACACTCACACGTCCCCTAATTCTAACCCGTACGCTAACGCTCACCCGCTCCCTCACACGTACGCTCCCCCTAAAGCGTTGTCGTACCCTCACCTGGACCCTAAACCGTCCCCGTCCCCTAACCCTAACCCTAGCCTGAACCCTAACCCTAACCCTTCCCCGAAGCCTGACCCTCACCCGTCCCCTAATCCTAACACGTACGCTAACGCTACCCCGCTCCCTCACACGTATGCTCCCCCTAAAGCGTTGTCGTACCCTCACCTGGACCCTAAACCGTCCCCGTCCCCTAACCCTAACCCTAGCCCGAACCCTAACCCTAACACTTCCCCGAAGCCTGACCCTCACCCGTCCCCTAATCCTAACCCGTACGCTAAGGCTAACCTACGCCCTCACACGTACTCTCCCCGTAAAGCGTTGTCGTACCCTCACCTGGACCCTAAACCGTCCCCGTCCCCTAACCCTAACCCTCGCCCGAACCCTAACCTTAACCCTTCCCCGAAGCCTGAGCCTCACCCGTCCCCTAATCCTAACCCGTACGCTAACGCTAACCCGTGCCCTCACACGTACGCTTCTCCTAAAGCGTTGTCGTACCCTCACCTGGACCCTAAACCATCCCCGTCCCCTAACCCTAACCCTAGCCCGAACCCTAACCCTAACCCTTCCTTGAAGCCTGACCCTCACCCGTCCCCTAATCCTAACCCGTACGCTAACGCTAACTCGCGCCCTCACACGTACGCTCCCTCTAAAGCGTTGTCGTACCCTCACCTGCACCCTAAACCGTCCCCGTCCCCTAACCCTAACCCTAGCCCGAACGCTAACCCTACCCCTTCCCTGAAGCCTGACCCTCACCCGTCCCCTAATCCTAACCCGTACGCTAACCCTAACCCACGCCCTCACACGTATGCTCCCCGTAAAGCGTTGTCGTACCCCCACCTGGACCCTAAACCGTCCCCGTCCCCTAACCCTAACCCTAGCCCAAACCCTATCCCTAACCCTTCCCCGAAGCCTGAGCCTCACCCGTCCCCTAATCCTAACCCCTACACTAACGCTAAGCCGCGCCCTCACACGTACTCTCCCCCGTAAGCGTTGTCGTACCCTCACCTGGACCCTAAACCGTCCCCGTCCCCTAACCCTAACCCTAGCCCGAACCCTAACCCCAACCCTCCCCCGAAGCCTGACCCTCACCCGTCCCCTAATCCTAACCCGAACGCTAACGCTAACCCACCCCCTCACACGTACGCTCCACCTAAAGCGTTGTCGTACACTCACCTGGATCCTAAACCGTCCCCGTCCCCTAACCCTAACCCTAGCTCGAACCCTAAACCTAACCCTTCCCCGAATCCTGACCCTCACCCGTCCCCTAATCCTAACCCGAACGCTAAAGCTAACCCGCGCCCTCACACGTACGCTCCCCCTAAAGCGTTGTCGTACCCTCACCTGGACCCTAAACCGTCCCCGTCCCCTATACCTAACCCTAGCCCGAACCCTAACCCTAACCCTTCCCCGAAGCCTGACCCTCACCTGTCCCCTAATCCTAACCCGTACGCTAACGCTAACCCGCGCCCTCACACGTACGCTCCCCCTAAAGCGTTGTCGTACCCTCACCTGGACCCTAAACCGTCCCCGTCTGCAAAGCCTAACCCTAGCCCGAACCCTATCACTAACCTTTCTCTGAAGCCTTAGCCTCACCCGTACACTAATCCTAACCCGTACACTAACGCTCCCCCACGCCCTCACACGTACGCTCCCCCTAAAGCGTTGTCGTACCCTCACCTGGACCCTAAACCGTCCCCGTCCCCTAACCCTAACCCTAGCCCGAACACTAACCCTAACCCTTCCCCGAAGCCTGACCCTCACCCGTCCCCTAATCCTAACCCGTACGCTAACGCTCACCCGCGCCCTCACACGTACGCTCCCCCTAAAGCGTTGTCGTACCCTCACCAGGACCCTAAACCGTCCCCGTCCCCTAACCCTAACCCTAGCCCGAACCCTAACCCTAACCCTTCCCCGAAGCCTGAGCTTCAACTGTCCCCTAATCCTAAGCAGTACGCTAACGCTAACCCGCGCCCTCACACGTACGCTCCCCCTAAAGCGTTGTCGTACCCTCACCTGGACCCTAAACCGTCCCCGTCCCCTAACCCTAACCCTAGCCCGAACCCTAACCCTAACCCTTCCCCGAAGCCTGAGCCTCACCTGTCCCCTAATCCTAACCCGTACGCTAACGCTCACCCGCACCCTCACACGTACGCTCCCCCTAAAGCGTTGTCGTACCCTCACCTGGACCCTAAACCGTCCCCGTCCCCTAAGCCTAACCCTAGCCCGAACCCTAACCCTAACCCTTCCCCGAAGCCTGAGCCTCAACTGTCCCCTAATCGTAAGCCGTACGCTAACGCTAACCCGCGCCCTCACACGTACGCTCCCCCTAAAGCGTTGTCGTACCCTCACCTGGACCCTAAACCGTCCCCGTCCCCTAACCCTAACCCTAGCCCGAACCCTAACCCGAACTCTTCCCCGAAGCCTGACACTCACCCGTCCCCTAATCCTAACCCATACGCTAACGCTAACCCGCTCCCTCACACGTACGCTCCCCCTAAAGCGTTGTCGTACCCTCACCTGGACCGTAAACCGTCCCCGTCCCCTAACCCTAACCCTAGTCCGAACCCTAACACGAACCCTTCCCCGAAGCCTGACCCTCACCGGTCCCCTAATCCTAACCCGTACGCTAACGCTCACCCGCGCCCTCACACGTACGCTCCCCCTAAAGCGTTGTCGTACCCTCACCTGGACCCTAAACCGTCCCCGTCCCCTAACCCTAACCCTAGCCCGAACCCTAACCCTAACCCTTCCCCGAAGCTTGAGCCTCACCTGTCCCCTAATCCTAACCCGTACGCTAACGCTCACCCGCACCCTCACACGTACGCTCCCCCTAAAGCGTTGTCGTACCCTCACCTGGACCCTAAACCGTCCCCGTCCCCTAAGCCTAACCCTAGCCCGAACCCTAACACTAACCTTTCTCTGAAGCCTTAGCCTCACCCGTCCACTAATCCTAACCCGTACGCTAACGCTCAACCACGCCCTCACACGAACGCTCCCCCTAAAGCGTTGTCGTACCCTCACCTGGACCCTAAACCGTCCCCGTCCCCTAACCCTAACCCTAGCCCGAACCCTAACCCTAACCCTTCCCCGAAGCCTGACCCTCACCCGTCCCCTAATCCTAACCCGTACGCTAACGCTAACCCGCGCCCTCACACGTACGCTCCCCCTAAAGCGTTGTCGTACCCTCACCTGGACCCTAAACCGTCCCCGTCCCCTAACCCTAACCCTAGCCCGAACCCTAACCCTAACACTTCCCCGAAGCCTGACCCTCACCCGTACCCTAATCCTAACCCGTACGCTAACGCTAACCCACGCCCACACACGTACGCTCCCCCAAAGCGTTGTCGTACCCTCACCTGGACCCTAAACCGTCCCCGTCCCCTAACCCTAACCCTAGCCCGAACCCTAACCCTAACCCTTCCCCGAAGCCTGACCCTCACCCGTCCCCTAATCCTAACCCGTACGCTAACGCTAACCCGCGCCCTCACATGTACGCTCCCCCTAAAGCGTTGTCGTACCCTCACCTGGACCCTAAACCGTCCCCATCCCCTAACCCTAACCCTAGCCCGAACCCTAACCCTAACCCTTCCCCGAAGCCTGACCCTCACAATCCCCTAATCCTATCCCGTACGCTAACGCTCACCCGCACCCTCACACGTACGCTCCCCCTGAAGCGTTGTCGTACCCTCACCTGGACCCTAAACCGTCCCCGTCCCCTAACCCTAACCCTAGCCCGAACCCTAACCCTAACCCTTCCCCGAAGCCTGACCCTCACCCGTCCCCTAATCCTAACCCGTACGCTAACGCTAACCCGCGCCCTCACACGTACGCTCCCCCTAAAGTGTTGTCGTACCCTCACCTGGACCCTAAACAGTCCCCGTCCCCTAACCCTAACCCTAGCCCGAACCCTAACCCTAAACCTTCCCCGAAGCCTGACTCTCACCCGTCCCCTAATCCTAACCCGTACGCTAACGCTAACCCGCGCCCTCACACGTACGCTCCCCCTAAAGCATTGTCGTACCCTCACCTGGACCCTAAACCGTCCCTGTCCCCTAACCCTAACCCTAGCCCTATCCCTAACCCTACCCCTTCGCCGAAGCCTGACCCTCACCCGTCGCCTATTCCTCACCCGTACGCTAATGCTAACACGCGCCCTCACACGTACGCTCCCCCTAAAGCGTTGTCGTACCCTCACCTGGACCCTAAACCGTCCACGTCCCCTAACCCTAACCCTAGCCCGAAAGCTAACCCTAACCCTTCCCCGAAGCCTGACCCTCACCCTTCCCCTAATCCTAACCCGTACGCTAACGCTAACGCGGGCCCTCACAAGTACGCTCCCCCTAAAGCGTTGTCGTACCCTCACCTGGACCCTAAACAGTCCCCGTCCCCTAACCCTAACCCTAGCCCGAACCCTAACCCTAACCCTTCCCCGAAGCCTGACCCTCACCCGTCCCCTAATCCTAACCCGTACTCTAACGCTAACTCACGCCCTCACACGTACGCTCCCCCTAAAGCGTTGTCGTACCCTCACCTGGACCCTAAACCGTCCCCGTCCCCTAACCCTAACCCTAGCCCGAACCCTAACCCTAACCCTTCTCTGAAGCCTTAGCCTCACCCGTCCACTAATGCTAACCCGTACGCTAACGCTCACCCGCGCCCTCACACGTACGCTCCCCCTAAAGCGTTGTCGTACCCTCACCTGGACCCTAAACCGTCCCCGTCCCCTAACCCTAACCCTAGCCCGAACCCTAACCCTAACCCTTCCCCGAAGCCTGAGCCTCAACTGTCCCCTAATCCTAAGCCGTACGCTACCGCTCACCCGCACACTCACACGTACGCTCCCCCTAAAGCGTTGTCGTACCCTCACCTGGACCCTAAACCGTCCCCGTCCCCTAAGCCTAACCCTAGCCCGAACCCTAACCCTAACCCTTCTCTGAAGCCTTAGCCTCACCCGTCCACTAATCCTAACCCGTACGCTAACGCTCACCCGCACCCTCACACGTACGCTCCCCCTAAAGCGTTGTCGTACCCTCACCTGGACCCTAAACCGTCCCCGTCCCCTAACCCTAACCCTAGCCCGAACTCTAACCCTAACACTTCCCCGAAGCCTGACCCTCACCCGTCCCCTAATCCTAACCCGTACAGTAACGCTAACCCGCACCCTCACACGTACGCTCCCCCTAAAGCGTTGTCGTACCCTCACCTGGACCCTAAACCGTCCCCGTCCCCTAACCCTAACCCTAGCCCGAACCCTAACCCTAACCCTTCTCTGAAGCCATAGCCTCACCCGTCCACTAATCCTAACTCGTACGCTAACGCTCACCCGCGCCCTCACACGTACGCTCCCCCTAAAGGGTTGTCGTACCCTCACCTGGACCCTAAACCGTCCCCGTCCCCTAACCCTAACCCTAGCCCGAACCCTAACCCTAACCCTTCTCTGAAGCCATAGCCTCACCCGTCCACTAATCCTAACTCGTACGCTAACGCTCACCCGCGCCCTCACACGTACGCTCCCCCTAAAGGGTTGTCGTACCCTCACCTGGACCCTAAACCGTCCCCGTCCCCTAACCCTAACCCTAGCACAAACCCTAACCCTAACCCTTCCCCGAAGCCTGATCCTCACCCGTCCCCTAATCCTAACCCGTACGCTAACGCTAACCCGCGCCCTCACACGTACGCTCCCCCTAAAGCGTTGTCGTACCCTCACCTGGACCCCAAACCGTCCCCGTCCCCTAACCCTAACCCTAGCCCGAACCCTAACCCGAACCCTTCCCCGAAGCCTAACCCTCACCCGTCCCCTAAACCTAACCCGTACGCTAACGCTCACCCGCGCCCTCACACGTACGCTCCCCCTAAAGCGTTGTCGTACCCTCACCTGGACCCTAAACCGTCCCCGTCCCCTAACCCTAACCCTAGACCGAACCCTAACCCTAACCCTTCCCCAAAGCCTGACCCTCACCTGTCCCCTAATCCTAAGCCGTACGCTAACGCTCACCCGTGCCCTCACACGTACGCTCCCCCTAAAGCGTTGTCGTACCCTCACCTGGACCCTAAACCGTCCCCGTTCCCTAACCCTAACCCTAGCCCGAACCCTAACCCTAAACCTTCCGCGAAGCCTGAACCTCACCCATCCCCTAATCCTAACCCGTACGCTAACGCTAACACGCGCCCACACACGTACGCTCCCCCTAAAGCGTTGTCGTACCCTCACCTGGACCCTAAACCGTCCCCGTTCCCTAACCCTAACCCTAGCCCGAACCCTAACCCGAACCCTTCCCCGAAGCCTGACCCTCACCCGTCCCCTAATTCTAACCCGTACGCTAACGCTCACCCGTGCCCTCACACGTACGCTCCCCCTAAAGCGTTGTCGTACCCTCACCTGGACCCTAAACTGTCCCCGTCCCCAACCCTAACCCTAGCCCGAACCCTAACCCTAACCCTTCCCCGAAGCCTGAGCCTCACCTGTCCCCTAATCCTAAGCCGTACGCTAACGCTCACCCGCATCCTCACAAGTACGCTCCCCCTAAAGCGTTGTCGTACCCTCACCTGGACCCTAAACTGTCCCCGTCCCCTAAGCCTAACCCTAGCCCGAACCCTAAGCCTATCCCTTCTCTGAAGCCTTAGCCTCACCCGTCCACTAATCCTAACCCGTATGCTAACGCTAACCCGCGCCCTCACACGTACGCTCCCCCTAAAGCGTTGTCGTACCCTCACCTGGACCCTAAACCGTCCCCGTCCCCTAAGCCTAACCCTAGCCCGAACCCTAACCCTAACCCTTCTCTGAAGCCTTAGCCTCACCCGTCCACTAATCCTAAACCGTACTCTAACGCTGACCCGTGCCCTCACACGTACGCTACTCCTAAAGCGTTGTCGTACCCTCACCTGTACCCTAAACCGTCCCCGTCCCCTAACCCTAACCCTAGCCCGAACCCTAACCCTAACCCTTCCCCGAAGCCTGACCCTCACCCGTCCCCTAATCCTAACCCGTACGCTAACGCTAACCCGCGCCCTCACAGGTACGCTCCCCCTAAAGCGTTGTCGTCCCCTCACCTGGACCCTAAACCGTCCCCGTCCCCTAACCCTAACCCTAGCCCGAACCCTAACCCTAACCCTTCCCCGAAGCCTGAGGCTCACCTGTCCCCTAATCCTAAGACGTACGCTAACGCTGACCCTCGCCCTCACACGTACGCTCCCCCTAAAGAGTTGTCGTACCCTCACCTGGACCCTAAACCGTCCCCGTCCCCTAAGCCTAACCCTAGCCCGAACCCTAACCCTAACCCTTCTCTGAAGCCTTAGCCTCACCCGTCCACTAATCCTAACCCGTACGCTAACGCTCACCCGCACCCTCACACGTACGCTCCCCCTGAAGCGTTGTCGTACCCTCACCTGGACCCTAAACCGTCCCCGTCCCCTAACCCTAACCCTAGCCCGAACCCTAACCCTAACCCTTCTCGGAAGCCTTAGCCTCACCCGTCCACTAATCCTAACCCGTACGCTAACGCTCACCCGCGCCCTCACACGTACGCTCCCCCTGAAGCGTTGTCGTACCCTCACCTGGACCCTAAACGGTCCACGTCCCCTAACCCTAACCCTAGCCCGAACCCTAACCCTAACCCATCCCCGAAGCCTGACCCTCACCCGTCCCCTAATCCTAACCCGTACGCTAACGCTAACCCGCGCCCTCACACGTACGCTCCCCCTAAAGTGTTGTCGTACCCTCACCTGGACCCTAAACAGTCCCCGTCCCCTAACCCTAACCCTAGCCCGAACCCTAACCCTAAACCTTCCCCGAAGCCTGACTCTCACCCGTCCCCTAATCCTAACCCGTACGCTAACGCTAACCCGCGCCCTCACACGTACGCTCCCCCTAAAGCGTTGTCGTACCCTCACCTGGACCCTAAACCGTCCCTGTCCCCTAACCCTAACCCTAGCCCTATCTCTAACCCTACCCCTTCGCCGAAGCCTGACCCTCACCCGTCGCCTATTCCTAACCCGTACGCTAACGCTCACCCGCGCCCTCACATGTACGCTCCCCCTGAAGCGTTGTCGTACCCTCACCTGGACCCTAAACCGTCCCCGTCCCCTAACCCTAACCCTAGCCCGAACCCTAAACCTAACCCTTCCCCGAAGCCTGACCCTCACCCGTCCCCTAATCCTAACCCGTACGCTAACGCTAACCCGCGCCCTCACACGTACGCTCCCCCTAAAGTGTTGTCGTACCCTCACCTGGACCCTAAACAGTCCCCGTCCCCTAACCCTAACCCTTCTCTGAAGCCTTAGCCTCACCCGTCCACTAATCCTAACCCGTACGCTAACGCTCACCCGCGCCCTCACACGTACGCTCCCCCTAAAGCGTTGTCGTACCCTCACCTGGACCCTAAACCGTCCCCGTCCCCTAACCCTAACCCTAGCCCGAACCCTAACACTAACCCTTCCCCGAAGCCTGAGCCTCACCTGTCCCCTAATCCTAAGCCGTACGCTAACGCTCACCTGCACCGTCACACGTACGCTCCCCCTAAAGCGTTGTCGTACCTTCACCTGGACCCTAAACCGTCCCCGTCCCCTAAACCTAACCCTAGCCCAAACCCTAACCCTAACCCTTCCCCGAAGCCTGACCCTCACCCGTCCCCTAATCCTAACCCGTACGCTAACCCTCACCCGCGCCCTCACACGTACGCTCCCCCTAAAGCATTGTCGTACCCTCACCTGGATTCTAAACCGTCCCCGTACCCTAACCCTAACCCTAGCCCGAACCCTAACCCTAACCCTTCCCCGAAGCCTGACCCTCACCCGTCCCCTAATCCTAACCCGTACGCTAACGCTAACCCGCACCCTCACACGTACGCTCCACCTAAAGCGTTGTCGTACCCTCACCTGGACCCTAAACCGTCCCCGTCCCCTAACCCTAACCCTAGCCCGAACCCTAACCCGAACCCTTCCCCGAAGCCTGACCCTCACCGGTCCCCTAATCCTAACCCGTACGCTAACGCTCACCCGCGCCCTCACACGTACGCTCCCCCTAAAGCGTTGTCGTACCCTCACCTGGACCCTAAACCGTCCCCGTCCCCTAACCCTAACCCTAGCCCGAACCCTAACCCTAACCCTTCCCCGAAGCCTGAGCCTCAACTGTCCCCTAATCCTAAGCCGTACGCTAACGCTCACCCGCACACTCACACGTACGCTCCCCCTAAAGCGTTGTCGTACCCTCACCTGGACCCTAAACCGTACCCGTCCCCTAAGCCTAACCCTAGCCCGAACCCTAACCCTAACCCTTCTCTGAAGCCTTAGCCTCACCCGTCCACTAATCCTAACCCGTACGCTAACGCTCACCCGCGCCCTCACACGTACGCTTCCCCTAAAGCGTTGTCGTACCCTCACCTGGACCCTAAACCGTCCCCGTCCCATAACCCTAACCCTAGCCCGAACCCTAACCCTAACCCTTCCCCGAAGCCTGACCCTCAACCGTCCCCTAATCCTAACCCGTATGCTAACGCTCACCCGCGCCCTCACACGTACGCTCCCCCTAAAGCGTTGTCGTACCCTCACCTGGACCCTAAACCGTCCCCGTCCCCTAACCCTAACAGTAGCCCGAACCCTAACCCTAACCCTTCCCCGAAGCCTGACACTCACCCGTCCCCTAATCCTAACCCGTACGCTAACGCTCACCCGCGCCCTCACACGTACGCTCCCCCTAAAGTGTTGTCGTACCCTCACCTGGACCCTAAACCGTCCCCGTCCCCTAACCCTAACCCTAGCCCGAACCCTAACCCTAACCCTTCTCTGAAGCCATAGCCTCACCCGTCCACTAATCCTAACCCGTACGCTAACGCTCACCCGCGCCCTCACACGTACGCTCCCCCTAAAGGGTTGTCGTACCCTCACCTGGACCATAAACCGTCCCCGTCCCCTAAGCCTAACCCTAGCCCGAACCCTAACCCTAACCCTTCTCTGAAGCCTGACCCTCACCCGTCCCCTAATCCTAACCCGTACGCTAACGCTAACCCGCGCCCTCACACGTACGCTCCCCCTAAAGCGTTGTCGTACCCTCACCTGGACCCTAAACCGTCCCCGTCCCCTAACCCTAACCCTAGCCCGAACCCTAACCCGAACCCTTCCCCGAAGCCTGACCCTCACCCGTCCCGTATACCTAACCCGTACGCTAACGCTCACCCGCGCCCTCACACGTACGCTCCCCCTAAAGCGTTGTCGTACCCTCACCTGGACCTTAAACCGTCCCCGTCCCCTAACCCTAACCCTAGCCCGAACCCTAACCCTAACCCTTCCCCGAAGCCTGAGGCTCACCTGTCCCCTAATCCTAAGACGTACGCTAACGCTCACCCGCACCCTCACACGTACGCTCCCCCTAAAGCGTTGTCGTACCCTCACCTGGACCCTAAACCGTCCCCGTCCCCTAAGCCTAACCCTAGCCCGAACCCTAACCCTAACCCTTCTCTGAAGCCTTAGCCTCACCCGTCCACTAATCCTAACCCGTACGCTAACGCTCACCCGCGCCCTCACACGTACGCTCCCCCTAAAGCGTTGTCGTACCCTCACCTGGACCCTAAACCGTCCCCGTCCCCTAACCCTAACCCTAGCCCGAACCCTAACCCTAACCCTTCCCCGAAGCCTGACCCTCACCCGTCCCCTAATCCTAACCCGTACGCTAACGCTAACCCGCGCCCTCACACGTACGCTCCCCCTAAAGCATTGTCGTACCCTCACCTGGACCCTAAACCGTCCCCGTCCACTAACCCTAACCCTAGCCCGAACCCTAACCCTAACCCTTCCCCGAAGCCTGACCCTCACCCGTCCCCTAATCCTAAACCGTACGCTAACGCTCACCCGCACCCTCACACGTACGCTCCACCTAAAGCATTATCGTACCCTCACCTGGACCCTAAACCGTCCCCGTCCCCTAAACCTAACCCTAGCCCGAACCCTAACCCTAACCCTTCCCTGAAGCCTGACCCTTACCCGTCCCCTAATCCTAACCCATACGCTAACGCTAACCCGCGCCCTCACACGTACGCTCCCCCTAAAGCGTTGTCGTACCCTCACCTGGACCCTAAACCGTCCCCGTCCCCTAACCCTAACCCTAGCCCGAACCCTAACCCGAACCCTTCCCCGAAGCCTGACCCTCACCGGTCCCCTAATCCTAATCCGTACGCTAACGCTCACCCGCGCCCTCACACGTACGCTCCCCCTAAAGCGTTGTCGTACCCTCACCTGGACCTTAAATCGTCCCCGTCCCCTAACCCTAACCCTAGCCCGAACCCTAACCCTAACCCTTCCCCGAAGCCTGACCCTCACCCGTCCCCTAATCCTAACCCGTACGCTAACGCTAAACCGCGCCCTCACACGTACGCTCCCCCTAAAGCATTGTCGTACCCTCACCTGGACCCTAAACCGTCCCCGTCCCCTAACGCTAACCCTAGCCCGAACCCTAACCCTAACCCTTCTCGGAAGCCTTAGCCTCACCCGTCCACTAATCCTAACCCGTACGCTAACGCTCACCCGCGCCCTCACACGTACGCTCCCCCTAAAGTGTTGTCGTACCCTCACCTGGACCCTAAACAGTCCCCGTCCCCTAACCTAACCCTAGCCCGAACCCTAACCCTAAGCCTTCCCCGAATCCTGACTCTCACCCGTCCCCTAATCCTAACCCGTACGCTAACGCTAACCCGCGCCCTCACACGTACGCTCCCCCTAAAGCGTTGTCGTACCCTCACCTGGACCCTAAACCGTCCCTGTCCCCTAACCCTAACCCTAGCCCGAACCCTAACCCTACCCCTTCCCCGAAGCCTGACCCTCACCCGTCGCGTATTCCTCACCCGTACGCTAACGCTAACCCGCGCCCTCACACGTACGCTCCCCCTAAAGCGTTGTCGTACCCTCACCTGGACCCTAAACCGTCCCCGTCCCCTAACCCTAACCCTAGCCCGAACCCTAACCCTAACCCTTCCCCGAAGCCTGACCCTCACCCTTCCCCAATCCTAACCCGTACGCTAACGCTAACGTGGGCCCTCACAAGTACGCTCCCCCTAAAGCGTTGTCGTACCCTCACCTGGACCCTAAACCGTCCCCGTCCCCTAACCCTAACCCTAGCCCAAACCCTAACCCTAACCCTTCCCCGAAGCCTGACCCTCACCCGTCCCCTAATCCTAACCCGTACGCTAACGCTAACTCGCGCCCTCACACGTACGCTCCTCCTAAAGCGTTGTCGTACCCTCACCTGGACCCTAAACCGTCCCCGTCCCCTAACCCTAACCCTAGCCCGAACCTTAACCCTAACCCTTCCCCGAAGCCTGAGCCTCACCCGTCCCCTAATCCTAACCCGTACGCTAACGCTAACCCGCACCCTCACACGTACGCTCCCCCTAAAGCGTTGTCGTACCCTCACCTGGATTCTAAACTGTCCCCGTCCCCTAACCCTAACCCTAGCCCGAACCCTAACCCTAACCCTTCCCCGAAGCCTGACCCTCACCCGTCCCCTAATCCTAACCCGTACGCTAACGCTCACCCGCACCCTCACACGTACGCTCCACCTAAAGCGTTGTCGTACCCTCACCTGGACCCTAAAC
Organism: Delphinus delphis; assembly: GCF_949987515.2. Classification (NCBI taxonomy): domain Eukaryota; kingdom Metazoa; phylum Chordata; class Mammalia; order Artiodactyla; family Delphinidae; genus Delphinus; species Delphinus delphis. Next base: position 176,918 of record NC_082696.1, read on the forward strand.
CGTCCCCGTCCCCTAACCCTAACCCTAGCCCGAACCCTAACCCTAACCCTTCTCTGAAGCCTTAGCCTCACCCGTCCACTAATCCTAACCCGTACGCTAACGCTCACCCGCGCCCTCACACGTACGCTCCCCCTAAAGTGTTGTCGTACCCTCACCTGGACCCTAAACAGTCCCCGTCCCCTAACCTAACCCTAGCCCGAACCCTAACCCTAAACCTACCCCGAAGCCTGACTCTCACCCGTCCCCTAATCCTAACCCGTACGCTAACGCTAACCCGCGCCCTCACACGTACGCTTCCCCTAAAGCGTTGTCGTACCCTCACCTGGACCCTAAACCGTCCCTGTCCCCTAACCCTAACCCTAGCCCGAACCCTAACCCTACCCCTTCCCCGAAGCCTGACCCTCACCCGTCGCCTATTCCTCACCCGTACGCTAACGCTAACCCGCGCCCTCACACGTACGCTCCCCCTAAAGCGTTGTCGTACCCTCACCTGGACCCTAAACCGTCCCCGTCCCCTAACCCTAACCCTAGCCCGAACCCTAACCCTAACCCTTCCCCGAAGCCTGACCCTCACCCTTCCCCAATCCTAACCCGTACGCTAACGCTAACGCGGGCCCTCACAAGTACGCTCCCCCTAAAGCGTTGTCGTACCCTCACCTGGACCCTAAACCGTCCCCGTCCCCTAACCCTAACCCTAGCCCGAACCCTAACCCTAACCCTTCCCCGAAGCCTGACCCTCACCCGTCCCCTAATCCTAACCCGTACGCTAACGCTAACTCGCGCCCTCACACGTACGCTCCTCCTAAAGCGTTGTCGTACCCTCACCTGGACCCTAAACCGTCCCCGTCCCCTAACCCTAACCCTAGCCCGAACCTTAACCCTAACCCTTCCCCGAAGCCTGAGCCTCACCCGTCCCCTAATCCTAACCCGTACGCTAACGCTAACCCGCACCCTCACACGTACGCTCCCCCTAAAGCATTGTCGTACCCTCACCTGGATTCTAAACCGTCCCCGTGCCCTAACCCTAACCCTAGCCCGAACCCTAACCCTAACCCTTCCCCGAAGCCTGACCCTCACCCGTCCCCTAATCCTAACCCGTACGCTAACGCTCACCCGCACCCTCACACGTACGCTCCACCTAAAGCGTTGTCGTACCCTCACCTGGACCCTAAACCGTCCCCGTCCCCTAACCCTAACCCTCGCCCGAACCCTAACCCTAACCCTTCCCCGAAGCCTGAGCCTCACCCGTCCCCTAATCCTAACCCGTACGCTAACGCTCACCCGCGCCCTCACACGTACGCTCCCCCTAAAGCGTTGTCGTACCCTAACCTGGACCCTAAACCGTCCCCGTCCCCTAACCCTAACCCTAGCCCGAACCCTAACCCTAACCCTTCCCCGAAGCCTGACCCTCACCCGTCCCCTAATCCTAACCCGTACGCTAACGCTAACCCGCGCCCTCACACGTACGCTCCCCCTAAAGCGTTGTCGTACCCTCACCTGGACCATAACCGTCCCCGTCCCCTAACCCTAACCCTAGCCTGAACCCTAACCCTAACCCTTCCCCGAAGCCTGAACCTCACCCGTCCCCTAATCCTAACCCGTACGCTAACGCTAACCCGCGCCCACACACGTACGCTCCCCCTAAAGCGTTGTCGTACCCTCACCTGGACCCTAAACCGTCCCCGTCCCCTAACCCTAACCCTAGCCCGAACCCTAACCCGAACCCTTCTCCGAAGCCTGACCCTCACCGGTCCCCTAATCCTAACCCGTACGCTAACGCTCACCCGCGCTCTCACACGTACGCTCCCCCTAAAGCGTTGTCGTACCCTCACCTGGACCCTAAACCGTCCCCGTCCCCTAACCCTAACCCTAGCCCGAACCCTAACCCTAACCCTTCCCCAAAGCCTGACCCTCACCCGTCCCCTAATCCTAACCCGTACGCTAACGCTAACCCGCGCCCTCCTACGTACGCTTCCCCTAAAGCGTTGTCGTACCCTCACCTGGACCCTAAACCGTCCCCGTCCCATAACCCTAACCCTAGCCCGAACCCTAACCCTATCCCTTCCCCGAAGCCTGACCCTCACCCGTCCCCTAATCCTAACCCGTACGCTAACGCTAACCCGCGCCCTCACACCTACGCTCCCCCTAAAGCGTTGTCGTACCCTCACCTGGACCCTAAACCGTCCCCGTCCCCTAACCCTAACAGTAGCCCGAACCCTAACCCTAACCCTTCCCCGAAGCCTGACACTCACCCGTCCCCTAATCCTAACCCGTACGCTAACGCTCACCCGCGCCCTCACACGTACGCTCCCCCTAAAGCGTTGTCGTACCCTCACCTGGACCCTAAACCGTCCCTGTCCCCTAAGCCTAACCCTAGCCCGAACCCTAACCCTAACCCTTCTCTGAAGCCTTAGCCTCACCCGTCCACTAATCCTAACCCGTACGCTAACGCTCACCCGCGCCCTCACACGTACGCTCCCCCTAAAGCGTTGTCATACCCTCACCTGGACCCTAAACCGTCCCCGTCCCCTAACCCTAACCCTAGCCCGAACCCTAACCCTAACCCTTCCCCGAAACCTGACCCTCACCCGTCCCCTAATCCTAACCCGTACGCTAACGCTAACCCGCGCCCTCACACGTACGCTCCCCCTAAAGCGTTGTCGTACCCTCACCTGGACCCTAAACCGTCCCCGTCCCCTAACCCTAACCCTACCCCGAACCCTAACCCTAAACCTTCCCCGAAGCCTGAACCTCACCCGTCCCCTAATCCTAACCCGTACGCTAACGCTAACCCGCGCCCTCACACGTACGCTCCCCCTAAAGCGTTGTCGTACCCTCACCTGGACCCTAAACCGTCCCCGTCCCCAACCCTAACCCTAGCCCGAACCCTAACCCTAACACTTCCCCGAAGCCTGAGCCTCACCTGTCCCCTAATCCTAAGCCGTACGCTAACGCTCACCCGCACCCTCACACGTACGCTCCCCTTAAAGCGTTGTCGTACCCTCACCTGGACCCTAAACTGTCCCCGTCCCCTAAGCCTAACCCTAGCCCGAACCCTAAGCCTATCCCTTCTCTGAAGCCTTAGCCTCACCCGTCCACTAATCCTAACCCGTATGCTAACGCTAACCCGCGCCCTCACACGTACGCTCCCCCAAAGCGTTGTCGTACCCTCACCTGGACCGTAAACCGTCCCCGTCCCCTAACCCTAACCCTAGCCCGAACCCTAACCCTAACCCTTCCCCGAAGCCTGACCCTCACCCGTCCCCTAATCCTAACCCGTACGCTAACGCTAACTCGCCCCCTCACACGTACGCTCCTCCTAAAGCGTTGTCGTACCCTCACCTGGACCCTAAACCGTCCCCGTCCCCTAACCCTAACCCTAGCCCGAACCTTAACCCTAACCCTTCCCCGAAGCCTGAGCCTCACCCGTCCCCTAATCCTAACCCGTACGCTAACGCTAACCCGCACCCTCACACGTACGCTCCCCCTAAAGTGTTGTCGTACCCTCACCTGGACCCTAAACCGTCCCCGTCCCCTAACCCTAACCCTAGCCCGAACCCTAACCCTAACCCTTCCCCGAAGCCTGACCCTCACCCGTCCCCTAATCCTAACCCGTACGCTAACGCTCACCCGCACCCTCACACGTACGCTCCACCTAAAGCGTTGTCGTACCCTCACCTGGACCCTAAACCGTCCCCGTCCCCTAACCCTAACCCTAGCCCGAACCCTAACCCTAACCCTTCTCTGAAGCCTTAGCCTCACCCGTCCACTAATCCTATCCCGTACGCTAACGCTCACCCGCGCCCTCACACGTACGCTCCCCCTAAAGCGTTGTCGTACCCTCACCTGGACCCTAAACCGTCCCCGTCCCCTAACCCTAACCCTCGCCCGAACCCTAACCCTAACCCTTCCCCGAAGCCTGAGCCTCACCCGTCCCCTAATCCTAACCCGTACACTAACGCTAACCCGTGCCCTCACATGTTCGCTTCCCCTAAAGCGTTGTCGTACCCTCACCTGGACCCTAAACCGTCCCCGTCCCCTAAGCCTAACCCTAGCCCGAACCCTAACCCTAACCCTGCTCTGAAGCCTTAGCCTCACCCGTCCACTAATCCTAACCCGTACGCTAACGCTCACCCGCGCCCTCACACGTACGCTCCCCCTAAAGCGTTGTCGTACCCTAACCTGGACCCTAAACCGTCCCCGTCCCCTAACCCTAACCCTAGCCCGAACCCTAACCCTAACCCTTCCCCGAAGCCTGACCCTCACCCGTCCCCTAATCCTAACCCGTACGCTAACGCTAACCCGCGCCCTCACACGTACGCTCCCCATAAGCGTTGTCGTACCCTCACCTGGACCCTAAACCGTCCCCGTCCCCTAACCCTAACCCTACCCCGAACCCTAACCCTAAACCTTCCCCGAAGCCTGAACCTCACCCGTCCCCTAATCCTAACCCGTACGCTAACGCTAACCCGCGCCCACACACGTACGCTCCCCCTAAAGCGTTGTCGTACCCTCAACTGGACCCTAAACCGTCCCCGTTCCCTAACCCTAACCCTAGCCCGAACCCTAACCCGAACCCTTCCCCGAAGCCTGACCCTCACCGGTCCCCTAATTCTAACCCGTACGCTAACGCTCACCCGTGCCCTCACACGTACGCTCCCCCTAAAGCGTTGTCGTACCCTCACCTGGACCCTAAACCGTCCCCGTCCCCAACCCTAACCCTAGCCCGAACCCTAACCCTAACACTTCCCCGAAGCCTGAGCCTCACCTGTCCCCTAATCCTAAGCCGTACGCTAACGCTCACCCGCACCCTCACACGTACGCTCCCCTTAAAGCGTTGTCGTACCCTCACCTGGACCCTAAACTGTCCCCGTCCCCTAAGCCTAACCCTAGCCCGAACCCTAAGCCTATCCCTTCTCTGAAGCCTTAGCCTCACTCGTCCACTAATCCTAACCCGTATGCTAACGCTAACCCGCGCCCTCACACGTACGCTCCCCCAAAGCGTTGTCGTACCCTCACCTGGACCCTAAACCGTCCCCGTCCCCTAACCCTAACCCTAGCCCGAACCCTAACCCTAACCCTTCCCCGAAGCCTGACCCTCACCCGTCCCCTAATCCTAACCCGAACGCTAACGCTAACTCGCGCCCTCACACGTACGCTCCTCCTAAAGCGTTGTCGTACCCTCACCTGGACCCTAAACCGTCCCCGTCCCCTAACCCTAACCCTAGCCCGAACCTTAACCCTAACCCTTCCCCGAAGCCTGAGCCTCACCCGTCCCCTAATCCTAACCCGTACGCTAACGCTAACCCGCACCCTCACACGTACGCTCCCCCTAAAGTGTTGTCGTACCCTCACCTGGACCCTAAACCGTCCCCGTCCCCTAACCCTAACCCTAGCCCGAACCCTAACCCTAACCCTTCCCCGAAGCCTGACCCTCACCCGTCCCCTAATCCTAACCCGTACGCTAACGCTCACCCGCACCCTCACACGTACGCTCCACCTAAAGCGTTGTCGTACCCTCACCTGGACCCTAAACCGTCCCCGTCCCCTAACCCTAACCCTAGCCCGAACCCTAACCCTAACCCTTCTCTGAAGCCTTAGCCTCACCCGTCCACTAATCCTATCCCGTACGCTAACGCTCACCCGCGCCCTCACACGTACGCTCCCCCTAAAGCGTTGTCGTACCCTCACCTGGACCCTAAACCGTCCCCGTCCCCTAACCCTAACCCTCGCCCGAACCCTAACCCTAACCCTTCCCCGAAGCCTGAGCCTCACCCGTCCCCTAATCCTAACCCGTACACTAACGCTAACCCGTGCCCTCACATGTACGCTTCCCCTAAAGCGTTGTCGTACCCTCACCTGGACCCTAAACCGTCCCCGTCCCCTAAGCCTAACCCTAGCCCGAACCCTAACCCTAACCCTGCTCTGAAGCCTTAGCCTCACCCGTCCACTAATCCTAACCTGTACGCTAACGCTCACCCGCGCCCTCACACGTACGCTCCCCCTAAAGCGTTGTCGTACCCTAACCTGGACCCTAAACCGTCCCCGTCCCCTAACCCTAACCCTAGCCCGAACCCTAACCCTAACCCTTCCCCGAAGCCTGACCCTCACCCGTCCCCTAATCCTAACCCGTACGCTAACGCTAACCCGCGCCCTCACACGTACGCTCCCCATAAGCGTTGTCGTACCCTCACCTGGACCCTAAACCGTCCCCATCCCCTAACCCTAACCCTAGCCTGAACCCTAACCCTAACCCTTCCCCGAAGCCTGAACCTCACCGTCCCCTAATCCTAACCCGTACGCTAACGCTAACCCGCGCCCACACAGGTACGCTCCCCCTAAAGCGTTGTCGTACCCTCACCTGGACCCTAAACCGTCCCCGTCCCCTAACCCTAACCCTAGCCCGAACCCTAACCCGAACCCTTCTCCGAAGCCTAACCCTCACCGGTCCCCTAATCCTAACCCGTACGCTAACGCTCACCCGCGCCCTCACACGTACGCTCCCCCTAAAGCGTTGTCGTACCCTCACCTGGACCCTAAACCGTCCCCGTCCCCTAACCCTAACCCTAGCCCGAACCCTAACCCTAACCCTTCCCCGAAGCCTGACCCTCACCCGTCCCCTAATCCTAACCCGTACGCTAACGCTAACCCGCGCCCTCACACGTACGCTTCCCCTAAAGCGTTGTCGTACCCTCACCTGGACCCTAAACCGTCCCCGTCCCATAACCCTAACCCTAGCCCGAACCCTAACCCTATCCCTTCCCCGAAGCCTGACCCTCACCCGTCCCCTAATCCTAACCCGTACGCTAACGCTAACCCGCGCCCTCACACCTACGCTCCCCCTAAAGCGTTGTCGTACCCTCACCTGGACCCTAAACCGTCCCCGTCCCCTAACCCTAACAGTAGCCCGAACCCTAACCCTAACCCTTCCCCGATGCCTGACACTCACCCGTCCCCTAATCCTAACCCGTACGCTAACGCTCACCCGCGCCCTCACACGTACGCTCCCCCTAAAGCGTTGTCGTACCCTCACCTGGACCCTAAACCGTCCCTGTCCCCTAAGCCTAACCCTAGCCCGAACCCTAACCCTAACCCTTCTCTGAAGCCTTAGCCTCACCCGTCCACTAATCCTAACCCGTACGCTAACGCTCACCCGCGCCCTCACACGTACGCTCCCCCTAAAGCGTTGTCATACCCTCACCTGGACCCTAAACCGTCCCCGTCCCCTAACCCTAACCCTAGCCCGAACCCTAACCCTAACCCTTCCCCGAATCCTGACCCTCACCCGTCCCCTAATCCTAACCCGTACGCTAACGCTAACCCGCGCCCTCACACGTACGCTCCCCCTAAAGCGTTATCGTACCCTCACCTGGACCCTAAACCGTCCCCGTCCCCTAACCCTAACCCTACCCCGAACCCTAACCCTAAACCTTCCCCGAAGCCTGAACCTCACCCGTCCCCTAATCCTAACCCGTACGCTAATGCTAACCCGCGCCCACACACGTACGCTCCCCCTAAAGCGTTGTCGTACCCTCAACTGGACCCTAAAACTTCCCCGTTCCCTAACCCTAACCCTAGCCCGAACCCTAACCCTAACCCTTCTCTGAAGCCTTAGCCTCACCCGTCCACTAATCCTAACGCGTACGCTAACGCTCACCCGCGCCCTCACACGTACGCTCCCCCTAAAGCGTTGTCGTACCCTCACCTGGACCCTAAACCGTCCCCGTCCCCTAACCCTAACCCTAGCCCGAACCCTAACCCTACCCCTTCCCCGAAGCCTGACCCTCACCCGTCCCCTAATCCTAACCCGTACACTAACGCTAACCCGCGCCCTCACACGTACGCTCCCCCTAAAGCGTTGTCGTACCCTCACCTGGACCCTAAGCCGTCCCCGTCCCCTAACCCTAACCCTAGCCCGAACCCTAACCCTAACCCTTCTCTGAAGCCTTAGCCTCACCCGTCCACTAATCCTAAACCGTACTCTAACGCTCACCCGTGCCCTCACACGTATGCTCCCCCTAAAGCGTTGTCGTACCCTCACCTGTACCCTAAACCGTCCCCATCCCCTAACCCTAACCCTAGCCCGAACCGTAACCCTAACCCTTCCCCGAAGCCTGACACTCATCCGTCCCCTAAACCTAACCCGTACGCTAACGCTCACCCGCGCCCTCACACGTACGCTCCCCCTAAAGCGTTGTCGTACCCTCACCTGGACCCTAAACCGTCCCCGTCCCCTAACCCTAACCCTAGCCCGAACCCTAACCCTAACCCTTCCCCGAAGCCTGAGCCTCACCTGTCCCCTAATCCTAAGCCGTACGCTAACGCTCACCCGCACCCTCACACGTACGCTCCCCCTAAAGCGTTGTCGTACCCTCACCTGGACCCTAAACCGTCCCCGTCCCCTAAGCCTAACCCTAGCCCGAACCCTAACCCTAACCCTTCTCTGAAGCCTTAGCCTCACCCGTCCACTAATCCTAACCCGTACGCTAACGCTCACCCGCGCCCTCACACGTACGCTCCCCCTAAAGCGTTGTCGTACCCTCACCTGGACCCTAAACCGTCCCCGTCCCCTAACCCTAACCCTAGCCCGAACCCTAACCCTAACCCTTCCCCGAAGCCTGACCCTCACCCGTCCCCTAATCCTAACTTGTACGCTAACGCTAACCCGCGCCCTCACACGTACGCTCCCCCTAAAGCGTTGTCGTACCCTCACCTGGACCCTAAACCGTCCCCGTCACATAACCCTAACCCTAGCCCGAACCCTAACCCTAACCCTTCCCCGAAGCCTGACACTCACCCGTCCCCTAATCCTAACCCGTACGCTAACGCTCACCCGCACCCTCACACGTACGCTCCACCTAAAGCGTTGTCGTACCCTCACCTGGACCCTAAACCGTCCCCGTCCCCTAACCCTAACCCTAGCCCGAACCCTAACCCTAACCCTTCCCCTAAGCCTGACCCTCACCCGTCGGCTAATCCTCACCCGTACGCTAACGCTAACCCGCGCCCTCACACGTACGCTCCCCCTAAAGCGTTGTCGTTCCGTCACCTGGACCCTAAACCGTCCCCGTCCCCTAACCCTAACCCTAGCCCGAACCCTAATCCTAACCCTTCCCCGAAGCCTGACCCTCACCCGTCCCCTAATCCTAACCCGTACGCTAACGCTAACGCGGGCCCTCACAAGTACGTTCCCCCTAAAGCGTTGTCGTACCCTCACCTGGACCCTAAACCGTCCCCGTCCCCTAACCCTAACCCTAGCTCGAACCCAAACCCTAACCCTTCCCCGAAGCCTGACCCTCACCCGTCCCCTAATCCTAACCCGTACGCTAACGCTAACTCGCGCCCTCACACGTATGCTCCCCCTAAAGCGTTGTCGTACCCTCACCTGGACCCTAAACCGTCCCCGTCCCCTAACCCTAACCCTTGCCCGAACCCTAACCCTAACCCTTCCCCGAAGCCTGACCCTCACCCGTCCCCTAATCCTAACCCGTACGCTAACGCTCACCCGCGCCCTCACACATACGCTCCCCCTAAAGCATTGTCGTACCATCACCTGGATTCTAAACCGTCCCCGTCCCCTAACCGTAACCCTAGCCCGAACCCTAACCCTAACCCTTCCCCGAAGCCTGAGCCTCACCCGTCCCCTAATCCTAACCCGTACGCTAACGCTAACCCGCGCCCTCACACGTACGCTCCCCCTAAAGCGTTGTCGTACCCTCACCTGGACCCTAAACCATCCCCGTCCCCTAACCCTAACCCTCGCCCGAACCCTAACCCTAACCCTTCCCCGAAGCCTGAGCCTCACCCGTCCCCTAATCCTAACCCGTACGCTAACGCTAACCCGTGCCCTCACACGTACGCTTCCCCTAAAGCGTTGTCGTACCCTCACCTGGACCCTAAACCCTCCCCGTCCCCTAAGCCTAACCCTAGCCCGAACCCTAACCCTAACCCTTCTCTGAAGCCTTAGCCTCACCCGTCCACTAATCCTAACCCGTACGCTAACGCTCACCCGCGCCCTCACACGTACGCTCCCCCTAAAGCGTTGTCGTACCCTCACCTGGACCCTAAGCCGTCCCCGTCCCCTAACCCTAACCCTAGCCCGAACCCTAACCCTACCCCTTCCCCGAAGCCTGACCCTCACCCGTCCCCTAATCCTAACCCGTACACTAACGCTAACCCGCGCCCTCACACGTACGCTCCCCCTAAAGCGTTGTCGTACCCTCACCTGGACCCTAAGCCGTCCCCGTCCCCTAACCCTAACCCTAGCCCGAACCCTAACCCTAACCCTTCTCTGAAGCCTTAGCCTCACCCGTCCACTAATCCTAAACCGTACTCTAACGCTCACCCGTGCCCTCACACGTATGCTCCCCCTAAAGCGTTGTCGTACCCTCACCTGTACCCTAAACCGTCCCCATCCCCTAACCCTAACCCTAGCCCGAACCGTAACCCTAACCCTTCCCCGAAGCCTGACACTCATCCGTCCCCTAAACCTAACCCGTACGCTAACGCTCACCCGCGCCCTCACACGTACGCTCCCCCTAAAGCGTTGTCGTACCCTCACCTGGACCCTAAACCGTCCCCGTCCCCTAACCCTAACCCTAGCCCGAACCCTAACCCTAACCCTTCCCCGAAGCCTGAGCCTCACCTGTCCCCTAATCCTAAGCCGTACGCTAACGCTCACCCGCACCCTCACACGTACGCTCCCCCTAAAGCGTTGTCGTACCCTCACCTGGACCCTAAACCGTCCCCGTCCCCTAAGCCTAACCCTAGCCCGAACCCTAACCCTAACCCTTCTCTGAAGCCTTAGCCTCACCCGTCCACTAATCCTAACCCGTACGCTAACGCTCACCCGCGCCCTCACACGTACGCTCCCCCTAAAGCGTTGTCGTACCCTCACCTGGACCCTAAACCGTCCCCGTCCCCTAACCCTAACCCTAGCCCGAACCCTAACCCTAACCCTTCCCCGAAGCCTGACCCTCACCCGTCCCCTAATCCTAACTTGTACGCTAACGCTAACCCGCGCCCTCACACGTACGCTCCCCCTAAAGCGTTGTCGTACCCTCACCTGGACCCTAAACCGTCCCCGTCACATAACCCTAACCCTAGCCCGAACCCTAACCCTAACCCTTCCCCGAAGCCTGACACTCACCCGTCCCCTAATCCTAACCCGTACGCTAACGCTCACCCGCACCCTCACACGTACGCTCCACCTAAAGCGTTGTCGTACCCTCACCTGGACCCTAAACCGTCCCCGTCCCCTAACCCTAACCCTAGCCCGAACCCTAACCCTAACCCTTCCCCTAAGCCTGACCCTCACCCGTCGGCTAATCCTCACCCGTACGCTAACGCTAACCCGCGCCCTCACACGTACGCTCCCCCTAAAGCGTTGTCGTTCCGTCACCTGGACCCTAAACCGTCCCCGTCCCCTAACCCTAACCCTAGCCCGAACCCTAATCCTAACCCTTCCCCGAAGCCTGACCCTCACCCGTCCCCTAATCCTAACCCGTACGCTAACGCTAACGCGGGCCCTCACAAGTACGTTCCCCCTAAAGCGTTGTCGTACCCTCACCTGGACCCTAAACCGTCCCCGTCCCCTAACCCTAACCCTAGCTCGAACCCAAACCCTAACCCTTCCCCGAAGCCTGACCCTCACCCGTCCCCTAATCCTAACCCGTACGCTAACGCTAACTCGCGCCCTCACACGTATGCTCCCCCTAAAGCGTTGTCGTACCCTCACCTGGACCCTAAACCGTCCCCGTCCCCTAACCCTAACCCTTGCCCGAACCCTAACCCTAACCCTTCCCCGAAGCCTGACCCTCACCCGTCCCCTAATCCTAACCCGTACGCTAACGCTCACCCGCGCCCTCACACATACGCTCCCCCTAAAGCATTGTCGTACCATCACCTGGATTCTAAACCGTCCCCGTCCCCTAACCGTAACCCTAGCCCGAACCCTAACCCTAACCCTTCCCCGAAGCCTGAGCCTCACCCGTCCCCTAATCCTAACCCGTACGCTAACGCTAACCCGCGCCCTCACACGTACGCTCCCCCTAAAGCGTTGTCGTACCCTCACCTGGACCCTAAACCATCCCCGTCCCCTAACCCTAACCCTCGCCCGAACCCTAACCCTAACCCTTCCCCGAAGCCTGAGCCTCACCCGTCCCCTAATCCTAACCCGTACGCTAACGCTAACCCGTGCCCTCACACGTACGCTTCCCCTAAAGCGTTGTCGTACCCTCACCTGGACCCTAAACCCTCCCCGTCCCCTAAGCCTAACCCTAGCCCGAACCCTAACCCTAACCCTTCTCTGAAGCCTTAGCCTCACCCGTCCACTAATCCTCACCCGTACGCTAACGCTCACCCGCGCCCTCACACGTACGCTCCCCCTAAAGCGTTGTCGTACCCTCACCTGGACCCTAAGCCGTCCCCGTCCCCTAACCCTAACCCTAGCCCGAACCCTAACCCTAACACTTCCCCGAAGCCTGACCCTCACCCGTCCCCTAATCCTAACCCGTACGCTAACGCTAACCCGCGCCCTCACACGTACGCTCCCCCTAAAGCGTTGTCGTACCCTCACCTGGACCCTAAACCGTCCCCGTCCCCTAACCCTAACCCTAGCCTGAACCCTAACCCTAACCCTTCCCCGAAGCCTGAACCTCACCCGTCCCCTAATCCTAACCCGTACGCTAACGCTAACCCGCGCCCACACACGTACGCTCCCCCTAAAGCGTTGTCGTACCCTCACCTGGACCCTAAACCGTCCCCGTCCCCTAACCCTAACCCTAGCCCGAACCCTAACCCGAACACTTCTCCGAAGCCTGACCCTCACCGGTCCCCTAATCCTAACCCGTACGCTAACGCTCACCCGCGCCCTCACACGTATGCTCCCCCTAAAGCGTTGTCGTACCCTCACCTGGACCCTAAACCGTCCCCGTCCCCTAACCCTAACCCTAGCCCGAACCCTAACCCTAACCCTTCCCCGAAGCCTGCCCCTCACCCGTCCCCTAATCCTAACCCGTACGCTAACGCTAACCCGCGCCCTCACACGTACGCTTCCCCTAAAGCGTTGTCGTACCCTCACCTGGACCCTAAACCGTCCCCGTCCCATAACCCTAACCCTAGCCCGAACCCTAACCCTATCCCTTCCCCGAAGCCTGACCCTCACCCGTCCCCTAATCCTAACCCGTACGCTAACGCTAACCCGCGCCCTCACACCTACGCTCCCCCTAAAGCGTTGTCGTACCCTCACCTGGACCCTAAACCGTCCCCGTCCCCTAACCCTAACAGTAGCCCGAACCCTAACCCTAACCCTTCCCCGAAGCCTGACACTCACCCGTCCCCTAATCCTAACCCGTACGCTAACGCTCACCCGCGCCCTCACACGTACGCTCCCCCTAAAGCGTTGTCGTACCCTCACCTGGACCCTAAACCGTCCCTGTCCTCTAAGCCTAACCCTAGCCCGAAACCTAACCCTAACCCTTCTCTGAAGCCTTAGCCTCACCCGTCCACTAATCCTAACCCGTACGCTAACGCTCACCCGCGCCCTCACACGTACGCTCCCCCTAAAGCGTTGTCGTACCCTAACCTGGACCCTAAACCGTCCCCGTCCCCTAACCCTAACCCTAGCCCGAACCCTAACCCTAACCCTTCCCCGAAGCCTGACCCTCACCCGTCCCCTAATCCTAACACGTACGCTAACGCTAACCCGCGCCCTCACACGTACGCTCCCCATAAGCGTTGTCGTACCCTCACCTGGACCCTAAACCGTCCCCATCCCCTAACCCTAACCCTAGCCTGAACCCTAACCCTAACCCTTCCCCGAAGCCTGAACCTCACCGTCCCCTAATCCTAACCCGTACGCTAACGCTAACCCGCGCCCACACACGTACGCTCCCCCTAAAGCGTTGTCGTACCCTCACCTGGACCCTAAACCGTCCCCGTCCCCTAACCCTAACCCTAGCCCGAACCCTAACCCGAACCCTTCTCCGAAGCCTGACCCTCACCGGTCCCCTAATCCTAACCCGTACGCTAACGCTCACCCGCGCCCTCACACGTACGCTCCCCCTAAAGCGTTGTCGTACCCTCACCTGGACCCTAAACCGTCCCCGTCCCCTAACCCTAACCCTAGCCCGAACCCTAACCCTAACCCTTCCCCGAAGCCTGACCCTCACCCGTCCCCTAATCCTAACCCGTACGCTAACGCTAACCCGCGCCCTCACACGTACGCTTCCCCTAAAGCGTTGTCGTACCCTCACCTGGAACCTAAACCGTCCCCGTCCCATAACCCTAACCCTAGCCCGAACCCTAACCCTATCCCTTCCCCGAAGCCTGACCCTCACCCGTCCCCTAATCCTAACCCGTACGCTAACGCTAACCCGCGCCCTCACACCTACGCTCCCCCTAAAGCGTTGTCGTACCCTCACCTGGACCCTAAACCGTCCCCGTCCCCTAACCCTAACAGTAGCCCGAACCCTAACCCTAACCCTTCCCCGAAGCCTGACACTCACCCGTCCCCTAATCCTAACCCGTACGCTAACGCTCACCCGCGCCCTCACACGTACGCTCCCCCTAAAGCGTTGTCGTACCCTCACCTGGACCCTAAACCGTCCCTGTCCCCTAAGCCTAACCCTAGCCCGAACCCTAACCCTAACCCTTCTCTGAAGCCTTAGCCTCACCCGTCCACTAATCCTAACCCGTACGCTAACGCTCACCCGCGCCCTCACACGTACGCTCCCCCTAAAGCGTTGTCATACCCTCACCTGGACCCTAAACCGTCCCCGTCCCCTAACCCTAACCCTAGCCCGAACCCTAACCCTAACCCTTCCCCGAATCCTGACCCTCACCCGTCCCCTAATCCTAACCCGTACGCTAACGCTAACCCGCGCCCTCACACGTACGCTCCCCCTAAAGCGTTGTCGTACCCTCACCTGGACCCTAAACCGTCCCCGTCCCCTAACCCTAACCCTACCCCGAACCCTAACCCTAAACCTTCCCCGAAGCCTGAACCTCACCCGTCCCCTAATCCTAACCCGTACGCTAATGCTAACCCGCGCCCACACACGTACGCTCCCCCTAAAGCGTTGTCGTACCCTCAACTGGACCCTAAACCGTCCCCGTTCCCTAACCCTAACCCTAGCCCGAACCCTAACCCGAACCCTTCCCCGAAGCCTGACCCTCACCGGTCCCCTAATTCTAACCCGTACACTAACGCTCACCCGTGCCCTCACACGTACGCTCCCCCTAAAGCGTTGTCGTACCCTCACCTGGACCCTAAACCGTCCCCGTCCCCTAAGCCTAACCCTAGCCCGAACCCTAAGCCTATCCCTTCTCTGAAGCCTTAGCCTCACCCGTCCACTAATCCTAACCCGTATGCTAACGCTAACCCGCGCCCTCACACGTACGCTCCCCCTAAAGCGTTGTCGTACCCTCACCTGGACCCTAAACCGTCCCCGTCCCCTAAGCCTAACCCTAGCCCGAACCCTAACCCTAACCCTTCTCTGAAGCCTTAGCCTCACCCGTCCACTAATCCTAAACCGTACTCTAACGCTGACCCGTGCCCTCACACGTACGCTCCCCCTAAAGCGTTGTCGTACCCTCACCTGTACCCTAAACCGTCCCCGTCCCCTAACCCTAACCCTAGCCCGAACCCTAACCCTAACCCTTCCCCGAAGCCTGAACCTCACCCGTCCCCTAATCCTAACCCGTACGCTAACGATAACCCGCGCCCACACACGTACGCTCCCCCTAAAGCGTTGTCGTACCCTCACCTGGAACCTAAACCGTCCCCGTCCCCTAACCCTAACCCTAGCCCGAACCCTAACCCTAACCCTTCCCCGAAGCCTGACCCTCACCCGTCCCCTAATCCTAACCCATACGCTAACGCTCACCCGCACCCTCACACGTACGCTCCACCTAAAGCGTTGTCGTACCCTCACCTGGACCCTAAACGTCCCCGTCCCCTAACCCTAACCCTAGCCCGAACCCTAACCCTAACCCTTCTCTGAAGCCTTAGCCTCACCCGTCAACTAATCCTAACCCGTACGCTAACGCTCGCCCGCGCCCTCACACGTACGCTCCCCCTAAAGCGTTGTCGTACCCTCACCTGGACCCTAAACCGTCCCCGTCCCCTAACCCTAACCCTAGCCCGAACCCTAACCCTAACCCTTCCCCGAAGCCTGACCCTCACCCGTCCCCTAATCCTAACCCGTAGGCTAACGCTAACCCGCGCCCTCACACGTACGCTCCCCCTAAAGTGTTGTCGTACCCTCACCTGGACCCTAAACCGTCCCCGTCCCCTAACCCTAACCCTAGCCCGAACCCTAACCCGAACACTTCCCCGAATCCTGACCCTCACCGGTCCCCTAATCCTAACCCGTACGTTAACGCTCACCCGCGCCCTCACACGTACGCTCGCCCTAAAGCGTTGTCGTACCCTCACCTGGACCCTAAACCGTCCCCGTCCCATAACCCTAACCCTAGCCCGAACCCTAACACTAACCCTTCCCCGAAGCCTGACCCTCACCCGTCCCCTAATCCTAACCCGTACGCTAACGCTATCCCGCGCCCTCACACGTAGCTCCCCCTAAAGCGTTGTCGTACCCTCACCTGGACCCTAAACCGTCCCCGTCCCCTAACCCTAACCCTAGCCCGAACCCTAACCCTAACCCTTCCCCGAAGCCTGAACCTCACCCGTCCCCTAATCCTAACCCGTACGCTAACGATAACCCGCGCCCACACACGTACGCTCCCCCTAAAGCGTTGTCGTACCCTCACCTGGACCCTAAAACTTCCCCGTCCCCTAACCCTAACCCTAGCCCGAACCCTAACCCTAACCCTTCTCTGAAGCCTTAGCCTCACCCGTCCACTAATCCTAACGCGTACGCTAACGCTCACCCGCGCCCTCACACGTACGCTCCCCCTAAAGCGTTGTCGTACCCTCACCTGGACCCTAAACCGTCCCCGTCCCCTAACCCTAACCCTAGCCCGAACCCTAACCCTACCCCTTCCCCGAAGCCTGACCCTCACCCGTCCCCTAATCCTAACCCGTACACTAACGCTAACCCGCGCCCTCACACGTACGCTCCCCCTAAAGCGTTGTCGTACCCTCACCTGGACCCTAAGCCGTCCCCGTCCCCTAACCCTAACCCTAGCCCGAACCCTAACCCTAACCCTTCTCTGAAGCCTTAGCCTCACCCGTCCACTAATCCTAAACCGTACTCTAACGCTCACCCGTGCCCTCACACGTACGCTCCCCCTAAAGCGTTGTCGTACCCTCACCTGTACCCTAAACCGTCCCCATCCCCTAACCCTAACCCTAGCCCGAACCGTAACCCTAACCCTTCCCCGAAGCCTGACACTCATCCGTCCCCTAAACCTAACCCGTACGCTAACGCTCACCCGCGCCCTCACACGTACGCTCCCCCTAAAGCGTTGTCGTACCCTCACCTGGACCCTAAACCGTCCCCGTCCCCTAACCCTAACCCTAGCCCGAACCCTAACCCTAACCCTTCCCCGAAGCCTGAGCCTCACCTGTCCCCTAATCCTAAGCCGTACGCTAACGCTCACCCGCACCCTCACACGTACGCTCCCCCTAAAGCGTTGTCGTACCCTCACCTGGACCCTAAACCGTCCCCGTCCCCTAAGCCTAACCCTAGCCCGAACCCTAACCCTAACCCTTCTCTGAAGCCTTAGCCTCACCCGTCCACTAATCCTAACCCGTACGCTAACGCTCACCCGCGCCCTCACACGTACGCTCCCCCTAAAGCGTTGTCGTACCCTCACCTGGACCCTAAACCGTCCCCGTCCCCTAACCCTAACCCTAGCCCGAACCCTAACCCTAACCCTTCCCCGAAGCCTGACCCTCACCCGTCCCCTAATCCTAACTTGTACGCTAACACTAACCCGCGCCCTCACACGTACGCTCCCCCTAAAGCGTTGTCGTACCCTCACCTGGACCCTAAACCGTCCCCGTCACATAACCCTAACCCTAGCCCGAACCCTAACCCTAACCCTTCCCCGAAGCCTGACACTCACCCGTCCCCTAATCCTAACCCGTACGCTAACGCTCACCCGCACCCTCACACGTACGCTCCACCTAAAGCGTTGTCGTACCCTCACCTGGACCCTAAACCGTCCCCGTCCCCTAACCCTAACCCTAGCCCGAACCCTAACCCTAACCCTTCCCCTAAGCCTGACCCTCACCCGTCGGCTAATCCTCACCCGTACGCTAACGCTAACCCGCGCCCTCACACGTACGCTCCCCCTAAAGCGTTGTCGTTCCGTCACCTGGACCCTAAACCGTCCCCGTCCCCTAACCCTAACCCTAGCCCGAACCCTAATCCTAACCCTTCCCCGAAGCCTGACCCTCACCCGTCCCCTAATCCTAACCCGTACGCTAACGCTAACGCGGGCCCTCACAAGTACGTTCCCCCTAAAGCGTTGTCGTACCCTCACCTGGACCCTAAACCGTCCCCGTCCCCTAACCCTAACCCTAGCTCGAACCCAAACCCTAACCCTTCCCCGAAGCCTGACCCTCACCCGTCCCCTAATCCTAACCCGTACGCTAACGCTAACTCGCGCCCTCACACGTATGCTCCCCCTAAAGCGTTGTCGTACCCTCACCTGGACCCTAAACCGTCCCCGTCCCCTAACCCTAACCCTTGCCCGAACCCTAACCCTAACCCTTCCCTGAAGCCTGACCCTCACCCGTCCCCTAATCCTAACCCGTACGCTAACGCTCACCCGCGCCCTCACACATACGCTCCCCCTAAAGCATTGTCGTACCATCACCTGGATTCTAAACCGTCCCCGTCCCCTAACCGTAACCCTAGCCCGAACCCTAACCCTAACCCTTCCCCGAAGCCTGAGCCTCACCCGTCCCCTAATCCTAACCCGTACGCTAACGCTAACCCGCGCCCTCACACGTACGCTCCCCCTAAAGCGTTGTCGTACCCTCACCTGGACCCTAAACCGTCCCCGTCCCCTAACCCTAACCCTCGCCCGAACCCTAACCCTAACCCTTCCCCGAAGCCTGAGCCTCACCCGTCCCCTAATCCTAACCCGTACGCTAACGCTAACCCGTGCCCTCACACGTACGCTTCCCCTAAAGCGTTGTCGTACCCTCACCTGGACCCTAAACCCTCCCCGTCCCCTAAGCCTAACCCTAGCCCGAACCCTAACCCTAACCCTTCTCTGAAGCCTTAGCCTCACCCGTCCACTAATCCTAACCCGTACGCTAACGCTCACCCGCGCCCTCACACGTACGCTCCCCCTAAAGCGTTGTCGTACCCTCACCTGGACCCTAAGCCGTCCCCGTCCCCTAACCCTAACCCTAGCCCGAACCCTAACCCTAACACTTCCCCGAAGCCTGACCCTCACCCGTCCCCTAATCCTAACCCGTACGCTAACGCTAACCCGCGCCCTCACACGTACGCTCCCCCTAAAGCGTTGTCGTACCCTCACCTGGACCCTAAACCGTCCCCGTCCCCTAACCCTAACCCTAGCCTGAACCCTAACCCTAACCCTTCCCCGAAGCCTGAACCTCACCCGTCCCCTAATCCTAACCCGTACGCTAACGCTAACCCGCGCCCACACACGTACGCTCCCCCTAAAGCGTTGTCGTACCCTCACCTGGACCCTAAACCGTCCCCGTCCCCTAACCCTAACCCTAGCCCGAACCCTAACCCGAACACTTCTCCGAAGCCTGACCCTCACCGGTCCCCTAATCCTAACCCGTACGCTAACGCTCACCCGCGCCCTCACACGTATGCTCCCCCTAAAGCGTTGTCGTACCCTCACCTGGACCCTAAACCGTCCCCGTCCCCTAACCCTAACCCTAGCCCGAACCCTAACCCTAACCCTTCCCCGAAGCCTGCCCCTCACCCGTCCCCTAATCCTAACCCGTACGCTAACGCTAACCCGCGCCCTCACACGTACGCTTCCCCTAAAGCGTTGTCGTACCCTCACCTGGACCCTAAACCGTCCCCGTCCCATAACCCTAACCCTAGCCCGAACCCTAACCCTATCCCTTCCCCGAAGCCTGACCCTCACCCGTCCCCTAATCCTAACCCGTACGCTAACGCTAACCCGCGCCCTCACACCTACGCTCCCCCTAAAGCGTTGTCGTACCCTCACCTGGACCCTAAACCGTCCCCGTCCCCTAACCCTAACAGTAGCCCGAACCCTAACCCTAACCCTTCCCCGAAGGCTGACACTCACCCGTCCCCTAATCCTAACCCGTACGCTAACGCTCACCCGCGCCCTCACACGTACGCTCCCCCTAAAGCGTTGTCGTACCCTCACCTGGACCCTAAACCGTCCCTGTCCCCTAAGCCTAACCCTAGCCCGAAACCTAACCCTAACCCTTCTCTGAAGCCTTAGCTTCACCCGTCCACTAATCCTAACCCGTACGCTAACGCTCACCCGCGCCCTCACACGTACGCTCCCCCTAAAGCGTTGTCATACCCTCACATGGACTCTAAACCGTCCCCGTCCCCTAACCCTAACCCTAGCCCGAACCCTAACCCTAACCCTTCCCCGAAGCCTGACCCTCACCCGTCCCCTAATCCTAACCCGTACGCTAACGCTAAACCGCGCCCTCACACGTACGCTCCCCCTAAAGCGTTGTCGTACCCTCACCTGGACCCTAAACCGTCCCCGTCCCCTAACCCTAACCCTACCCCGAACCCTAACCCTAAACCTTCCCCGAAGCCTGAACCTCACCCGTCCCCTAATCCTAACCCGTACGCTAACGCTAACCTGCGCCCACACACGTACGCTCCCCCTAAAGCGTTGTCGTACCCTCAACTGGACCCTAAACCGTCCCCGTTCCCTAACCCTAACCCTAGCCCGAACCCTAACCCGAACCCTTCCCCGAAGCCTGACCCTCACCGGTCCCCTAATTCTAACCCGTACGCTAACGCTCACCCGTTCCCTCACACGTACGCTCCCCCTAAAGCGTTGTCGTACCCTCACCTGGACCCTAAACCGTCCCCGTCCCCAACCCTAACCCTAGCCCGAACCCTAACCCTAACACTTCCCCGAAGCCTGAGCCTCACCTGTCCCCTAATCCTAAGCCGTACGCTAACGCTCACCCGCACCCTCACACGTACGCTCCCCTTAAAGCGTTGTCGTACCCTCACCTGGACCCTAAACCGTCCCCGTCCCCTAAGCCTAACCCTAGCCCGAACCCTAACCCTAACCCTTCTCTGAAGCCTTAGCCTCACCCGTCCACTAATCCTAAACCGTACTCTAACGCTGACCCGTGCCCTCACAAGTACGCTCCCCCTAAAGCGTTGTCGTACCCTCACCTGTACCCTAAACCGTCCCCGTCCCCTAACCCTAACCCTAGCCCGAACCCTAACCCTAACCCTTCCCCGAAGCCTGAACCTCACCCGTGCCCTAATCCTAACCCGTACGCTAACGATAAACCGCGCCCACACACGTACGCTCCCCCTAAAGCGTTGTCGTACCCTCACCTGGACCCTAAACCGTCCCCGTCCCCTAACCCTAACCCTAGCCCGAACCCTAACCCTAACCCTTCCCCGAAGCCTGACCCTCACCCGTCCCCTAATCCTAACCCATACGCTAACGCTCACCCGCACCCTCACACGTTCGCTCCACCTAAAGCGTTGTCGTACCCTCACCTGGACCCTAAACGTCCCCGTCCCCTAACCCTAACCCTAACCCGAACCCTAACCCTAACCCTTCTCTGAAGCCTTAGCCTCACCCGTCAACTAATCCTAACCCGTACGCTAACGCTCGCCCGCGCCCTCACACGTACGCTCCCCCTAAAGCGTTGTCGTACCCTCACCTGGACCCTAAACCGTCCCCGTCCCCTAACCCTAACCCTAGCCCGAACCCTAACCCTAACCCTTCCCCGAAGCCTGACCCTCACCCGTCGGCTAATCCTCACCCGTACGCTAACGCTAACCCGCGCCCTCACACGTACGCTCCCCCTAAAGCGTTGTCGTTCCGTCACCTGGACCATAAACCGTCCCCGTCCCCTAACCCTAACCCTAGCCCGAACCCTAACCCTAACCCTTCCCCGAAGCCTGACCCTCACCCGTCCCCTAATCCTAAACCGTACGCTAACGCTAACGCGGGCCCTCACAACTACGTTCCCCCTAAAGCGTTGT
The DNA here is from genome assembly GCF_949987515.2 of Delphinus delphis. Classification (NCBI taxonomy): domain Eukaryota; kingdom Metazoa; phylum Chordata; class Mammalia; order Artiodactyla; family Delphinidae; genus Delphinus; species Delphinus delphis. The sequence goes on from NC_082696.1 coordinate 199,054, forward strand.
CGTACCCTCACCTGGACCCTAAACCGTCCCCGTCCCCTAACCCTAACCCTAGCTCGAACCCAAACCCTAACCCTTCCCTGAAGCCTGACCCTCACCCGTCCCCTAATCCTAACCCGTACGCTAACGCTAACTCGCGCCCTCACACGTACGCTCCCCCTAAAGCGTTGTCGTACCCTCACATGGACCCTAAACCGTCCCCGTCCCCTAACCCTAACCCTAGCCCGAACCCTAACCCTAACCCTTCTCCGAAGCCTGACCCTCACCCGTCCCCTAATCCTAACCCGTACGCTAACGCTCACCCGCGCCCTCACACATACGCTCCCCCTAAAGCATTGTCGTACCATCACCTGGATTCTAAACCGTCCCCGTCCCCTAACCGTAACCCTAGCCCGAACCCTAACCCTAACCCTTCCCCGAAGCCTGAGCCTCACCCGTCCCCTAATCCTAACCCGTACGCTAACGCTAACCCGCGCCCTCACACGTACGCTCCACCTAAAGCGTAGTCGTACCCTCACTTGGACCCTAAACCGTCCCCGTCCCCTAACCCTAACCCTAGCCCGAACCCTAACCCTAACCCTTCCCAGAAGCCTGACCCTCACCCGTCCCCTAATCCTAACCCGTACGCTAACGCTAACCCGCGCCCTCACACGTACGCTCCCCCTAAAGCATTGTCGTACCCTCACCTGGACCCTAAACCGTCCCCGTCCCCTAACCCTAACCCTAGCCCGAACCCTAACCCTACCCCTTCCCCGAAGCCTGACACTCACCCGTCCCCTAATCCTAAAACGTACGCTAACGCTGACCCTCGCCCTCACACGTACGCTCCCCCTAAAGCGTTGTGGTACCCTCACCTGGACCCTAAACCGTCCCCGTCCCCTAACCCTAACCCTAGCCCGAACCCTAACCCTAAAACTTCCCCGCAGCCTGACACTCACCCGAACCCTAATCCTAACCCGTACGCTAACGCTAACCCACGCCCACACACGTACGCTCCCCCTAAAGCGTTGTCGTACCCTCACCTGGACCCTAAACCGTCCCCGTCCCCTAACCCTAACCCTAGCCCGAACCCTAACCCTAACCCTTCCCCGAAGCCTGACCCTCACCCGTCCCCAAATCCTAACCCGTACGCTAACGCTAACCCGCGCCCTCACATGTACGCTCCCCCTAAAGCGTTGTCGTACCCTCACCTGGACCCTAAACCGTCCCCGTCCCCTAACTCTAAGCCTAGCCCGAACCCTAACCCGAAACGCTCCCCGAAGCCTGACCCTCACCGGTCCCCTAATCCTAACCCGTACGCTAACGCTCACCCGCGCCCTCACACGTACGCTCCCCCTAAAGCGTTGTCGTACCCTCACCTGGACCCTAAACCGTCCCCGTCCCCTAACCCTAACCCTAGCCCGAACCCTAACCCTAACCCTTCCCCGAAGCCTGAGCCTCACCTGTCCCCTAATCCTAACCCGTACGCTAACGCTCACCCGCACCCTCACACGTACGCTCCCCCTAAAGCGTTGTCGTACCCTCACCTGGACCCTAAACCGTCCCCGTCCCCTAAGCCTAACCCTAGCCCGAACCCTAACCCTAAACCTTCTCTGAAGCCTTAGCCTCACCGGACCACTAATCCTAACCCGTACGCTAACGCTCACCCACGCCCTCACACGTACGCTCCCCCTAAAGCGTTGTCGTACCCTCACCTGGACCCTAAACCGTCCCCGTCCCCTAAACCTAACCCTAGCCCGAACCCTAACCCTAACCCTTCCCCGAAGCCTGACCTTCACCCGTCCCCTAATCCTAACCCGTACGCTAACGCTAACCCGCACCCTCACACGTACGCTCCCCCTAAAGCGTTGTCGTACCCTCACCTGGACCCTAAACCGTCCCCGTCCCCTAACCCTAACCCTAGCCCGAACCCTAACCCTAACCCTTCCCCGAAGCCTGACCCTCACCCGTCCCCTAATCCTAACCCGTACGCTAACGCTAACCCACGCCCTCACACGTACGCTCCCCCTAAAGCATTGTCGTACCCTCACCTGGACCCTAAACCGTCCCCGTCCCCTAACCCTAACCCTAGCCCGAACCCTAACCGTAACGCTTCTCGGAAGCCTTAGCCTCACCCGTCCACTAATCCTAACCCGTACGCTAACGCTCACCCGCGCCCTCACACGTACGCTCCCCCTAAAGTGTTGTCGAACCCTCACCTGGACCCTAAACAGTCCCCGTCCCCTAACCCTAAACCTAGCCCGAACCCTAACCCTAAACCTTCCCCGAAGCCTGACTCTCACCCGTCCCCTAATCCTAACCCGTACGCTAACGCTCACCCGCGCCCTCACACGTACGCTCCCCCTAAAGCATTGTCGTACCCTCACCTGGACCCTAAACCGTCCCTGTCCCCTAACCCTAACCCTAGCCCGATCCCTAACCCTACCCCTTCGCCGAAGCCTGACCCTCACCCGTCGCCTATTCCTCACCCGTACGCTAACGCTAACCCGCGCCCTCACACGTACACTCCCCCTAAAGCGTTGTCGTACCCTCACCTGGACCCTAAACCGTCCCCGTCCCCTAACCCTAACCCTACCCCGAAAGCTAACCCTAACCCTTCCCCGAAGCCTGACCCTCACCCTTCCCCTAATCCTAACCCGTACGCTAACGCTAACGCGGGCCCTCACAAGTACGCTCCCCCTAAAGCGTTGTCGTACCCTCACATGGACCCTAAACCGTCCCCGTCCCCTAACCCTAACCCTAGCCCGAACCCTAACCCTAACCCTTCCCCGAAGCCTGACCCTCACCCGTCCCTTAATCCTAACCCGTACGCTAACGCTAACTCGCGCCCTCACACGTACGCTCCCCCTAAAGCGTTGTCGTACCCTCACCTGGACCCTAAACCGTCCCCGTCCCCTAACCCTAACCCTAGCCCGAACCCTAACCCTAACCCTTCCCCGAAGCCTGTCCTTCACCCGTCCCCTAATCCTAACCCGTACGCTAACGCTCACCCGCGCCCTCACACGTACGCTCCCCCTAAAGCATTGTCGTACCCTCACCTGGATTCTAAACCGTCCCCGTCCCCTAACCCTAACCCTAGCCCGAACCCTAACCCTAACCCTTCCCCGAAGCCTGACCCTCACCCGTCCCCTAATCCTAACCCGTACGCTAACGCTCACCCGCACCCTCACACATACGCTCCACCTAAAGCCTTGTCGTACCCTCACCTGGACCCTAAACCGTCCCCGTCCCCTAACCCTAACCCTAGCCCGAACCCTAACCCGAACCCTTCCCCGAAGCCTGACCCTCACCGGTCCCCTAATACTAACCTGTACGCTAACGCTCACCCGCGCCCTCACACGTACGCTCCCCCTAAAGCGTTGTCGTACCCTCACCTGGACCCTAAACCGTCCCCGTCCCCTAACCCTAACCCTAGCCCGAACCCTAACCCTAACCCTTCCCCGAAGCCTGACCCTCACCCGTCCCCTAATCCTAACCCGTACGCTAACGCTAACCCGCGCCCTCACACGTACGCTCCCCCTAAAGCGTTGTCGTACCCTCACCTGGACCCTAAACCGTCCCCGTCCCCTAACCCTAACCCTAGCCCGAACCCTAACCCGAACCCTTCCCCGAAGCCTGACCATCACCGGTCCCCTAATCCTAACCCGTACGCTAACGCTCACCCGCGCCCTCACACGTACGCTCCCCCTAAAGCGTTGTCGTACCCTCACCTGGACCCTAAACCGTCCCCGTCCCCTAACCCTAACCCTAGACCGAACCCTAACCCTAACCCTTCCCCGAAGCCTGAGCCTCACATGTCCCCTAATCCTAAGCCGTACGCTAACGCTCACCCGCACCCTCACACGTACGCTCCCCCTAAAGCGTTGTCGTACCCTCACCTGGACCCTAAACCGTCCCCGTCCCTTATGCCTAACCCTAGCCCGAACCCTAACCCTAACCCTTCTCTGAAGCCTTAGCCTCACCCGTCCACTAATCCTAACCCGTACGCTAACGCTTACCCGCGCCCTCACACGTACGCTCCCCCTAAAGCGTTGTCATACCCTCACCTGGACCCTAAACCGTCCCCGTCCCCTAACCCTAACCCTAGCCCGAACCCTAACCCTAACCCTTCCCCGAAGCCTGACCCTCACCCGTCCCCTAATCCTAACCCGTACGCTAACGCTAACCCGCGCCCTCACATGTACGCTCCCCCTAAAGCGTTGTCGTACCCTCACCTGGACCCTAAACCTTCCCCGTCCCCTAACCCTAACCCTACCCCGAACTCTAACCCTAAACCTTCCCCGAAGCCTGAACCTCACCCGTCCCCTAATCCTAAACCGTACGCTAACGCTAACCCGCGCCCACACACGTACGCTCCCCCTAAAGCGTTGTCGTACCCTCACCTGGACCCTAAACCGTCCCCGTCCCCTAACCCTAACCCTAGCCCGAACCCTAACCCGAACCCTTCCCCGAAGCCTGACCCTCACCGGTCCCCTAATTCTAACCCGTACGCTAACGCTCACCCGTGCCCTCACACGTACGCTCCCCCTAAAGCGTTGTCGTACCCTCACCTGGACCCTAAACCGTCCCCGTCCCCTAACCCTAACCCTAGCCCGAACCCTAACCCTAACCCTTCCCCGAAGCCTGACCCTCACCCGTCCCCTAATCCTAAACCGTTCGCTAACGCTCACCCGCACCGTCACACGTACGCTCCCCCTGAAGCGTTGTCGTACCCTCACCTGGACCCTAAACCGTCCCCGACCCCTAACGCTAATCCTAGCCCGAACCCTAACCCTAACCCTTCTCTGAAGCCTTAGCCTCACCCGTCCACTAATCCTAACCCGTACGCTATCGCTCACCCGCGCCCTCACACGTACGCTCCCCTAAAGTGTTGTCGTACCCTCACCTGGACCCTAAACCGTCCCCGTCCCCTAACCCTAACCCTAGCCCGAACCCTAACCCTAACCCTTCCCCGAAGCCTGACCCTCACCCGTCCCCTAATCCTAACCCGTACGCTAACGCTCACCCGCGCCCTCACACGTACGCTCCCCCTAAAGCGTTGTCGTACCCTCACCTGGACCCTAAACCGTCCCCGTCCCCTAACCCTAACCCTAGCCCGAACCCTAACCCTAACCCTTCAACGAAGCCTGAGCCTCACCTGTCCCCTAATCCTAAGCCGTACGCTAACGCTCACCCACAACCTCACACGTACGCTCCCCCTAAAGCGTTGTCGTACCCTCACCTGGACCCTAAACCGTCCCCGTCCCCTAAGCCTAACCCTAGCCCGAACCCTAACCCTAACCCTTCTCTGAAGCCTTAGCCTCACCCGTCCACTAATCCTAACCCGTACGCTAATGCTCACCCGCGCCCTCACACGTACGCTCGCCCTAAAGCGTTGTCGTACCCTCACCTGGACCCTAAACCGTCCCCGTCCCATAACCCTAACCCTAGCCCGAACCCTAACCCTAACTCTTCCCCGAAGCCTGACCCTCACCCGCCCCCTAATCCTAACCCGTACGCTAACGCTCACCCGCGCCCTCACACGTACGCTCCCCATAAAACGTTGTCGTACCCTCACCTGGACCCTAAACCGTCCCCGTCCCCTAACCCTAACCCTAGCCCGAACCCTAACCCGAACCCTTCCCCGAAGCCTGACCCTCACCGGTCCCCTAATCCTAACCCGTACGCTAACGCTCACCCGCGCCCTCACACGTACGCTCCCCCTAAAGCGTTGTCGTACCCTCACCTGGACCCTAAACCGTCCCCGTCCCCTAAGCCTAACCCTAGCCGAACCGTAACCCTAACCCTTCTCTGAAGCCTTAGCCTCACCCGTCCACTAATCCTAACCCGTACGCTAACACTCACCCGCGCCCTCACACGTACGCTCCCCCTAAAGCGTTGTCGTACCCTCACCTGGACCCTAAACCGTCCCCGTCCCCTAACCCTAACCCTAGCCCGAACCCTAACCCTAACCCTTCCCCGAAGCCTGACCCTCACCCGTCCCCTAATCCTAACCCGTACACTAACGCTAACCCGCGCCCTCACACGTACGCTCCCCCTAAAGCGTTGTCGTACCCTCACCTGGACCCTAAACCGTCCCCGTCCCCTAAACCTAACCCTAGCCCGAACCCTAACCCTAACCCTTCTCTGAAGCCTTAGCCTCACCCGTCCACTAAACCTAAACCATACTCTAACGCTCACCCGTTCCCTCACACGTACGCTCCCCCTAAAGCGTTGTCGTACCCTCACCTGGACCCTAAACCGTCCCCGTCCCCTAACCCTAACCCTAGCCCGAACACTAACCCTAACCCTTCCCCGAAGCCTGACCCTCACCCGTCCCCTAATCCTAACCCGTACGCTAACGCTAACCCGCGCCCTCACACGTACGCTCCCCCTAAAGCGTTGTCGTACCCTCACCTGGACCCTAAACCGTCCCCGTCCCCTAACCCTAACCCTAGCCCGAACCCTAACCCTAACCCTTCCCCGAAGCCTGACCCTCACCCGTCCCCTAATCCTAACCCGTACGCTAACGCTAACCCACGCCCTCACACGTACGCTCCCCCTAAAGCGTTATCGTACCCTCACCTGGACCCTAAACCGTCCCCTTCCCCTAACCCTAACCCTAGCCCGAACGCTAACCCTACCCCTTCCCCGAAGCCTGACCCTCACCCGTCCCCTAATCCTAACCCGTACGCTAACGCTGACCCTCGCCCTCAAACGTACGCTCCCCCTAAAGCGTTGTCGTACCCTCCCATGGACCCTAAACCGTCCGGGTCAGCTCACTCTAACCCTAGCCCGAACCCTAACCCTAACCCTTCCCCGAAGCCTGACCCTCACCCATCCCCTAATCCTAACCCGTACGCTAACGCTCACCCACGCCCTCACACGTACGCTCCCCCTAAAGCGTTGTCGTACCCTCACCTGGACCCTAAACCGTCCCCGTCCCCTAACCCTAACCCTAGCCCGAACCCTAACCCTAACACTTCCCCGAAGCCTGACCCTCAACCGTCCCCTAATCCTAACCCGTACGCGTATGCTAACTCGCGCCCTCACACGTACGCTCCCCCTAAAGCGTTGTCGTACCCTCACCTGGACCCTAAACCGTCCCCGTCCCCTAACCCTAACCCTAGCCCGAACCCTAACCCTAACCCTTCCCCGAAGCCTGACCCTCACCCGTCCCCTAATCCTAACCCGTACGCTAACGCTAACCCGCGCCCTCACACGTACGCTCCCCCTAAAGCGTTGTCGTACCCTCACCTGGACCCTAAACCGTCCCCTTCCCCTAACCCTAACGCTAGCCCGAACGCTAACCCTACCCCTTCCCCGAAGCCTGACCCTAACCCGTCCCCTAATCCTAATCCGTACGCTAACGCTGACCCTCGCCCTCACACGTACGCTCCCCCTAAAGTGTTTTCGTACCCTCACCTGGACCCTAAACCGTCCCCGTCCCCTAACCCTAACCCTAGCCCGAACCCTAACCCTAACCCTTCCCCGAAGCCTGAGCCTCACCTGTCCCCTAATCCTAAGCCGTACGCTAACGCTCACCCGCACCCTCACACGTACGCTCCACCTAAAGCGTTGTCGTACCCTCACCTGGACCCTAAACCGTCCCCGTCCCCTAAGCCGAACCCTAGCCCGAACCCTAACCCGAACACTTCTCTGAAGCCTTAGCCTCACCCGTCCACTAATCCTAACCCGTACGCTAACGCTCACCCACGCCCTCACACCTACGCTCCCCCTAAAGCGTTGTCGTACCCTCACCTGGACCCTAAACCGTCCCCGTCCCCTAACCCTAACCCTAGCCTGAACCCTAACCCTAACCCTTCCCCGAAGCCTGACCCTCACCCGTCCCCTAATCCTAACCCGTACACTAACGCTAACCCGCGCCCTCACACGTACGCTCCCCCTAAAGTGTTGTCGTACCCTCACCTGGACCCTAAACCTTCCCCGTCCCCTAAACCTAACCCTAGCCCGAACCCTAACCCTAACCCTTCTCTGAAGCCTTAGCCTCACCCGTCCACTAATCCTAAACAGTACTCTAACGCTCACCCGTGCCCTCACACGTACGCTCCCCCTAAAGCGTTGTCGTACCCTCACCTGGACCCTAAACCGTCCCCGTCCCCTAACCCTAACCCTAGCCCGAACCCTAACCCTAACCCTTCCCCGAAGCCTGAGCCTCACCTGTCCCCTAATCCTAAGCCGTACGCTAACGCTCACCCGCACCCTCACACGTACGCTCCCCCTAAAGCGTTGTCGTACCCTCACCTGGACCCTAAACCGTCCCCGTCCCCTAAGCCTAACCCTAGCCCGAACCCTAACCCTAACCCTTCTCTGAAGCCTTAGCCTCACCCGTCCACTAATCCTAACCCGTACGCTAACGCTCACCCGCGCCCTCACACGTACGCTCCCCCTAAAGCGTTGTCGTACCCTCACCTGGACCCTAAACCGTCCCCGTCCCCTAACCCTAACCCTAGCCCGAACCCTAACCCTAACCCTTCCCCGAAGCCTGACCCTCACCCGTCCCCTAATCCTAACCCGTACGCTAACGCTAACGCGGGCCCTCACAAGTACGTTCCCCCTAAAGCGTTTTCGTACCCTCACCTGGACCCTAAACCGTCCCCGTCCCCTAACCCTAACCCTAGCTCGAACCCAAACCCTAACCCTTCCCCGAAGCCTGACCCTCACCCGTCCCCTAATCCTAACCCGTACGCTAACGCTAACTCGCGCCCTCACACGTACGCTCCCCCTAAAGCGTTGTCGTACCCTCACCTGGACCCTAAACCGTCCCCGTCCCCTAACCCTAACCCTAGCCCGAACCCTAACCCTAACCCTTCCCCGAAGCCTGACCCTCACCCGTCCCCTAATCCTAACCCGTACGCTAACGCTAACCCGCGCCCTCACACGTACGCTCCCCCTAAAGCATTGTCGTACCCTCACCTGGACCCTAAACCGTCCCCGTCCCCTAACCCTAACCCTAGCCCGAACCCTAACCCTAACCCTTCCCCGAAGCCTGACCCTCACCGTCCCCTAATCCTAACCCGTACGCTAACGCTCACCCGCACGCTCACACGTACGCTCCCCCTGAAGCGTTGTCGTACCCTCACCTGGACCCTAAACCGTCCCCGTCCCCTAACCCTAACCCTAGCCCGAACCCTAACCCTAACCCTTCTCGGAAGCCTTAGCCTCACCCGTCCCCTAATCCTAACCCGTACGCTAACGCTCACCCGCGCCCTCACACGTACGCTCCCCCTAAAGTGTTGTCGTACCCTCACCTGGCCCCTAAACAGTCCCCGTCCCCTAACCCTAACCCTAGCCCGAACCATAACCCTAAACCTTCCCCGAAGCCTGACTCTCACCCGTCCCCTAATCCTAACCCGTACGCTAACGCTAACCCGCGCCCTCACACGTACGCTCCCCCTAAAGCGTTGTCGTACCCTCACCTGGACCCTAAACCGTCCCCGTCCCCTAACCCTAACCCTAGCCCGAACCCTAACCCGAACCCTTCCCCGAAGCCTGACCCTCACCGGTCCCCTAATCCTAACCCGTACGCTAACGCTCACCCGCGCCCTCACACGTACGCTCCCCCTAAAGCGTTGTCGTACCCTCACCTGGACCCTAAACCGTCCCCGTCCCCTAACCCTAACCCTAGCCCGAAACCTAACCCTAACCCTTCCCCGAAGCCTGAGCCTCACCTGTCACCTAATCCTAAGCCGTACGCTAACGCTCACCCGCACCCTCACACGTACGCTCCACCTAAAGCGTTGTCGTACCCTCACCTGGACCCTAAACCGTCCCCATCCCCTAAGCCTAACCCTAACCCGAACCCTAACCCTAACCCTTCCCCGAAGCCTGACCCTCACCCGTCCCCTAATCCTAACCCGTACACTAACGCTAACCCGCGCCCTCACACGTACGCTCCCCCTAAAGTGTTGTCGTACCCTCACCTGGACCCTAAACCGTCCCCGTCCCCTAAACCTAACCCTAGCCCGAACCCTAACCCTAACCCTTCTCTGAAGCCTTAGCCTCACCCGTCCACTAATCCTAACCCGAACGCTAACGCTCACCCGCGCCCTCACACGTACGCTCCCCCTAAAGCGTTGTCGTACCCTCACCTGGACCCTAAACCGTCCCCGTCCCCTAACCCTAACCCTAGCCCAAACCCTAACCCTAACCCTTCCCCGAAGCCTGACCCTCACCCGTCCCCTAATCCTAACCCGTACGCTAACGCTAACCCGCGCCCTCACACGTACGCTCCCCCTAAAGCGTTGTCGTACCCTCACCTGGACCCTAAACCGTCCCCGTCCCCTAACCCTAACCCTAGCCCGAACCCTAACCCTAACCCTTCCCCGAAGCCTGACCCTCACCCATCCCCTAATCCTAACCCGTACGCTAACGCTCACCCGCACCCTCAAACGTGCGCTCCACCTAAATCGTTGTCGTACCCTCACCTGGACCCTAAACCGTCCCCGTCCCCTAACCCTAACCCTAGCCCGAACCCTAACCCTAACCCTTCCCCGAAGCCTGACCCTCACCCGTCGGCTAATCCTCACCCGTACGCTAACGCTAACGCGGGCCCTCACAAGTACGTTCCCCCTAAAGCGTTGTCGTACCCTCACCTGGACCCTAAACCGTCCCCGTCCCCTAACCCTAACCCTAGCTCGAACCCAAACCCTAACCCTTCCCCGAAGCCTGACCCTCACCCGTCCCCTAATCCTAACCCGTACGCTAACGCTAACTCGCGCCCTCACACGTACGCTCCCCCTAAAGCGTTGTCGTACCCTCACCTGGACCCTAAACCGTCCCCGTCCCCTAACCCTAACCCTAGCCCGAACCCTAACCCTAACCCTTCCCCGAAGCCTGACCCTCACCCGTCCCCTAATCCTAACCCGTACGCTAACGCTAACCCGCGCCCTCACACGTACGCTCCCCCTAAAGCATTGTCGTACCCTCACCTGGACCCTAAACCGTCCCCGTCCCCTAACCCTAACCCTAGCCCGAACCCTAACACTAACCCTTCCCCGAAGCCTGACCCTCACCGTCCCCTAATCCTAACCCGTACGCTAACGCTCACCCGCACGCTCACACGTACGCTCCCCCTGAAGCGTTGTCGTACCCTCACCTGGACCCTAAACCGTCCCCGTCCCCTAAGCCTAACCCTAGCCCGAACCCTAACCCTAACCCTTCTCGGAAGCCTTAGCCTCACCCGTCCCCTAATCCTAACCCGTACGCTAACGCTCACCCGCGCCCTCACACGTACGCTCCCCCTAAAGTGTTGTCGTACCCTCAACTGGCCCCTAAACAGTCCCCGTCCCCTAACCCTAACCCTAGCCCGAACCATAACCCTAAACCTTCCCCGAAGCCTGAATCTCACCCGTCCCCTAATCCTAACCCGTACGCTAACGCTAACCCGCGCCCTCACACGTACGCTCCCCCTAAAGCGTTGTCGTACCCTCACCTGGACCCTAAACCGTCCCCGTCCCCTAACCCTAACCCTAGCCCGAACCCTAACCCGAACCCTTCCCCGAAGCCTGACCCTCACCGGTCCCCTAATCCTAACCCGTACGCTAACGCTCACCCGCGCCCTCACACGTACGCTCCCCCTAAAGCGTTGTCGTACCCTCACCTGGACCCTAAACCGTCCCCGTCCCCTAACCCTAACCCTAGACCGAACCCTAACCCTAACCCTTCCCCGAAGCCTGAGCCTCACCTGTCCCCTAATCCTAAGCCGTACGCTAACGCTCACCCGCACCGTCACACGTACGCTCCCCCTGAAGCGTTGTCGTACCCTCACCTGGACCCTAAACCGTCCCCGACCCCTAACACTAATCCTAGCCCGAACCCTAACCCTAACCCTTCTCTGAAGCCTTAGCCTCACCCGTCCACTAATCCTAACCCGTACGCTATCGCTCACCCGCGCCCTCACACGTACGCTCCCCCTAAAGTGTTGTCGTACCCTCACCTGGACCCTAAACCGGCCCCGTCCCCTAACCCTAACCCTAGCCCGAACCCTAACCCTAACCCTTCCCCGAAGCCTGACCCTCACCCGTCCCCTAATCCTAACCCGTACGCTAACGCTCACCCGCGCCCTCACACGTACGCTCCCCCTAAAGCGTTGTCGTACCCTCACCTGGACCCTAAACCGTCCCCGTCCCCTAACCCTAACCCTAGCCCGAACCCTAACCCTAACCCTTCAACGAAGCCTGAGCCTCACCTGTCCCCTAATCCTAAGCCGTACGCTAACGCTCACCCACAACCTCACACGTACGCTCCCCCTAAAGCGTTGTCGTACCCTCACCTGGACCCTAAACCGTCCCCGTCCCCTAAGCCTAACCCTAGCCCGAACCCTAACCCTAACCCTTCTCTGAAGCCTTAGCCTCACCCGTCCACTAATCCTAACCCGTACGCTAATGCTCACCCGCGCCCTCACACGTACGCTCGCCCTAAAGCGTTGTCGTACCCTCACCTGGACCCTAAACCGTCCCCGTCCCCTAACCCTAACCCTAGCCCGAACCCTAACCCGAACCCTTCCCCGAAGCCTGACCCTCACCGGTCCCCTAATCCTAACCCGTACGCTAACGCTCACCCGCGCCCTCACACGTACGCTCCCCCTAAAGCGTTGTCGTACCCTCACCTGGACCCTAAACCGTCCCCGTCCCCTAAGCCTAACCCTAGCCGAACCCTAACCCTAACCCTTCTCTGAAGCCTTAGCCTCACCCGTCCACTAATCCTAACCCGTACGCTAACGCTCACCCGCGCCCTCACACGTACGCTCCCTCTAAAGCGTTGTCGTACCCTCACCTGGACCCTAAACCGTCCCCGTCCCCTAACCCTAACCCTAGCCCGAACACTAACCCTAACCCTTCCCCGAAGCCTGACCCTCACCCGTCCCCTAATCCTAACCCGTACGCTAACGCTAACCCGCGCCCTCACACGTACGCTCCCCCTAAAGCATTGTCGTACCCTCACCTGGACCCTAAACCGTCCCCGTCCCCTAACCCTAACCCTAGCCCGAACCCTAACCCTAACCCTTCCCCGAAGCCTGACCCTCACCCGTCCCCTAATCCTAACCCGTACGCTAACGCTAACCCACGCCCTCACACGTACGCACCCCCTAAAGCGTTATCGTACCCTCACCTGGACCCTAAACCGTCCCCTTCCCCTAACCCTAACCCTAGCCCGAACGCTAACCCTACCCCTTCCCCGAAGCCTGACCCTCACCCGTCCCCTAATCCTAACCCGTACGCTAACGCTGACCCTCGCCCTCAAACGTACGCTCCCCCTAAAGCGTTGTCGTACCCTCACATGGACCCTAAACCGTCCCCGTCAGCTCACTCTAACCCTAGCCCGAACCCTAACCCGAAAGCTTCCCCGAAGCCTGACCCTCACCCGTCCCCTAATCCTAACCCATATGCTAAGGCTAACCCGCGCCCTCACAAGTACGCTCCCCCTAAAGCGTTGTCGTACCCTCACCTGGACCCTAAACCGTCCCCGTCCCCTAACCCTAACCCTAGCCCGAACCCTAACCCTAACCCTTCCCCGAAGCCTGACCCTCACCCGTCCCCTAATCCTAACCCTTACGCTAAGGCTAACCCGCGCCCTCACACGTACGCTCCCCCTAAAGCGTTGTCGTACCCTCACCTGGACCCTAAACCGTCCCCGTCCCCTAACCCTAACCCTAGCCCGAACCCTAACCCTAACACTTCCCCGAAGCCTGACCCTCAACCGTCCCCTAATCCTAACCCGTACGCGTACGCTAACTCGCGCCCTCACACGTACGCTCCCCCTAAAGCGTTGTCGTACCCTCACCTGGACCCTAAACCGTCCCCGTCCCCTAACCCTAACCCTAGCCCGAACCCTAACCCTAACCCTTCCCCGAAGCCTGACCCTCACCCGTCCTCTAATCCTAACCCGTACGCTAACGCTAACCCGCGCCCTCACACGTACGCTCCCCCTAAAGCGTTGTCGTACCCTCACCTGGACCCTAAACCGTCCCCTTCCCCTAACCCTAACCCTAGCCCGAACGCTAACCCTATCCCTTCCCCGAAGCCTGACCCTAACCCGTCCCCTAATCCTAATCCGTACGCTAACGCTGACCCTCGCCCTCACACGTACGCTCTCCCTAAAGTGTTGTCGTACCCTCACCTGGACCCTAAACCGTCCCCGTCCCCTAACCCTAACCCTAGCCCGAACCCTAACCCTAACCCTTCCCCGAAGCCTGACCCTCACCTGTCCCCTAATCCTAAGCCGTACGCTAACGCTCACCCGCACCCTCACACGTACGCTCCACCTAAAACTTTGTCGTACCCTCACCTGGACCCTAAACCGTCCCCATCCCCTAAGCCTAACCCTAGCCCGAACCCTAACCCTAACCATTCCCCGAAGCCTGACCCTCACCTGTCCCCTAATCCTAACCCGTACACTAACGCTAACCCGCGCCCTCACACGTACGCTCCCCCTAAAGTGTTGTCGTACCCTCACCTGGACCCTAAACCTTCCCCGTCCCCTAAACCTAACCCTAGCCCGAACCCTAACCCTAACCCTTCTCTGAAGCCTTAGCCTCACCCGTCCACTAATCCTAAACAGTACTCTAACGCTCACCCGTGCCCTCACACGTACGCTCCCCCTAAAGCGTTGTCGTACCCTCACCTGGACCCTAAACCGTCCCCGTCCCCTAACCCTAACCCTAGCCCGAACACTAACCCTAACCCTTCCCCGAAGCCTGACCCTCACCCGTCCCCTAATCCTAACCCGTACCCTAACGCTAACCCGCTCCCTCACACGTACGCTCCCCCTAAAGCGTTATCGTACCCTCACCTGGACCCTAAACCGTCCCCTTCCCCTAACCCTAACCCTAGCCCGAACGCTAACCCTACCCCTTCCCCGAAACCTGACCCTCACCCGTCCCCTAATCCTAACCCGTACGCTAACGCTGACCCTCGCCCTCAAACGTACGCTCCCCCTAAAGCGTTGTCGTACCCTCACATGGACCCTAAACCGTCCCCGTCAGCTCACCCTAACCCTAGCCCGAACCCTAAACCTAACCCTTCCCCGAAGCCTGACCCTCACCCGTCCCCTAATCCTAACCCGTACGCTAACGCTAACCCGCGCCCTCACACGTACGCTCCCCCTAAAGCGTTCTCGTACCCTCACCTGGACCCTAAACCGTCCCCGTCCCCTAACCCTAACCCTAGCCCGAACCCTAACCCGAAAGCTTCCCCGAAGCCTGACCCTCACCCGTCCCCTAATCCTAACCCATACGCTAAGGCTAACCCGCGCCCTCACAAGTACGCTCCCCCTAAAGCGTTGTCGTACCCTCACCTGGACCCTAAACCGTCCCCGTCCCCTAACCCTAACCCTAGCCCGAACCCTAACCCTAACCCTTCCCCGAAGCCTGACCCTAACCCGTCCCCTAATCCTAATCCGTACGCTAACGCTGACCCTCGCCCTCACACGTACGCTCCACCTAAAGCGTTGTCGTACCCTCACCTGGACCCTAAACCGTCCCCGTCCCCTAACCCTAACCCTAGCCCGAACCCTAACCCTAACCCTTCCCCGAAGCCTGAGCCTCACCTGTCCCCTAATCCTAAGCCGTACAATAACGCTCACCCGCACCCTCACACGTACGCTCCACCTAAAGCGTTGTCGTACCCTCACCTGGACCCTAAACCGTCCCCGTCCCCTAAGCCTAACCCTAGCCCGAACCCTAACCCGAACACTTCTCTGAAGCCTTAGCCTCACCCGTCCACTAATCCTAACCCGTACGCTAACGCTCACGCACGCCCTCACACCTACGCTCCCCCTCTAGCGTTGTCGTACCCTCACCTGGACCCTAAACCGTCCCCGTCCCCTAACCCTAACCCTAGCCCGAACCCTAACCCTAACCCTTCCCCGAAGCCTGACCCTCACCCGTCCCCTAATCCTAACCCGTACACTAACGCTAACCCGCGCCCTCACACGTACGCTCCCCCTAAAGTGTTGTCGTACCCTCACCTGGACCCTAAACCTTCCCCGTCCCCTAAACCTAACCCTAGCCCGAACCCTAACCCTAACCCTTCTCTGAAGCCTTAGCCTCACCCGTCCACTAATCCTAAACAGTACTCTAACGCTCACCCGTGCCCTCACACGTACGCTCCCCCTAAAGCGTTGTCGTACCCTCACCTGGACCCTAAACCGTCCCCGTCCCCTAACGCTAACCCTAGCCCGAACACTAACCCTAACCCTTCCCCGAAGCCTGACCCTCACCCGTCCCCTAATCCTAACCCGTACGCTAACGATAACCCGCGCCCTCACACGTACGCTCCCCCTAAAGCGTTGTCGTACCCTCACCTGGACCCTAAACCGTCCCCGTCCCCTAACCCTAACCCTAGCCCGAACCCTAACCCTAACCCTTCCCCGAAGCCTGACCCTCACCCGTCCCCTAATCCTAACCCGTACGCTAACGCTAACCCGCGCCCTCACACGTACGCTCCCCCTAAAGCGTTATCGTACCCTCACCTGGACCCTAAACCGTCCCCTTCCCCTAACCCTAACCCTAGCCCGAACGCTAACCCTACCCCTTCCCCGAAACCTGACCCTCACCCGTCCCCTAATCCTAACCCGTACGCTAACGCTGACCCTCGCCCTCAAACGTACGCTCCCCCTAAAGCGTTGTCGTACCCTCACATGGACCCTAAACCGTCCCCGTCAGCTCACCCTAACCCTAGCCCGAACCCTAACCCTAACCCTTCCCCGAAGCCTGACCCTCACCCGTCCCCTAATCCTAACCCGTACGCTAACGCTAACGCGGGCCCTCACAAGTACGCTCCCCCTAAAGCGTTGTCGTACCCTCACCTGGACCCTAAACCGTCCCTGTCCCCTAACCCTAACCCTAGCCCGAACCCTAACCCGAAACCTTCCCCGAAGCCTGACCCTCACCCGTCCCCTAATCCTAACCCATACGCTATGGCTAACCCGCGCCCTCACACGTACGCTCCCACTAAAGCGTTGTCGTACCCTCACCTGGACCCTAAACTGTCCCCGTCCCCTAACGCTAACCCTAGCCCGAACCCTAACCCTAACCCTTCCCCGAAGTCTGAGCCTCACCCGTCCCCTAATCCTAACCCGTACGCTAACGCTCACCCGCGCCCTCACACGTACGCTCCCCCTAAAGCGTTGTCGTACCCTCACCTGGACCCTAAACCGTCCCCGTCCCCTAACCCTAACCCTAGCCCGAACCCTAACCCTAACCCTTCCCCGAAGCCTGAGCCTCACCCGTCCCCAATCCTAACACGTACGCTAACGCTAACCCGCACCCTCACACGTACGCTCCACCTAAAGCATTGTCGTACCCTCACCTGGACCCTAAAGCGTCCCCTAACCGTAACCCTACCCTAGCCCGAACCCTAAACCTAACACTTCCCGGAAGCCTGAGCCTGACCCGTCCCATAATCCTAACCCGTACGCTAACGCTAACCCGCGCCCTCACACGTACGGTCCCCCTAAAGCGTTGTCGTACCCTCACCTGGACCCTAAACCGTCCCCGTCCCGTAACCCTAACCCTAGCCCGAACCCTAACCCTAACCCTTCCCCGAAGCCTGAGCCTCACACGTCCCCTAATCGTAACCCGTAGGCTAACGCTAACCCGCGCCCTCACACGTACGCTCCTCCTAAAGCGTTGTCGTACCCTCACTTGGACCCTAAACCGTCCCCGTGCCCTAACCCTAACCCTAGCCCGAACCCTAACCCTAACCCTTTCCCGAAGCCTGACCGTCACCCGTCCCCTAATCCTAACCCGTACGCTAACGCTAACCCGCGCCCTCACACGTACGCTCCCACTAAAGCGTTGTCGTACCCTCACCTGGACCCTAAACCGTCCCCGTCCCCTAAGCCTAACCCTAGCCCGAACCCTAACCCTAACCCTTCTCTGAAGCCTTAGCCTCACCCGTCCACTAATCCTAACCCGTTCGCTAACGCTCACCCGCGCCCTCACACGTACGCTCCCCCTAAAGCGTTGTCGTACCCTCACCTGGACCCTAAACCGTCCCCGTCCCCTAACCCTAACCCTAGCCCAAACCCTAACCCTAACCCTTCCCCGAAGCCTGACCCTCACCCATCCCCTAATCCTAACCCGTACGCTAACGCTAACCCGCGCCCTCACACGTACGCTCCCCCTAAAGCGTTGTCGTACCCTCACCTGGACCCTAAACCGTCCCCGTCCCCTAACCCTAAAGCTAGCCCGAACCCTAACCCTAACCCTTCCCCGAAGCCTGACCCTCACCCATCCCCTAATCCTAACCCGTACGCTAACGCTCACCCGCACCCTCAAACGTACGCTCCACCTAAAGCGTTGTCGTACCCTCACCTGGACCCTAAACCGTTCCCTTCCCCTAACCCTAACCCTAGCCCAAACCCTAACTCTAACCCTTCCCCGAAGCCTGACCCTCACCCGTCGGCTAATCCTCACCCGTACGCTAACGCTAACGCGGGCCCTCACAAGTACGTTCCCCCTAAAGCGTTGTCGTACCCTCACCTGGCCCCTAAACAGTCCCCGTCCCCTAACCCTAACCCTAGCCCGAACCATAACCCTAAAACTTCCCCGAAGCCTGACCCTCACCCATCCCCTAATCCTAACCCGTACGCTAACGCTAACCCGCGCCCTCACACGTACGCTCCCCCTAAAGCGTTGTCGTACCCTCACCTGGACCCTAAACCGTCCCTGTCCCCTAACCCTAACCCTAGCCCGAACCCTAACCCTAACCCTTCCCCGAAGCCTGACCCTCACCCGTCCCCTAATCCTAACCCTTACGCTAAGGCTAACCCGCGCCCTCACACGTACGCTCCCCCTAAAGCGTTGTCGTACCCTCACCTGGACCCTAAACCGTCCCCGTCCCCTAACCCTAACCCTAGCCCGAACCCTAACCCGAACCCTTCCCCGAAGCCTGACCCTCACCGGTCCCCTAATCCTAACCCGTACGCTAACGCTCACCCGCGCCCTCACACGTACGCTCCCCCTAAAGCGTTGTCGTACCCTCACCTGGACCCTAAACCGTCCCCGTCCCCTAACCCTAACCCTAGACCGAACCCTAACCCTAACCCTTCCCCGAAGCCTGAGCCTCACTTGTCCCCTAATCCTAAGCCGTACGCTAACGCTCACCCGCACCGTCACACGTACGCTCCCCCTGAAGCGTTGTCGTACCCTCACCTGGACCCTAAACCGTCCCCGACCCCTAACGCTAATCCTAGCCCGAACCCTAACCCTAACCCTTCTCTGAAGCCTTAGCCTCACCCGTCCACTAATCCTAACCCGTACGCTATCGCTCACCCGCGCCCTCACACGTACGCTCCCCCTAAAGTGTTGTCGTACCCTCACCTGGACCCTAAACCGGCCCCGTCCCCTAACCCTAACCCTAGCCCGAACCCTAACCCTAACCCTTCCCCGAAGCCTGACCCTCACCCGTCCCCTAATCCTAACCCGTACGCTAACGCTCACCCGCGCCCTCACACGTACGCTCCCCCTAAAGCGTTGTCGTACCCTCACCTGGACCCTAAACCGTCCCCGTCCCCTAACCCTAACCCTAGCCCGAACCCTAACCCTAACCCTTCAACGAAGCCTGAGCCTCACCTGTCCCCTAATCCTAAGCCGTACGCTAACGCTCACCCACAACCTCACACGTACGCTCCCCCTAAAGCGTTGTCGTACCCTCACCTGGACCCTAAACCGTCCCCGTCCCCTAAGCCTAACCCTAGCCCGAACCCTAACCCTAACCCTTCTCTGAAGCCTTAGCCTCACCCGTCCACTAATCCTAACCCGTACGCTAATGCTCACCCGCGACCTCACACGTACGCTCGCCCTAAAGCGTTGTCGTACCCTCACCTGGACCCTAAACCGTCCCCGTCCCCTAACCCTAACCCTAGCCCGAACCCTAACCCGAACCCTTCCCCGAAGCCTGACCCTCACCGGTCCCCTAATCCTAACCCGTACGCTAACGCTCACCCGCGCCCTCACACGTACGCTCCCCCTAAAGCGTTGTCGTACCCTCACCTGGACCCTAAACCGTCCCCGTCCCCTAAGCCTAACCCTAGCCGAACCCTAACCCTAACCCTTCTCTGAAGCCTTAGCCTCACCCGTCCACTAATCCTAACCCGTACGCTAACGCTCACCCGCGCCCTCACACGTACGCTCCCCCTAAAGCGTTGTCGTACCCTCACCTGGACCCTAAACCGTCCCCGTCCCCTAACCCTAACCCTAGCCCGAACACTAACCCTAACCCTTCCCCGAAGCCTGACCCTCACCCGTCCCCTAATCCTAACCCGTACGCTAACGCTAACCCGCGCCCTCACACGTACGCTCCCCCTAAAGCGTTGTCGTACCCTCACCTGGACCCTAAACCGTCCCCGTCCCCTAATCCTAACCCTAGCCCGAACCCTAACCCTAACCCTTCCCCGAAGCCTGACCCTCACCCGTCCCCTAATCCTAACCCGTACGCTAACGCTAACCCACGCCCTCACACGTACGCTCCCCCTAAAGCGTTATCGTACCGTCACCTGGACCCTAAACCGTCCCCTTCCCCTAACCCTAACCCTAGCCCGAACGCTAACCCTACCCCTTCCCCGAAGCCTGACCCTCACCCGTCCCCTAATCCTAACCCGTACGCTAACGCTGACCCTCGCCCTCAAACGTACGCTCCCCCTAGAGCGTTGTCGTACCCTCACATGGACCCTAAACCGTCCCCGTCAGCTCACTCTAAACCTAGCCCGAACCCTAACCCTAACCCTTCCCCGAAGCCTGACCCTCACCCGTCCCCTAATCCTAACCCGTACGCTAACGCTCACCCACGCCCTCACACGTACGCTCCCCCTAAAGCGTTGTCGTACCCTCACCTGGACCCTAAACCGTCCCCGTCCCCTAACCCTAACCCTAGCCCGAACCCTAACCCGAAAGCTTCCCCGAAGCCTGACCCTCACCCGTCCCCTAATCCTAACCCATATGCTAAGGCTAACCCGCGCCCTCACAAGTACGCTCCCCCTAAAGCGTTGTCGTACCCTCACCTGGACCCTAAACCGTCCCTGTCCCCTAACCCTAACCCTAGCCCGAACCCTAACCCTAACCCTTCCCCGAAGCCTGACCCTCACCCGTCCCCTAATCCTAACCCTTACGCTAAGGCTAACCCGCGCCCTCACACGTACGCTCCCCCTAAAGCGTTGTCGTACCCTCACCTGGACCCTAAACCGTCCCCGTCCCCTAACCCTAACCCTAGCCCGAACCCTAACCCTAACACTTCCCCGAAGCCTGACCCTCAACCGTCCCCTAATCCTAACCCGTACGCGTACGCTAACTCGCGCCCTCACACGTACACTCCCCCTAAAGCGTTGTCGTACCCTCACCTGGACCCTAAACCGTCCCCGTCCCCTAACCCTAACCCTAGCCCGAACCCTAACCCTAACCCTTCCCCGAAGCCTGACCCTCACCCGTCCCCTAATCCTAACCCGTACGCTAACGCTAACCCGCGCCCTCACACGTACGCTCCCCCTAAAGCGTTGTCGTACCCTCACCTGGACCCTAAACCGTCCCCTTCCCCTAACCCTAACCCTAGCCCGAACGCTAACCCTACCCCTTCCCCGAAGCCTGACCCTAACCCGTCCCCTAATCCTAATCCGTACGCTAACGCTGACCCTCGCCCTCACACGTACGCTCCCCCTAAAGTGTTGTCGTACCCTCACCTGGACCCTAAACCGTCCCCGTCCCCTGACCCTAACCCTAGCCCGAACCCTAACCCTAACCCTTCCCCGAAGCCTGAGCCTCACCCGTCCCCTAATCCTAAGCCGTACGCTAACGCTCACCCGCACCCTCACACGTACGCTCCACCTAAAGCGTTGTCGTACCCTCACCTGGACCCTAAACCGTCCCCATCTCCTAAGCCTAACCCTAGCCCGAACCCTAACCCTAACCCTTCCCCGAAGCCTGACCCTCACCCGTCCCCTAATCCTAACCCGTACACTAACGCTAACCCGCGCCCTCACACGTACGCTCCCCCTAAAGTGTTGTCGTACCCTCACCTGGACCCTAAACCTTCCCCGTCCCCTAAACCTAACCCTAGCCCGAACCCTAACCCTAACCCTTCTCTGAAGCCTTAGCCTCACCCGTCCACTAATCCTAAACAGTACTCTAACGCTCACCCGTGCCCTCACACGTACGCTCCCCCTAAAGCGTTGTCGTACCCTCACCTGGACCCTAAACCGTCCCCGTCCCCTAACCCTAACCCTAGCCCGAACACTAACCCTAACCCTTCCCCGAAGCCTGACCCTCACCCGTCCCCTAATCCTAACCCGTACGCTAACGCTAACCCACGCCCTCACACGTACGCTCCCCCTAAAGCGTTGTCGTACCCTCACCTGGACCCTAAACCGTCCCCGTCCCCTAACCCTAACCCTAGCCCGAACCCTAACCCTAACCCTTCCCCGAAGCCTGACCCTCACCCGTCCCCTAATCCTAACCCGTACGCTAACGCTAACCCGCGCCCTCACACGTACGCTCCCCCTAAAGCGTTATCGTACCCTCACCTGGACCCTAAACCGTCCCCTTCCCCTAACCCTAACCCTAGCCCGAACGCTAACCCTACCCCTTCCCCGAAACCTGACCCTCACCCGTCCCCTAATCCTAACCCGTACGCTAACGCTGACCCTCGCCCTCAAACGTACGCTCCCCCTAAAGCGTTGTCGTACCCTCACATGGACCCTAAACCGTCCCCGTCAGCTCACCCTAACCCTAGCCCGAACCCTAACCCTAACCCTTCCCCGAAGCCTGACCCTCACCCGTCCCCTAATCCTAACCCGTACGCTAACGCTAACCCGCGCCCTCACACGTACGCTCCCCCTAAAGCGTTGTCGTACCCTCACCTGGACCCTAAACCGTCCCCGTCCCCTAACCCTAACCCTAGCCCGAACCCTAACCCGAAAGCTTCCCCGAAGCCTGACCCTCACCCGTCCCCTAATCCTAACCCATACGCTAAGGCTAACCCGCGCCCTCACAAGTACGCTCCCCCTAAAGCGTTGTCGTACCCTCACCTGGACCCTAAACCGTCCCCGTCCCCTAACCCTAACCCTAGCCCGAACCCTAACCCTAACCCTTCCCCGAAGCCTGACCCTCACCCGTCCCCTAATCCTAACCCTTACGCTAAGGCTAACCCGCGCCCTCACACGTACGCTCCCCCTAAAGCGTTGTCGTACCCTCACCTGAACCCTAAACCGTCCCGTCCCCTAACCCTAACCCTAGCCCGAACCCTAACCCTAACACTTCCCCGAAGCCTGACCCTCAACCGTCCCCTAATCCTAACCCGTACGCGTATGCTAACTCGCGCCCTCACACGTACGCTCCCCCTAAAGCGTTGTCGTACCCTCACCTGGACCCTAAACCGTCCCCGTCCCCTAACCCTAACCCTAGCCCGAACCCTAACCCTAACCCTTCCCCGAAGCCTGACCCTCACCCGTCCCCTAATCCTAACCCGTACGCTAACGCTAACCCGCGCCCTCACACGTACGCTCCCCCTAAAGCTTTGTCGTACCCTCACCTGGACCCTAAACCGTCCCCTTCCCCTAACCCTAACCCTAGCCCGAACGCTAACCCTACCCCTTCCCCGAAGCCTGACCCAAACCCGTCCCCTAATCCTAATCCGTACGCTAACGCTGACCCTCGCCCTCACACGTACGCTCCCCCTAAAGTGTTGTCGTACCCTCACCTGGACCCTAAACCGTCCCCGTCCCCTAACCCTAACCCTAGCCCGAACCCTAACCCTAACCCTTCCCCGAAGCCTGAGCCTCACACGTCCCCTAATCGTAACCCGTAGGCTAACGCTAACCCGCGCCCTCACACGTACGCTCCTCCTAAAGCGTTGTCGTACCCTCACTTGGACCCTAAACCGTCCCCGCCCCCTAACCCTAACCCTAGCCCGAACCCTAACCCTAACCCTTTCCCGAAGCCTGACCGGCACCCGTCCCCTAATCCTAACCCGTACGCTAACGCTAACCCGCGCCCTCACACGTACGCTCCCCCTAAAGCGTTGTCGTACCCTCACCTGGACCCTAAACCGTCCCCGTCCCCTAACCCTAACCCTAGCCCGAACCCTAACCCTAACCCTTCCCCGAAGCCTGACCCTCACCCGTCCCCTAATCCTAACCCGTACGCTAACGCTAACCCACGCCCTCACACGTACGCTCCCCCTAAAGCGTTGTCGTACCCTCACCTGGACCCTAAACCGTCCCCGTCCCCTAACCCTAACCCTAGCCCGAACCCTAACCCTAACCCTTCCCCGAAGCCTGACCCTCACCCGTCCCCTAATCCTAACCCGTACGCTAACGCTAACCCGCGCCCTCACACGTACGCTCCCCCTAAAGCGTTGTCGTACCCTCACCTGGACCCTAAACCGTCCCCGTCCCCTAACCCTAACCCTAGCCCGAACCCTAACCCTAACCCTTCCCCGAAGCCTGACCCTCACCCGTCCCCTAATCCTAACCCATACGCTAAGGCTAACCCGCGCCCTCACACGTACGCTCCCCCTAAAGCGTTGTCGTACCCTCACCTGGACCCTAAACCGTCCCCGTCCCCTAACCCTAACCCTAGCCCGAACCCTAACCCTAACCCTTCTCTGAAGCCTTAGCCTCACCCGTCCACTAATCCTAACCCGTACGCTAACGCTAACCCGCGCCCTCACACGTACGCTCCCCCTAAAGCGTTGTCGTACCCTCACCTGGACCCTAAACCGTCCCCGTCCCCTAACCCTAACCCTAGCGGGAACCCTAACCATAACCCTTCCCCGAAGCCTGACCCTCACCCGTCCCCTAATCCTAACCCGTACGCTAACGCTAACCCGCGCCCTCACACGTACGCTCCCCCTAAAGCGTTGTCGTACCCTCACCTGGACCCTAAACCGTCCCCGTCCCCTAACCCTAACCCTAGCCCGAACCCTAACCCTAACCCTTCCCCGAAGCCTGACCCTCACCCGTCCCCTAATCCTAACCCGTACGCTAACGCTCCCCCGCACCCTCACACGTACGCTCCACCTAAAGCGTTGTCGTACCCTCACCTGGACCCTAAACCGTCCCCGTCCCCTAACCCTAACCCTAGCCCGAACCCTAACCCTAACCCTTCCCCGAAGCCTGACCCTCACCCGTCCCCTAATCCTAACCCGTACGCTAACGCTCACACACGCCCTCACACGTACGCTCCCCCTAAAGCGTTGTCGTACCCTCACCTAGACCCTAAACCGTCCCCGTCCCCTAACCCTAACCCTAAACCGAACCCTAACCCGAAAGCTTCCCCGAAGCCTGACCCTCACCCGTCCCCTAATCCTAACCCATACGCTAAGGCTAACCCGCGCCCTCACAAGTACGCTCCCCCTAAAGCGTTGTCGTACCCTCACCTGGACCCTAAACCGTCCCCGTCCCCTAACCCTAACCCTAGCCCGAACCCTAACCCTAACCCTTCCCCGAAGCCTGACCCTCACCCGTCCCCTAATCCTAACCCTTACGCTAAGGCTAACCCGCGCCCTCACACGTACGCTCCCCCTAAAGCGTTGTCGTACCCTCACCTGAACCCTAAACCGTCCCGTCCCCTAACCCTAACCCTAGCCCGAACCCTAACCCTAACACTTCCCCGAAGCCTGACCCTCAACCGTCCCCTAATCCTAACCCGTACGCGTATGCTAACTCGCGCCCTCACACGTACGCTCCCCCTAAAGCGTTGTCGTACCCTCACCTGGACCCTAAACCGTCCCCGTCCCCTAACCCTAACCCTAGCCCGAACCCTAACCCTAACCCTTCCCCGAAGCCTGACCCTCACCCGTCCCCTAATCCTAACCCGTACGCTAACGCTAACCCGCGCCCTCACACGTACGCTCCCCCTAAAGCGTTGTCGTACCCTCACCTGGACCCTAAACCGTCCCCTTCCCCTAACCCTAACCCTAGCCCGAACGCTAACCCTACCCCTTCCCCGAAGCCTGACCCAAACCCGTCCCCTAATCCTAATCCGTACGCTAACGCTGACCCTCGCCCTCACACGTACGATCCCCCTAAAGTGTTGTCGTACCCTCACCTGGACCCTAAACCGTCCCCGTCCCCTAACCCTAACCCTAGCCCGAACCCTAACCCTAACCCTTCCCCGAAGCCTGAGCCTCACACGTCCCCTAATCGTAACCCGTAGGCTAACGCTAACCCGCGCCCTCACACGTACGCTCCTCCTAAAGCGTTGTCGTACCCTCACTTGGACCCTAAACCGTCCCCGCCCCCTAACCCTAACCCTAGCCCGAACCCTAACCCTAACCCTTTCCCGAAGCCTGAGCCTCACCCGTCCCCTAATCCTAACCCGTACGCTAACGCTAACCCGCGCCCTCACACGTACGCTCCCCCTAAAGCGTTGTCGTACCCTCACCTGGACCCTAAACCGTCCCCGTCCCCTAACCCTAACCCTAGCCCGAACCCTAACCCTAACCCTTCCCCGAAGCCTGACCCTCACCCGTCCCCTAATCCTAACCCGTACGCTAACGGTAACCCACGCCCTCACACGTACGCTCCCCCTAAAGCGTTGTCGTACCCTCACCTGGACCCTAAACCGTCCCCGTCCCCTAACCCTAACCCTAGCCCGAACCCTAACCCTAACCCTTCCCCGAAGCCTGACCCTCACCCGTCCCCTAATCCTAACCCGTACGCTAACGCTAACCCGCGCCCTCACACGTACGCTCCCCCTAAAGCGTTGTCGTACCCTCACCTGGACCCTAAACCGTCCCCGTCCCCTAACCCTAACCCTAGCCCGAACCCTAACCCTAACCCTTCCCCGAAGCCTGACCCTCACCCGTCCCCTAATCCTAACCCATACGCTAAGGCTAACCCGCGCCCTCACACGTACGCTCCCCCTAAAGCGTTGTCGTACCCTCACCTGGACCCTAAACCGTCCCCGTCCCCTAACCCTAACCCTAGCCCGAACCCTAACCCTAACCCTTCTCTGAAGCCTTAGCCTCACCCGTCCACTAATCCTAACCCGTACGCTAACGCTAACCCGCGCCCTCACACGTACGCTCCCCCTAAAGCGTTGTCGTACCCTCACCTGGACCCTAAACCGTCCCCGTCCCCTAACCCTAACCCTAGCGGGAACCCTAACCATAACCCTTCCCCGAAGCCTGACCCTCACCCGTCCCCTAATCCTAACCCGTACGCTAACGCTAACCCGCGCCCTCACACGTACGCTCCCCCTAAAGCGTTGTCGTACCCTCACCTGGACCCTAAACCGTCCCCGTCCCCTAACCCTAACCCTAGCCCGAACCCTAACCCTAACCCTTCCCCGAAGCCTGACCCTCACCCGTCCCCTAATCCTAACCCGTACGCTAACGCTCACCCGCACCCTCACACGTACGCTCCACCTAAAGCGTTGTCGTACCCTCACCTGGACCCTAAACCGTCCCCGTCCCCTAACCCTAACCCTAGCCCGAACCCTAACCCTAACCCTTCCCCGAAGCCTGACCCTCACCCGTCCCCTAATCCTAACCCGTACGCTAACGCTCACCCACGCCCTCACACGTACGCTCCCCCTAAAGCGTTGTCGTACCCTCACCTAGACCCTAAACCGTCCCCGTCCCCTAACCCTAACCCTAGCCCGAACCCTAACCCGAAAGCTTCCCCGAAGCCTGACCCTCACCCGTCCCCTAATCCTAACCCATACGCTAAGGCTAACCCGCGCCCTCACAAGTACGCTCCCCCTAAAGCGTTGTCGTACCCTCACCTGGACCCTAAACCGTCCCCGTCCCCTAACCCTAACCCTAGCCCGAACCCTAACCCTAACCCTTCCCCGAAGCCTGACCCTCACCCGTCCCCTAATCCTAACCCTTACGCTAAGGCTAACCCGCGCCCTCACACGTACGCTCCCCCTAAAGCGTTGTCGTACCCTCACCTGGACCCTAAACCGTCCCCGTCCCCTAACCCTAACCCTAGCCCGAACCCTAACCCTAACACTTCCCCGAAGCCTGACCCTCAACCGTCCCCTAATCCTAACCCGTACGCGTACGCCAACTCGCGCCCTCACACGTACGCTCCCCCTAAAGCGTTGTCGTACCCTCACCTGGACCCTAAACCGTCCCCGTCCCCTAACCCTAACCCTAGCCCGAACCCTAACCCTAACCCTTCCCCGAAGCCTGACCCTCACCCGTCCCCTAATCCTAACCCGTACGCTAACGCTCACCCGCGCCCTCACACGTACGCTCCCCCTAAAGCGTTGTCGTACCCTCACCTGGACCCTAAACCGTCCCCTTCCCCTAACGCTAACCCTAGCCCGAACGCTAACCCTACCCCTTCCCCGAAGCCTGACCCTAACCCGTCCCCTAATCCTAATCCGTACGCTAACGCTGACCCTCGCCCTCACACGTACGCTCCCCCTAAAGTGTTGTCGTACCCTCACCTGGACCCTAAACCGTCCCCGTCCCCTAACCCTAACCCTAGACCGAACCCTAACCCTAACCCTTCCCCGAAGCCTGAGCCTCACCTGTCCCCTAATTCTAAGCCGTACGCTAACGCTCACCCGCACCCTCACACGTACGCTCCACCTAAAGCGTTGTCGTACCCTCACCTGGACCCTAAACCGTCCCCGTCCCCTAAGCCTAACCCTAGCCCGAACCCTAACCCGAACACTTCTCTGAAGCCTTAGCCTCACCCGTCCACTAATCCTAACCCGTACGCTAACGCTCACCCACGCCCTCACACCTACGCTCCCCCTAAAGCGTTGTCGTACCCTCACCTGGACCCTAAACCGTCCCCGTCCCCTAACCCTA
This sequence comes from Delphinus delphis, assembly GCF_949987515.2. Lineage (NCBI taxonomy): Eukaryota > Metazoa > Chordata > Mammalia > Artiodactyla > Delphinidae > Delphinus > Delphinus delphis. Next base: position 227,817 of record NC_082696.1, read on the forward strand.
ACCCTAGCCGGAACCCTAACCCTAACCCTTCCCCGAAGCCTGACCCTCACCCGTCCCCTAATCCTAACCCGTACACTAATGCTAACCCGCGCCCTCACACGTACGCTCCCCCTAAAGTGTTGTCGTACCCTCACCTGGACCCTAAACCTTCCCCGTCCCCTAAACCTAACCCTAGCCCGAACCCTAACCCTAACCCTTCTCTGAAGCCTTAGCCTCACCCGTCCACTAATCCTAAACAGTACTCTAACGCTCACCCGCGCCCTCACACGTACGCTCCCCATAAAGCGTTGTCGTACCCTCACCTGGACCCTAAACCGTCCCCGTCCCCTAACCCTAACCCTAGCCCGAACACTAACCCTAACCCTTCCCCGAAGCCTGACCCTCATCCGTCCCCTAATCCTAAACCGTACGCTAACGCTAACCCGCGCCCTCACACGTACGCTCCCCCTAAAGCGTTGTCGTACCCTCACCTGGACCCTAAACCGTCCCCGTCCCCTAACCCTAACCCTAGCCCGAACCCTAACCCTAACCCTTCCCCGAAGCCTGACCCTCACCCGTCCCCTAATCCTAACCCGTACGCTAACGCTAACCCGCGCCCTCACACGTACGCTCCTCCTAAAGCGTTATCGTACCCTCACCTGGACCCTAAACCGTCCCCTTCCCCTAACCCTAACCCTAGCCCGAACCCTAACCCTAACCCTTCCCCGAAGCCTGACCCTCACCCGTCCCCTAATCCTAACCCGTACGCTAACGCTGACCCTCGCCCTCACACGTACGCTCCCCCTAAAGCGTTGTCGTACCCTCACATGGACCCTAAACCGTTCCCGTCCCCTAACCCTAACCCTAGCCCGAACCCTAACCCTAACCCTTCCCCGAAGCCTGACCCTCACCCGTACCCTAATCCTAACCCGTACGCTAACGCTAACCCGCGCCCACAACGTACGCTCACCCTAAAGCGTTGTCGTACCCTCACCTGGACCCTAAACCGTCCCCGTCCCCTAACCCTAACCCTAGCCCGAACCCTAACCCTAACCCTTCCCCAAAGCCTGATCCTCACCCGTCCCCTAATCCTAACCCGTACGCTAACGCTAACCCGCGCCCTCACATGTACGCTCCCCCTAAAGCGTTGTCGTACCCTCACCTGGACTCTAAACCGTCCCCGTCCCCTACCCCTAACCCTAGCCCGAACCCTAACCCTAACCCTTCCCCGAAGCCTGACCCTCACCGGTCCCCTAATCCTAACCCGTACGCTAACGCTCACCCGCGCCCTCACACGTACGCTCCCCCTAAAGCGTTGTCGTACCCTCACCTGGACCCTAAACCGTCCCCGTCCCCTAACCCTAACCCTAGCCCGAACCCTAACCCTAAACCTTCCCCAAAGCCTGACACTCACCCGTCCCCTAATCCTAACCCGTACGCTAACGCTCACCCGCACCCTCACACGTACGCTCCCCCTGAAGAGTTGTCGTACCCTCAACTGGACCCTAAACCGTCCCTGTCCCCTAACCCTAACCCTAGCCCGAACCCTAATCCTAACCCTTCTCTGAAGCCTTAGACTAACCCGTCCACTAATCCTAACCCGTACGCGAACGCTCACCCGCGCCCTCACACGTACGCTCCCCCTAAAGTGTTGTCGTACCCTCACCTGGACCCTAAACAGTCCCCGTCCCCTAACCCTAACCCTAGCCCGAACCCTAACCCTAACCCTTCCCCGAAGCCTGACCCTCACCCGTCCCCTAATCCTAACCCTTACGCTAACGCTAACCCACCCCCTCACACGTACGCTCCCCCTAAAGCGTTGTCGTACCCTCACCTGGACCCTAAACCGTCCCCATCCCCTAACCCTATCCCTAGCCCGAACCCTAACCCTAACACTTCCCTGAAGACTGACCCTCACCCGTCCCCTAATCCTCACCCGTACGCTAACGCTATCCCGAGCCCTCACACGTACGCTCCCCCTAAAGCGTTGTCGTACCCTCACCTGGACCCTAAACCGTCCCCGTCCCATAACGCTAACCCTATCCAGAACCCTAACCCTAACCCTACCCCGAAGCCTGACCCTCACCCGTCCCCTAATCCTAACAAGTACGCTAACGCTCACCCGTGACCTCACACGTACGCTCCCCCTAAAGCGTTGTCGTACCCTCACCTGGACCCTAAACCGTCCCCGTCCCCTAACCCTAACCCTAGCTCGAACCCTAACCCTAACCCTTCCCCGAAGCCTGAGCCTCACCCGTCCCCTAATCCTAACCCGTACGCTAACGCTAACCCGCACCCTCACATGTACGCTCCCCCTAAAGCGTTGTCGTACACTCACCTGGACACTAAACCGTCCCCGTCCCCTAACCCTAACCCTAGCCCGAACCCTAACCCTAACCCTTCCCCGAAGCCTGACCCTCACCCGTCCCCTAATCCTAACCCGTACGCTAACGCTAACCCGCGCCCTCACACGTACGCTCCCCCTAAAACGTTGTCGTACCCTCACCTGGACCCTAAACCGTCCCCGTCCCCTAACCCTAACCCTAGCCCGAACCCTAACCCTAACACTTCTCCGAACACTTAGCCTCACCCGTCCACTAATCGTAACTCGTACGCTAACGCTAACCCGTGCCCTCACACGTACGCTCCCCCTAAAGCGTTGTGGTACACTCACCTGGACACTAAACCGTCCCAGTCCCCTAACCCTAACCCTAGCCCGAACCCTAACCCTAACCCTTCCCCGAAGCCTGAGCCTCACCCGTCCCCTAATCCTAACCCGTACGCTAACGCTCACCCGCGCCCTCACACGTACGCTCCCCCTAAATCATTGTCGTACCCTCACCTGGATTCTAAACCGTCCCCGTCTCCTAACCCTAACCCTAACCCGAACCCTATCCCTAACCCTTCCCCGAAGCCTGAGCCTCACCCGTCCCCTAATCGTAACCCGTACGCTAACGCTAACCCGCGCCCTCACACGTACGCTCCCCCTAAAGCGTTGTCGTACCCTCACCTGGACCCTAAACCGTCCCCGTCCCCTAACCCTAACCCTAGCCCGAACCCTAACCCTAACCCTTCCCCGAAGCCTGACCCTCACCCGTCCCCTAATCCTAACCCGTACGCTAACGCTCAGAAGCGCCCTCACACGTACGCTCCCCCTAAAGCGTTGTCGTACCCTCACCTGGACCCTAAACCGTCCCCGTCCCCTAACCCTAACCCTAGCCCGATCCCTAACCCCAAAACTTCCCCGAAGCCTGACCCTCACCCGTCCCCTAATCCTAACCAGTACGCTAACGCTCACCCGCGCCCTCACACGTACGCTCCCCCTAAAGCGTTGTCGTACCCTCACCTGGACCCTAAACCGTCCCCGTCCCCTAACCCTAACCGTAGCCCGAACCCTAACCCTAACCCTTCCCTGAAGCCTGACACTCACCCGTCCCCTAATTCTAACCCGTACGCTAACGCTCACCCACGCCCTCACACGTACGCTCCCCCTAAAGCGTTGTCGTACACTCACCTGGACCCTAAATCTTCCCCGTCCCCTAACCCTAACCCTAGCCCGAACCCTAACCCTAACCCTTCCCCGAAGCCTGACCCTCACCCGTCCCCTAATCCTAACCCGTACGCTAACGCTAACCCGCGCCCTCACACGTACGCGCCCCCTAAAGCGTTGTCGTACCCTCACCTGGACCCTAAACCGTCCCCGTCACCTAACCCTAACCCTAGCCCGAACCCTAACCCTAACCCTTCCCCGAAGCCTGACCCTCACCCGTCACCTAATCCTAACCCGTACGCTAACGCTCACCCGCGCCCTCACACGTACGCTCCCCCTAAAGCGTTGTCGTACCCTCACCTGGACCCTAAACCGTCCCCGTCACCTAACCCTAACCCTAGCCCGAACTCTAACCCTAACCCTTCTCCGAACCCTTAGCCTCACCCGTCCACTAACCCTAACCCGTACGCTAACGCTCACCCGCGCCCTCACACGTACGCTCCCCCTAAAGCGTTGTCGTACCCTCACCTGGACCCTAAACCGTCCCCGTCCCCTAACCCTAACCCTAGCCCGAACCCTAACCCTAACCCTTCCCCGAAGCCTGACCCTCACCCGAACCCTAATCCTAACCCGTACGCTAATGCTAACCCGCACCCTCACACGTACGCTCCCCCTAAAGCGTTTTCGTACACTCACCTGGACCCTAAACCGTCCCCGTCCCCTAACCCTAATCCTAGCCCGAACCGTAACCCTAACCCTTCCCCGAAGCCTGACCCTCACCCGTCCCCTAATCCTAACCCGTACGCTAACGCTCACCCGCGCCCTCACACGTACGCTCCCCCTAAAGCGTTGTCGTACCCTCACCTGGGTCCTAAACCGTCCCCGTCCCCTAACCCTAACCCTAGCCCGAACCCTAACCCTAACCTTCCCCGAAGTCTGAGCCTCACCCGTCCCCTAATCCTAACCCGTACGTTAACGCTAACCCGCGCCCTCACACGTACGCTCCCACTAAAGCGTTGTCGTACCCTCACCTGGACCCTAAACCGTTCCCGTCCCCTAACCCTAACCGTAGCCCGAACCCTAACCCTAACCCTTCCCTGAAGCCTGACACTCACCCGTCCCCTAATTCTAACCCGTACGCTTACGCTCACCCGCGCCCTCACACGTACGCTCCCCCTAAAGCGTTGTCGGACCCTCACCTGGACCCTAAACCGTCCCCGTCCCCTAACCCTAACCCTAGCCCTAACCCTAACCCTAACACTTCCCCGAAGCCTGACACTCACCCGTACCCTAATCCTAACCCGTACGCTAACGCTCACCCACCCCCTCACACGTACGCTCCCCCTAAAGCGTTGTCGTACCCACACCTGGACCCTAAACCGTCCCCGTCCCCTAACCCTAACCCTAGCCCGAACCCTAACCCTAGCCCGAACCCTAACCCTAACCCTTCCCCGAACCCTGAGCCTCACCCGTACCATAATCCTAACCCGTACGCGAACGCTAACCCGCGCCCTCACACGTACGCTCCCCCTAAAGCATTGTCGTACCCTCACCTGGACCCTAAACCGTCCCCGTCCCCTAACTCTAACCCTAGCCCGAACCCTAACCCTAACCCTTCCCCGAAGCCTGACCCTCACCCGTCCCCTAATCCTAACCTGTACGCTAAGGCTAACCCGCGCCCTCACACGTACGTTCCCCTTAAAGCGTTGTCGTACCCTCACCTGGACCCTAAACCGTCCCCATCCCCTAACCCTAACCCTAGCCCGAACCCTAACCCTAACACTCCCCCGAAGCCTGACACTCACCCATCCCCTAATCCTAACCCGTACGCTAAGGCTAACCCGAGCCCTCACAGGTACGCTCCTCTTAAAGCGTTGTCGTACCCTCACCTGGACCCTAAACCGTCCCCGTCCCCTAACCCTAACCCTAGCCCGAACCCTAACCCTAACCCTTCCCCGAAGCCTGACCCTCACTCGTCCCCTAATCCTAAACCGTACGCTCACGCTAACCCACGGCCTCACACGTATGCTCCCCCTAAAGCGTTGTCATTCCCTCACCTGTCCCGAAACCGTCCCCGTCCCCTAACCCTAACCCTAGCCCGAACCCTATCCCTAACACTTCCCTGAAGCCTGAGCCTCACCCGTCCCCTAATCCTAACCCGTACGCTAACGCTAACCCGCGCCCTCACACGTACGCTCCCCCTTAAGCGTTGTCATACCCTTGCCTGTTCCCTAAACCGTCCCCGTCCCCTAACCCTAACCCCAGCCCGAACCCTAACCCCAACCCTCCCCCGACGCCTGACCCTCACCCGTCCCCTAATCGTAACCCGTACGCTAACGCTCACCCGCGCCCTCACACGTACGCTCCCCCTAAAGTGTTGTCGTACCCTCACCTGGACCCTAAACTGTCCCCATCACCTAACCCTAACCCTAGCCTGAACCCTAACCGTAACCCTTCCCCGAAGCCTGACCCTCACCAGTCCCCTAATATTAACCCGTACGCTAACGCTAACCCGCGCCCTCACACGTACACTCCTCGTAAAGCGTTGTCGTACCCTCACCTGGACCCTAAACCATCCCCGTCCCCTAACCATAACCCTTCCCCGAAGCCTGAGCCTCACCCGTCCCCTAATCCTAACCCGTACGCTAACGCTCACCCGAGCCTTCACACGTACGCTCCCTTTAAAGCGTTGTCGTACCTTAACCTGGACCCTAAACCGTCCCCGTCACCTAACCCTAACCCTAACCCGAAACCTAACCCTAACCCTTCCCCGAAGCCTGACCCTCACCCGTCCCCTAATCCTAACCTGTACGCTAAGGCTAACCCGCTCCCTCACACGTACGCTCCCCTTAAAGCGTTGTCGTACCCTCACCTGGACCCTAAACCGTCCCTGTCCTCTAACCCTAACCCTAGCCCGAACCCTAACCCTAACACTCCCCCGAAGCCTGACCCTCACCCGTCCCCTAATCGTAACCCGTACGCTAACGCTAACCCGCGCCCTAATACGTACGCTCCCCCTAAAGTGTTGTCGTACCCTCACCTGGACCCTAAACCGTCCCCATCACCTAACCCTAACCCTAGCCTGAACCCTAACCGTAACCCTTCCCCGAAGCCTGACCCTCACCAGTCCCCTAATACTAACCCGTACGCTAACGCTAACCCGCGCCCTCACACGTACGCTCCCCGTAAAGCGTTGTCGTACCCTCACCTGGACCCTAAACCATCCCCGTCCCCTAACCCTAACCCTTCCCCGAAGCCTGAGCCTCACCCGTCCCCTAATCCTAACCCGTACGCTAACGCTAACCCGCGCCCTCACACGTACGCTTCCCCTAAAGCGTTGTCGTACCCTCACCTGGACCTTAAACCGTCCTGTCCCCTAACCCTAACCCTACCCCGAACCCTAACCCTAACCCTTCCCCGAAGCCTGACCCTCACCCGACCCCTAATCCTAACACGTACGCTAACGCTAACCCGCGACCTCACACGTACGCTCCCCCTTAAGCATTGTCATACCCTCACCTGGAGCCTAAACCGTCCCCGTCCCCTAACCCTAACCCTAGCCCGAACCCTAACCCCAACCCTCCCCCGACGCCTGATCCTCAACCGTCCCCTAATCGTAACCCGTACGCTAACGCTAAACTGCGCCCTCATACGTACGCTCCCACTAAAGTGTTGTCGTACCCTCACCTGGACCCTAAACCGTCCCCATCACCTAACCCTAACCCTAGCCCGAACCCTAACCGTAACCCTTCCCCGAAGCCTGACCCTCACCAGTCCCCTAATCCTAACCCGTACGCTAACGCTAACCCGCGCCCTCACACGTACGCTCCCCGTAAAGCGTTGTCGTACCCTCACCTGGACCCTAAACCGTCCCCGTCCCCTAACCCTAACCCTAGCCCGAACCCTAACCCTAACCCTTCCCCGAAGCCTGAGCCTCACCCGTCCCCTAATCCTAACCCGTACGCTAACGCTAACCCACGCCCTCACACGTACGTTTCCCCTAAAGCGTTGTCGTACCCTCACCTGGACCCTAAACCGTCCGGTCCCCTAATCCTAACCCTAGCCCGAACCCTAACCCTAACCCTTCCCCGAAGCCTGACCGTCACCCGTCCCCTAATCCTAACCCGTACGCTAACGCTAACTCGCGCCCTCACAGGTACGCTCCCCCTAAAGCGTTGTCGTACCCTCACCTGGACCCTAAACCGTCCCCGTCCCCTAACGCTAACCCTAGCCCGAACCCTAACCCTAACCCTTCCCCGAAGCCTGACCCTCACCCGTCCCCTAATCCTAACCCGTACGCTAACGTTAACCCGCGCCCTCACACGTACGCTCCCCCTACAGCGTTGTCGTACACTCACCTGGATCCTAAACCGTCCCCGTCCCCTAACCCTAACCCTAGCCCGAACCCTAAACCTAACACTTCCGCGAAGCCTGACCCTCACCCGTCCCCTAATCCTAACCCGTACGCTAACGCTCACCCGCGCCCTCATAAGTACGCTCCCCCTAAAGCGTTGTCGTACCCTCACCTGGACCCTAAACCCTCCCCGAACCCTAACCCTAACCCTAGCCCGAACCCTAACCCTAACACTTCCCCGAAGCCAGACCCTCACCCGTCCCCTAATCCTAACACGTACGCTAACGCTAACACGCGTCCTCACACGTACGCTCCCCCTAAAGCGTTGTCGTTCCCTCCCCTGGACCCTAAACCGTCCCCGTCCCCTAACCCTAACCCTAGCCCGAACCCTAACCCTAACCCTTCCCCGAAGCCTGACACTCACCCGTCCCCTAATCCTAACCCGTACGCTAACGCTAACCCGCGCCCTCACACGTACGCTCCCCCTAAAGCGTTGTCGTACCCTCACCTGGACCCTAAACCGTCCCCGTCCCCTAACCCTAACCGTAGCCCGAACCCTAACCCTAACCCTTCCCCGAAGCCTGACCCTCACCCGTCCCCTAATCCTAACCCGTACGCTAACGCTCACCGGCGCCCTCACACGTACGCTCCCCCTAAAGCGTTGTCGTACCCTCACCTGGACCCTAAACCGTCCCCGTCCCCTAACCCTAACCCTAGCACGAACCCTAACCCTAACCCTTCCCCGAAGCCTGACCCTCACCCGTCCCCTAATCCTAACCCATACGCTAAGGCTAACCCGCGCCCTCACACGTACGCTCCCCCTAAAGCGTTGTCGTACCCTCACCTGGACCCTAAACCGTCCCCGTCCCCTAACAGTAACCCTAGCCCGAACCCTAACCCTAACCCTTCCCCGAAGCCTGACCCTCGTCCGTCCCGTAATCCTAACCCGTACGCTAACGCTAACCCGCGCCCTCACACGTATGCTCCCCCTAAAGCCTTGTCGTACCCTCACCTGGACCCTAAACCGTCCCCGTCCCCTAACTCTATCCCTAGCCCGAACCCTAACCCTAACCCTTCCCCGAAGCCTGACCCTCACCCGTCCCCTAATCCTAACCCGTACGCTAACGCTCACCCGCACCCTCACACGTACGCTCCACCTAAAGCGTTGTCGTACCCTCACCTGGACCCTAAACCGTCCCCGTCCCCTAACCCTAACCCTAGCCCGAACCCTAACCCTAACCCTTCTCTGAAGCCTTAGCCTCACCCGTCCACTAATCCTAACCCGTACGCTAACGCTCACCCACGCCCTCACACGTACGCTCCCCCTAAAGCGTTGTCGTACCCTCACCTGGACCCTAAACCGTCCCCGTCCCCTAACCCTAACCCTAGCCCGAACGCTAACCCTACCCCTTCCCCGAAGCCTGACCCTCACCCGTCCCCTAATCGTCACCCGTACGCTAACGCTAACCCGCGCCCTCACACGTACGCTCCCCCTAAACCGTTGTCGTACCCTCACCTGGACCCTAAACCGTCCCCTTCCCCTAACCCTAACCCTAGCCCGAACGCTAACCCTACCCCTTCCCCGAAGCCTGACCCTCACCCGTCCCCTAATCCTAACCCGTACGCTAACGCTGACCCTCGCCCTCACACGTACGCTCCCCCTAAAGCGTTGTCGTACCCTCACCTGGACCCTAAACCGTCCCCGTCCCCTAACCCTAACCCTAGCCCGAACCCTAACCCTAACACTTCCCCGAAGCCTGACCGTCACCCGTACCATAATCCTAACCCGTACGCTAACGCTAACCCGCGCCCACACACGTACGCTCCCCCTAAAGCGTTGTCGTACCCTCACCTGGACCCTAAACTTTCCCCGTCCCCTAACCCTAGCCCGAACCCTAACCCTAACCCTTCCCCGAAGCCTGACCCTCACCCGTCCCCTAATCCTAACCCATACGCTAATGCTAACGCGGGCCCTCACAAGTACGCTCCCCCTAAAGCGTTGTCGTACCCTCACCTGGACCCTAAACCATCCCCGTCCCCTAACCCTAACCCTAGCCCGAACCCTAACCCTAACCCTTCCCCGATGCCTGACCCTCACCCGGCCCCTAATCCTAACCCGTACGCTAACGCTAACTCGCGCCCTCACACGTACGGTCCCCCTAAAGCGTTGTCGTACCCTCACCTGGACCCTAAACCGTCCCCGTCCCCTAACCCTAACCCTAGCCCGAACCCTAACCCTAACCCTTCCCCGAAGCCTGACCCTCACCCGTCCCCTAATCCTAAACCGTACGCTAACGCTCACCCGCGCCCTCACACGTACGCTCCCCCTAAAACGTTGTCGTAACCTCACCTGGATCCTAAACCGTCCCCGTCCCCTAACCCTAACCCTAGCCCGAACCCTAACCCTAACCCTTCCCCGAAGCCTGAGCCTCACCCGTCCCCGAATCCTAACCCGTACGCTAACGCTAAACCGCACCCTCACATGTACGCTACCCCTAAAGCGTTGTCGTACCCTCACCTGGACACTAAACCGTCCCCGTCCCCTAACCCTAACCCTAGCCCGAACCCTAACCCTAACCCTTCCCCGAAGCCTGACCCTCACCCGTCCCCTAATCCTAACCCGTACGCTAACGCTAACCCGCGCCCTCACACGTACGCTCCCCCTAAAGCGTTGTCGTACCCTCACCTGGACCCTAAACCGTCCCCGTCCCCTAACCCTAACCCTAGCACGAACCCTAACCCTAACCCTTCCCCGAAGCCTGACCCTCACCCGTCCCCTAATCCTAACCCATACGCTAAGGCTAACCCGCGCCCTCACACGTACGCTCCCCCTAAAGCGTTGTCGTACCCTCACCTGGACCCTAAACCGTCCCCGTCCCCTAACTCTATCCCTAGCCTGAACGTTAACCCTACCCCTTCCCCGAAGCCTGACCCTCACCCGTCCCCTAATCCTAACCCGTACGCTAACGCTGACCCTCTCCCTCACACGTACACTCCCCCTAAAGCGTTGTCGTACCCTCACCTGGACCCTAAACCGTCCCCGTCCCCTAACCCTAACCGTAGCCCGAACCCTAACCCTAACCCTTCCCCGAAGCCTGACCCTCACCGATCCCCTAATCCTAACCCGTACGCTAACGCTTACCCGCGCCCTCACACGTACGCTCCCCCTAAAGCGTTGTCGTACCCTCACCTGGACCCTAAACCGTCCCCGTCCCCTAACCCTAATCCTAGCCCGAACCCTAACCCTAAACCTTCCCCGAAGCCTGAGCCTCACCCGTCCCCTAATCCTAACCCGTACGCTAACGCTAACCCACGCCCTCACACGTACTCTCCCCCTAAAGCGTTGTCGTACCCTCACCTGGAACCTAAACCGTCCCCGTCCCCTAACCCTAACCCTAGCCCGAACCCTAACCCTAACCCTTCCCCGAAGCCTGACCCTCACCCGTCCCCTAATCCTAACCCGTACGCTAACGCTAACCCGCGCCCTCACACGTACGCTCCCCCTAAAGCGTTGTCGTACCCTCAACCTGGACCCTAAACCGTCCCCGTCCCCTAACCCTAACCCTAGCCCGAACCCTAACCCTAACCCTTCCCCGAAGGCTGACCCTCACCCGTCCCCTAATCCTAACCCGTACGCTAACGCTCACCCGCACCCTCACACGTACGCTCCACCTAAAGCGTTGTCGTACCCTCACCTGGACCCTAAACCGTCCCCGTCCCCTAACCCTAACCCTAGCCCGAACCCTAACCCTAACCCTTCTCTGAAGCCTTAGCCTCACCCGTCCACTAATCCTAACCCGTACGCTAACGCTCACCCACGCCCTCACACGTACGCTCCCCCTAAAGCGTTGTCGTACCCTCACCTGGACCCTAAACCGTCCCCGTCCCCTAACCCTAACCCTAGCCCGAACGCTAACCCTACCCCTTCCCCGAAGCCTGACCCTCACCCGTCCCCTAATCGTCACCCGTACGCTAACGCTAACCCGCGCCCTCACACGTACGCTCCCCCTAAACCGTTGTCGTACCCTCACCTGGACCCTAAACCGTCCCCTTCCCCTAACCCTAACCCTAGCCCGAACGCTAACCCTACCCCTTCCCCGAAGCCTGACCCTCACCCGTCCCCTAATCCTAACCCGTACGCTAACGCTGACCCTCGCCCTCACACGTACGCTCCCCCTAAAGCGTTGTCGTACCCTCACCTGGACCCTAAACCGTCCCCGTCCCCTAACCCTAACCCTAGCCCGAACCCTAACCCTAACACTTCCCCGAAGCCTGACCGTCACCCGTACCATAATCCTAACCCGTACGCTAACGCTAACCCGCGCCCACACACGTACGCTCCCCCTAAAGCGTTGTCGTACCCTCACCTGGACCCTAAACTGTCCCCGTCCCCTAACCCTAGCCCGAACCCTAACCCTAACCCTTCCCCGAAGCCTGACCCTCACCCGTCCCCTAATCCTAACCCATACGCTAACGCTAACGCGGGCCCTCACAAGTACGCTCCCCCTAAAGCGTTGTCGTACCCTCACCTGGACCCTAAACCATCCCCGTCCCCTAACCCTAACCCTAGCCCGAACCCTAACCCTAACCCTTCCCCGAAGCCTGACCCTCACCCGTCCCCTAATCCTAACCCGTACGCTAACGCTAACTCGCGCCCTCACACGTACGGTCCCCCTAAAGCGTTGTCGTACCCTCACCTGGACCCTAAACCGTCCCCGTCCCCTAACCCTAACCCTAGCCCGAACCCTAACCCTAACCCTTCCCCGAAGCCTGACCCTCACCCGTCCCCTAATCCTAAACCGTACGCTAACGCTCACCCGCGCCCTCACACGTATGCTCCCCCTAAAGCGTTGTCGTAACCTCACCTGGATCCTAAACCGTCCCCGTCCCCTAACCCTAACCCTAGCCCGAACCCTAACCCTAACCCTTCCCCGAAGCCTGAGCCTCACCCGTCCCCGAATCCTAACCCGTACGCTAACGCTGAACCGCACCCTCACATGTACGCTACCCCTAAAGCGTTGTCGTACCCTCACCTGGACACTAAACCGTCCCCGTCCCCTAACCCTAACCCTAGCCCGAACCCTAACCCTAACCCTTCCCCGAAGCCTGACCCTCACCCGTCCCCTAATCCTAACCCGTATGCTAACGCTAACCCGCGCCCTCACACGTACGCTCCCCCTAAAGCGTTGTCGTACCCGCACCTGGACCCTAAACCGTCCCCGTCCCCTAACCCTAACCCTAGCACGAACCCTAACCCTAACCCTTCCCCGAAGCCTGACCCTCACCCGTCCCCTAATCCTAACCCATACGCTAAGGCTAACCCGCGCCCTCACACGTACGCTCCCCCTAAAGCGTTGTCGTACCCTCACCTGGACCCTAAACCGTCCCCGTCCCCTAACTCTATCCCTAGCCTGAACGTTAACCCTACCCCTTCCCCGAAGCCTGACCCTCACCCGTCCCCTAATCCTAACCCGTACGCTAACGCTGACCCTCTCCCTCACACGTACGCTCCCCCTAAATCGTTGTCGTACCCTCACCTGGACCCTAAACCGTCCCCGTCCCCTAACCCTAACCGTAGCCCGAACCCTAACCCTAACCCTTCCCCGAAGCCTGACCCTCACCGATCCCCTAATCCTAACCCGTACGCTAACGCTTACCCGCGCCCTCACACGTACGCTCCCCCTAAAGCGTTGTCGTACCCTCACCTGGACCCTAAACCGTCCCCGTCCCCTAACCCTAACCCTAGCCCGAACCCTAACCCTAAGCCTTCCCCGAAGCCTGAGCCTCACCCGTCCCCTAATCCTAACCCGTACGCTAATGCTAACCCACGCCCTCACACGTACTCTCCCCCTAAAGCGTTGTCGTACCCTCACCTGGAACCTAAACCGTCCCCGTCCCCTAACCCTAACCCTAGCCCGAACCCTAACCCTAAACCTTCCCCGAAGCCTGACCCTCACCCGTCCCCTAATCCTAACCTGTACGCTAACGCTAACCCGCGCCCTCACACGTACGCTCCCCCTAAAGCGTTGTCGTACCCTCAACCTGGACCCTAAACCGTCCCCGTCCCCTAACCCTAACCCTAGCCCGAACCCTAACCCTAACCCTTCCCCGAAGCCTGACCCTCACCCGTCCCCTAATCCTAACCCGTACGCTAACGCTCACCTGCACCCTCACACGTACGCTCCACCTAAAGCGTTGTCGTACCCTCACCTGGACCCTAAACCGTCCCCGTCCCCTAACCCTAACCCTAGCCCGAACCCTAACCCTAACCCTTCTCTGAAGCCTTAGCCTCACCCGTCCACTAATCCTAACCCGTACGCTAACGCTCACCCACGCCCTCACACGTACGCTCCCCCTAAAGCGTTGTCGTACCCTCACCTGGACCCTAAACCGTCCCCGTCCCCTAACCCTAACCCTAGCCCGAACGCTAACCCTACCCCTTCCCCGAAGCCTGACCCTCACCTGTCCCCTAATCGTCACCCGTACGCTAACGCTAACCCGCGCCCTCACACGTACGCTCCCCCTAAACCGTTGTCGTACCCTCACCTGGACCCTAAACCGTCCCCTTCCCCTAACCCTAACTCTAGCCCGAACGCTAACCCTACCCCTTCCCCGAAGCCTGACCCTCACCCGTCCCCTAATCCTAACCCGTAAGCTAACGCTGACCCTCGCCCTCACACGTACGCTCCCCCTAAAGCGTTGTCGTACCCTCACCTGGACCCTAAACCGTCCCCGTCCCCTAACCCTAACCCTAGCCCGAACCCTAACCCTAACACTTCCCCGAAGCCTGACCTTCACCCGTACCCTAATCCTAACCCGTACGCTAACGCTAACCTGCGCCCACACACGTACGCTCCCCCTAAAGCGTTGTCGTACCCTCACCTGGACCCTAAACTGTCCCCGTCCCCTAACCCTAGCCCGAACCCTAACCTTAACCCTTCCCCGAAGCCTGACCCTCACCCGTCCCCTAATCCTAACCCGTACGCTAACGCTAACGCGGGCCCTCACAAGTACGCTCCCCCTAAAGCGTTGTCGTACCCTCACCTGGACCCTAAACCATCCCCGTCCCCTAACCCTAACCCTAGCCCGAACCCTAACCCTAACCCTTCCCCGAAGCCTGACCCTCACCCGTCCCCTAATCCTAACCCGTACGCTAACGCTAACTCGCGCCCTCACACGTACGGTCCCCCTAAAGCGTTGTCGTACCCTCACCTGGACCCTAAACCGTCCCCGTCCCCTAACCCTAACCCTAGCCCGAACCCTAACCCTAACCCTTCCCCGAAGCCTGACCCTCACCCGTCCCCTAATCCTAAACCGAAAGCTAACGCTCACCCGCGCCCTCACACGTACGCTCCCCCTAAAGCGTTGTCGTAACCTCACCTGGATCCTAAACCGTCCCCGTCCCCTAACCCTAAGCCTAGCCCGAACCCTAACCCTAACCCTTCCCCGAAGTCTGAGCCTCACCCGTCCCCTAATCCTAATCCGTACGCTAACGCTAACCCACGCCCTCACACGTACGCTCCCCCTAAAGCGTTGTTTTACCCTCACCTAGACCCTAAACCGTCCCCGTCCCATAACGCTAACCCTAGCCAGAACCCTAACACTAACCCTACCCCGAAGCCTGACCCTCACCCGTCCCCTAATCCTAACAAGTACGCTAACGCTCACCCGCGCCCTCACACGTACGCTCCCCCTAAAGCGTTGTCGTACCCTCACCTGGACCCTAAACCGTCCCCGTCCCCTAACCCTAACCCTAGCCCGAACCCTAACCCTAAACCTTCCCCGAAGCCTGACCCTCACCCGTCCCCTAATCCTAACCTGTACGCTAACGCTAACCCGCGCCCTCACACGTACGCTCCCCCTAAAGCGTTGTCGTACCCTCAACCTGGACCCTAAACCGTCCCCGTCCCCTAACCCTAACCCTAGCCCGAACCCTAACCCTAACCCTTCCCCGAAGCCTGACCCTCACCCGTCCCCTAATCCTAACCCGTACGCTAACGCTCACCTGCACCCTCACACGTACGCTCCCCCTAAAGCGTTGTCGTACCCTCACCTGGACCCTAAACCGTCCCCGTCCCCTAACCCTAACCCTAGCCCGAACCCTAACCCTAACCCTTCTCTGAAGCCTTAGCCTCACCCGTCCACTAATCCTAACCCGTACGCTAACGCTCACCCACGCCCTCACACGTACGCTCCCCCTAAAGCGTTGTCGTACCCTCACCTGG
Source organism: Delphinus delphis (assembly GCF_949987515.2). Classification (NCBI taxonomy): domain Eukaryota; kingdom Metazoa; phylum Chordata; class Mammalia; order Artiodactyla; family Delphinidae; genus Delphinus; species Delphinus delphis. Next base: position 243,865 of record NC_082696.1, read on the forward strand.
ACCCTAAACCGTCCCCGTCCCCTAACCCTAACCCTAGCCCGAACGCTAACCCTACCCCTTCCCCGAAGCCTGACCCTCACCTGTCCCCTAATCGTCACCCGTACGCTAACGCTAACCCGCGCCCTCACACGTACGCTCCCCCTAAACCGTTGTCGTACCCTCACCTGGACCCTAAACCGTCCCCTTCCCCTAACCCTAACTCTAGCCCGAACGCTAACCCTACCCCTTCCCCGAAGCCTGACCCTCACCCGTCCCCTAATCCTAACCCGTACGCTAACGCTGACCCTCGCCCTCACACGTACACTCCCCCTAAAGCTTTGTCGTACCCCACCTGGACCCTAAACCGTCCCCGTCCCCTAACCCTAACCCTAGCCCGAACCCTAACCCTAACACTTCCCCGAAGCCTGACCTTCACCCGTACCCTAATCCTAACCCGTACGCTAACGCTAACCTGCGCCCACACACGTACGCTCCCCCTAAAGCGTTGTCGTACCCTAACCTGGACCCTAAACTGTCCCCGTCCCCTAACCCTAGCCCGAACCCTAACCTTAACCCTTCCCCGAAGCCTGACCCTCACCCGTCCCCTAATCCTAACCCGTACGCTAACGCTAACGCGGGCCCTCACAAGTACGCTCCCCCTAAAGCGTTGTCGTACCCTCACCTGGACCCTAAACCATCCCCGTCCCCTAACCCTAACCCTAGCCCGAACCCTAACCCTAACCCTTCCCCGAAGCCTGACCCTCACCCGTCCCCTAATCCTAACCCGTACGCTAACGCTAACTCGCGCCCTCACACGTACGGTCCCCCTAAAGCGTTGTCGTACCCTCACCTGGACCCTAAACCGTCCCCGTCCCCTAACCCTAACCCTAGCCCGAACCCTAACCCTAACCCTTCCCCGAAGCCTGACCCTCACCCGTCCCCTAATCCTAAACCGAAAGCTAACGCTCACCCGCGCCCTCACACGTACGCTCCCCCTAAAGCGTTGTCGTAACCTCACCTGGATCCTAAACCGTCCCCGTCCCCTAACCCTAAGCCTAGCCCGAACCCTAACCCTAACCCTTCCCCGAAGTCTGAGCCTCACCCGTCCCCTAATCCTAATCCGTACGCTAACGCTAACCCACGCCCTCACACGTACGCTCCCCCTAAAGCGTTGTTTTACCCTCACCTAGACCCTAAACCGTCCCCGTCCCATAACGCTAACCCTAGCCAGAACCCTAACACTAACCCTACCCCGAAGCCTGACCCTCACCCGTCCCCTAATCCTAACAAGTACGCTAACGCTCACCCGCGCCCTCACACGTACGCTCCCCCTAAAGCGTTGTCGTACCCTCACCTGGACCCTAAACCGTCCCCGTCCCCTAACCCTAACCCTAGCCCGAACCCTAACCCTAACCCTTCCCCGAAGCCTGAGCCTCACCCGTCCCCTAATCCTAACCCGTACGCTAACGCTAACCCGCACCCTCACATGTACGCGACCCCTAAAGCGTTGTCGTACCCTCACCTGGACACTAAACCGTCCCCGTCCCCTAACCCTAACCCTAGCCCGAACCCTAACCCTAACCCTTCCCCGAAGCCTGACCCTCACCCGTCCCCTAATCCTAACCCGTACGCTAACGCTAACCCGCGCCCTCACACGTACGCTCCCCCTAAAGCGTTGTCGTACCCTCACCTGGACCCTAAACCGTCCCCGTCCCCTAACCCTAACCCTAGCCCGAACCCTAACCCTAACACTTCTCCGAACACTTAGCCTCACCCGTCCACTAATCGTACCCCGTACGCTAACGCTAACCCGCGCTCTCACACGTACGCTCCCCCTAAAGCGTTGTGGTACACTCACCTGGACACTAAACCGTCCCCGTCCCCTAACCCTAACCCTAGCCCGAACCCTAACCCTAACCCTTCCCCGAAGCCTGATCCTCACCCGTCCCCTAATCCTAACCCGTACGCTAACGCTCACCCGCGCCCTCACACGTACGCTCCCCCTAAATCGTTGTCGTACCCTCACCTGGACCCTAAACCGTCCCCGTCCCATAACGCTAACCCTAGCCAGAACCCTAACCCTAACCCTACCCCGAAGCCTGAGCCTCACCCGTCCCCTAATCCTAACCCGTACGCTAACGCTCACCTGCGCCCTCACACGTACGCTCCCCCTAAAGCATTGTCGTACCCTCACATGGATTCTAAACCGTCCCCGTCCCCTAACCCTAACCCTAGCCCGAACCCTAACCCTAACACTTCCCCGAAGCCTGAGCCTCACCCGTCCCCTAATCCTAACCCGTACGCTAACGCTAACCCGCGCCCTCACACGTACGCTCCCCCTAAAGCGTTGTCGTACCCTCACCTGGACCCTAAACCCTCCCCGTCCCCTAACCCTAACCCTAGCCCGAACCCTAACAAGAAACCTTCCCCGAAGCCTGACCCTCACCCGTCCCCTAATCCTAACCCGTACACTAACGCTCACCCGCGCCCTCACACGTACGCTCCCCCTAAAGCGTTGTCGTACACTCACCTGGATCCTAAACCGTCCCCGTCCCCTAACCCTAACCCTAGCCCGAACCCTAACCCTAACCCTTCCCTGAAGTCTGACCCTCACCCGTCCCCTAATCCTAACCCGTACGCTAACGTTAACCCTCGCCCTCACACGTACGCTCCCCCTAAAGCGTTGTCGTACCCTCAACCTGGACCCTAAACCGTCCCCGTCCCCTAACCCTAACCCTAGCCCGAACCCTAACCCTAACCCTTCCCCGAAGCCTGACCCTCACCCGTCCCCTAATCCTAACCCGTACGCTAACGCTCACCTGCACCCTCACACGTACGCTCCACCTAAAGCGTTGTCGTACCCTCACCTGGACCCTAAACCGTCCCCGTCCCCTAACCCTAACCCTAGCCCGAACCCTAACCCTAACCCTTCTCTGAAGCCTTAGCCTCACCCGTCCACTAATCCTAACCCGTACGCTAACGCTCACCCACGCCCTCACACGTACGCTCCCCCTAAAGCGTTGTCGTACCCTCACCTGGACCCTAAACCGTCCCCGTCCCCTAACCCTAACCCTAGCCCGAACGCTAACCCTACCCCTTCCCCGAAGCCTGACCCTCACCTGTCCCCTAATCGTCACCCGTACGCTAACGCTAACCCGCGCCCTCACACGTACGCTCCCCCTAAACCGTTGTCGTACCCTCACCTGGACCCTAAACCGTCCCCTTCCCCTAACCCTAACTCTAGCCCGAACGCTAACCCTACCCCTTCCCCGAAGCCTGACCCTCACCCGTCCCCTAATCCTAACCCGTACGCTAACGCTGACCCTCGCCCTCACACGTACACTCCCCCTAAAGCGTTGTCGTACCCTCACCTGGACCCTAAACCGTCCCCGTCCCCTAACCCTAACCCTAGCCCGAACCCTAACCCTAACACTTCCCCGAAGCCTGACCTTCACCCGTACCCTAATCCTAACCCGTACGCTAACGCTAACCTGCGCCCACACACGTACGCTCCCCCTAAAGCGTTGTCGTACCCTCACCTGGACCCTAAACTGTCCCCGTCCCCTAACCCTAGCCCGAACCCTAACCTTAACCCTTCCCCGAAGCCTGACCCTCACCCGTCCCCTAATCCTAACCCGTACGCTAACGCTAACGCGGGCCCTCACAAGTACGCTCCCCCTAAAGCGTTGTCGTACCCTCACCTGGACCCTAAACCATCCCCGTCCCCTAACCCTAACCCTAGCCCGAACCCTAACCCTAACCCTTCCCCGAAGCCTGACCCTCACCCGTCCCCTAATCCTAACCCGTACGCTAACGCTAACTCGCGCCCTCACACGTACGGTCCCCCTAAAGCGTTGTCGTACCCTCACCTGGACCCTAAACCGTCCCCGTCCCCTAACCCTAACCCTAGCCCGAACCCTAACCCTAACCCTTCCCCGAAGCCTGACCCTCACCCGTCCCCTAATCCTAAACCGAAAGCTAACGCTCACCCGCGCCCTCACACGTACGCTCCCCCTAAAGCGTTGTCGTAACCTCACCTGGATCCTAAACCGTCCCCGTCCCCTAACCCTAAGCCTAGCCCGAACCCTAACCCTAACCCTTCCCCGAAGTCTGAGCCTCACCCGTCCCCTAATCCTAATCCGTACGCTAACGCTAACCCACGCCCTCACACGTACGCTCCCCCTAAAGCGTTGTTTTACCCTCACCTAGACCCTAAACCGTCCCCGTCCCATAACGCTAACCCTAGCCAGAACCCTAACACTAACCCTACCCCGAAGCCTGACCCTCACCCGTCCCCTAATCCTAACAAGTACGCTAACGCTCACCCGCACCCTCACACGTACGCTCCCCCTAAAGCGTTGTCGTACCCTCACCTGGACCCTAAACCGTCCCCGTCCCCTAACCCTAACCCTAGCCCGAACCCTAACCCTAACCCTTCCCCGAAGCCTGAGCCTCACCCGTCCCCTAATCCTAACCCGTACGCCAACGCTAACCCGCACCCTCACATGTACGCGACCCCTAAAGCGTTGTCGTACCCTCACCTGGACACTAAACCGTCCCCGTCCCCTAACCCTAACCCTAGCCCGAACCCTAACCCTAACCCTTCCCCGAAGCCTGACCCTCACCCGTCCCCTAATCCTAACCCGTACGCTAACGCTAACCCGCGCCCTCACACGTACGCTCCCCCTAAAGCGTTGTCGTACCCTCACCTGGACCCTAAACCGTCCCCGTCCCCTAACCCTAACCCTAGCCCGAACCCTAACCCTAACACTTCTCCGAACACTTAGCCTCACCCGTCCACTAATCGTACCCCGTACGCTAACGCTAACCCGCGCTCTCACACGTACGCTCCCCCTAAAGCGTTGTGGTACACTCACCTGGACACTAAACCGTCCCCGTCCCCTAACCCTAACCCTAGCCCGAACCCTAACCCTAACCCTTCCCCGAAGCCTGATCCTCACCCGTCCCCTAATCCTAACCCGTACGCTAACGCTCACCCGCGCCCTCACACGTACGCTCCCCCTAAATCGTTGTCGTACCCTCACCTGGACCCTAAACCGTCCCCGTCCCATAACGCTAACCCTAGCCAGAACCCTAACCCTAACCCTACCCCGAAGCCTGAGCCTCACCCGTCCCCTAATCCTAACCCGTACGCTAACGCTCACCCGCGCCCTCACACGTACGCTCCCCCTAAAGCATTGTCGTACCCTCACATGGATTCTAAACCGTCCCCGTCCCCTAACCCTAACCCTAGCCCGAACCCTAACCCTAACACTTCCCCGAAGCCTGAGCCTCACCCGTCCCCTAATCCTAACCCGTACGCTAACGCTAACCTGCGCCCTCACACGTACGCTCCCCCGAAAGCGTTGTCGTACCCTCACCTGGACCCTAAACCCTCCCCGTCCCCTAACCCTAACCCTAGCCCGAACCCTAACAAGAAACCTTCCCCGAAGCCTGACCCTCACCCGTCCCCTAATCCTAACCCGTACACTAACGCTCACCCGCGCCCTCACACGTACGCTCCCCCTAAAGCGTTGTCGTACACTCACCTGGATCCTAAACCGTCCCCGTCCCCTAACCCTAACCCTAGCCCGAACCCTAACCCTAACCCTTCCCTGAAGTCTGACCCTCACCCGTCCCCTAATCCTAACCCGTACGCTAACGTTAACCCTCGCCCTCACACGTACGCTCCCCTTAAAGCGTTGTCGTACCCTCACCTGTACCCTAAACCGTCCCCGTCCCCTAACCCTAACCCTAGCCCGAACACTAACCCTAACCCTTCCCCGATGCCTGAGCCTCACCCGTCCCCTAATCCTAACCCGTACGCTAACGCTAACCGTCGCCCTCACACGTACGCTCCCCCTAAAGCGTTGTCGTACACTCACCTGGACCCTAAACCGTCCCCGACGGCTAACACTAACCCTAGCCGGAACCCTAACCGTAACCCTTCCCCGAAGCTTTACCCTCACCCGTCCGCTAATCCTAACACGTACGCTAACGCTCACCCGCGCCCTCACACGTATGCTACCCCTAAAGCGTTGTCGTACCCTCACCTGGACCCTAAACCGCCCCCGTCCCCTAACCCTAACCCTAGCCCGAACCCTAACCCTAACACTTCCCCGAAGCCTGACACTCACCCGTCCCCTAATCCTAACCCGTACGCTAACGCTCACCCGCGCCCTCACACGTACGCTCCCCCTAAAGCGTTGTATACCCTCACCTGGACCCTAAACTGTCCCCGTCCCCTAACCCTAACCCTAGCCCGAACCCTAAACTTAACCCTTCCCCGAAGCCTGACCCTCACCCGTCCCCTAAACCTAACCCGTACCGTAACGCTCACCCGCGCCCTCACATGTACGCTCCCCCTAAGGCGTTGTCGTACCCTCACCTGGACCCTAAACCGTCCCCGTCCCCTAACCCTAACCCGAACCCTAACCCTAACCCTTCCCCGAAGCCTGACCCTCACCCGTCCCCTAATCCTAACCCGTACGCTAACGCTCACCCGCACCCTCACACGTACGCTCCCCCTAAAGCGTTGTCACACCCTCACCTGGACCCTAAACCGTCCCCATCCCCTAACCCTAACCCTAGCCCGAACCCTAAGCCGAACCCTTCGCCGAAGCCTGACCCTCACCCGTCCCCTAATCCTAACCCGTACGCTAACGCTCACCCGCGCCCTCACACGTACGCTCCCCCTAAAGCGTTGTCGTACCCTCACCTGGACCCGATACCGTCCCCGACCCCTAACCCTAACCCTAGCCCGAACCCTAACCCTAACCCTTCCCCGAAGCCTGACCCTCACCCGTCCCCTAATCCTAACCTGTACGCTAACGCTAACCCGCGCCCTCACACGTACGCTCCCCCTAAAGCGTTGTCGTACCCTCACCGGGACCCTAAACCGTCCCCGTCCCCTAACCCTAACCCTAGTCCGAACCCTAACCCTAACCCTTCCCCGAAGCCTGACCCTCACCCGTCCCCTAATCCTAACCCGTACGCTAAAGCTAACACGCGCCCTCACACGTACGCTCCCCCTAAAGCGTTGTCGTACCCTCACCTGGACCCTAAACCGTCCCCTAACCCTAACCCTAACCCTAGCCCGAACCCTAACCCTAACCCTTCCCAGAAGCCTGACCCTCACCTGTCCCCTAATCCTAACCCGTATGCTAACGCTAACCCTCGCCCTCACACGTACGCTCCCCCTAAAGCGTTGTCGTACCCTCACCTGGACCCTAAACCGTCCCCGTCCCCTAACCCTAACCCTAGCCCGAACCCTAACCCTAACCCTTCCCCGAAGCCTGACCCTCACCTGTCCCCTAATCCTAACCCGTACGCTAACGCTAACCCGCGCCGTCACACGTACGCTCCCCTTAAAGCGTTGTCGTACCCTCACCTGGACCCTAATCCGTCCCCTTCCCCTAACCCTAACCCTAGCCCGAACCCTAACCTTAACCCTTCCCCGAAGCCTGACCCTCACCCGTCCCCTAATCCTAACCCGTACGCTAACGCTGACCCTCGCCCTCACACGTACGCTCCCCCTAAAGCGTTGTCGTACCCTCACCTGGACCCTAAACCGTCCGCGTTCCCTAACCCTAACCCTAGCCCGAACCCTAACCCTAACACTTGACCGAAGCCTGAGCCTCACCCGTCCCCTAATCCTAACCAGTACGCTAACGCTAACCCGCGCCCTCACACGTACACTCCCCCTAAAGCGTTGTCGTACCCTCACCTGGACCCTAAACCGTCCCCGTCCCCTAACCCTAACCCTACCCCGAACCCTAACCCTAACACTTCCCCGACGCCTGACCCTCACCCGTCCCCTAATCGTAAACCGTACGCTAACGCTAACCCGCGCCCTCACACGTACGCTCCCCCTAAAGTGTTGACGTACCCTCACCTGGACCCTAAACCGTCCCCGACTGCTAACACTAACCCTAGCCCGAACCCTAACCCTAACCCTTCCCCGAAGCTTTACCCTCACCCGTCCGCTAATCCTAACTCGTACGCTAACGCTCACCCGCGCCCTCACACGTATGCTACCCCTAAAGCGTTGTCGTACCCTCACCTGGACCCTAAACCGCCCCCGTCCCCTAACCCTAACCCTAGCCCGAACCCTAACCCTAACACTTCCCCGAAGCCTGACACTCACCCGTCCCCTAATCCTAACCCGTACGCTAACGCTCACCCGCGCCCTCACACGTACGCTCCCCCTAAAGCGTTGTATACCCTCACCTGGACCCTAAACTGTCCCCGTCCCCTAACCCTAACCCTAGCCCGAACCCTAAACCTAACCCTTCCCCGAAGCCTGACCCTCAGCCGTCCCCTAATCCTAATCCGTACCCTAACGCTAAACCGCGCCTTCACACGTACGCTCCCCCTAAAGCGTTGTCGTACCCTCACCTGGACGCTAAACCGTCCCCGTCCCCTAAACCTAACCCTAGCCCGAACCCTAACCCTAACCCTTCCCCGAAGCCTGACCCTCACCCGTCCACTAATCCTAAGCCATACGCGAACGCTAACCCGCGCCCTAACACGTACGCTCCCCCTAAAGCGTTGTCGTACCCTCACCTGGACCCTAAACCGTCCCCGTCCCCTAACCCTAACCCTAGCCCGAACCCTAACCCTAACCCTTCCCCGAAGCCTAATCCTCACCCGTTCCCCAATCCAAACCCATACGCTAAAGCTAACCCACGCCCTCACAAGTACGCTGCCCCTAAAGCGTTGTCATACCCTCACCTGGACCCTAAACCGTCCCCGTCCCCTAACCCTAACCCTAGCCAGAACCCTAACCCTAACCCTTCCCCGAAGCCTGACCCTCACCCGTCCCCTAATCCTAACCCGTACGCGAACGCTAACCCGCGCCCTCACACGTACGCTCCCCCTAAATCGTTGTCGTACCCTCACCTTGACCCTAAACCGTCCTCGTCCCCTAACCCTAACCCTAGACCGAACCCTAACCCTAACCCTTCCCCGAAGCCTGACCCTCACCCATCCCCTTATCCTAACACGTACGCTAACGCTCACCCGCGCCCTCACACGTACGCTCCCCCTAAAGCGTTGTCGTACCCTCACCTGGACCCTAAACCGCCCCCGTCCCCTAACCCTAACCCTAGCCCGAACCGTAACCCTAAGCCTTCCCCAAAGCCTGACACTCACCCGTCCCCTAATCCTAACCCGTACGCTAACGCTCACCCGCGCCCTCACACATACGCTCCCCTTAAAGCGTTGTCATACCCTCACCTGGACCCTAAACCGTCCCCGTCCCCTAACCCTAACCCTAGCCCGAACCCTAACGCTAACACTTCCCCGAAGCCTGACCCTCAGCCGTCCCCTAATCCTAACCCGTACCCTAACGCTAAACCGCGCCTTCACACGTACGCTCCCCCTAAAGCGTTGTCGTACCCTCACCTGGACCCTAAACCGTCCCCGTCCCCTAACCCTAACCCTAGCCCGAACCCTAACCCTAACCCTTCCCCGAAGCCTGACCCTCACCGGTCCACTAATCCTAAGCCGTACGCGAACGCTAACCCGCGCCCTAACACGTACGCTCCCCCTAAAGCGTTGTCGTACCCTCACCTGGACCCTAAACCGTCCCCATCCCCTAACCCTAACCCTAGCCCGAACCCTAACCCTAACCCTTCCCCGAAGCCTAACCCTCACCTGTTCCCAAATCCAAACCCATACGCTAAAGCTAACCCACGCCCTCACAAGTACGCTCCCCCTAAAGCATTGTCGTACCCTCACCTGGACCCTAAACCGTCCCCGTCCCCTAACCCTAACCCTAGCACGAACCCTAACCCTGACCCTTCCCCGAAGCCTGACCCTCACCCATCCCCTTATCCTAACACGTACGCTAACGCTCACCCGCTCCCTCACACGTACGCTCCCCCTAAAGCGTTGTCGAACCCTCACCTGGACCCTAAACCGCCCCCGTCCCCTAACCCTAACCCTAGCCCGAACCCTAACCCTAAGCCTTCCCCGAAGCCTGACCCTCACCTGTCCCCTAATCCTAAACCGTACGCTAACGCTCACCCGCGCCCTCACACGTACGCTCCCCCTAAACCGTTGTCACACCCTCACCTGGACCCTAAACTGTCCCCATCCCCTAAACCTAAACCTAGCCCGAACCCTAACCCTAACCCTTCCCCGAAGCTTTACCCTCACCCGTCCGCTAATCCTAACACGTACGCTAACGCTCATCCGGCCCTCAAACGTATGCTACCCCTAAAGCGTTGTCGTACCCTCACCTGGACCCTAAACCGCCCCCGTCCCCTAACCCTAACCCTAGCCCGAACCCTAACCCTAACCCTTCCCCGAAGCCTGACACTCACCCGTCCCCTAATCCTAACCCGTACGCTAACGCTCACCAGCGCACTCACACGTACGCTCCCCCTAAAGCGTTTTATACCCTCACCTGGACCCTAAACTGTCCCCGTCCCCTAACCCTAACCCTAGCCCGAACCCTAAACCTAACCCTTCCCCGAAGCCTGACCCTCACCCGTCCCCTAAACCTAAACCGTACCGTAACGCTCACCCGCGCCCTCACATGTACGCTCCCCCTAAGGCGTTGTCGTACCCTCACCTGGACCCTAAACCGTCCCCGTCCCCTAAACCTAACCCTAGCCCGAACCCTAACCCTAACCCTTCCCCGAAGCCTGACCCTCACCCGTCCCCTAATCCTAACCCGTACGCTAACGCTCACCCGCGCCCTCACACGTACGCTCCCCCTAAAGCGTTGTCACACCCTCACCTGGACCCTAAACCGTCCCCATCCCCTAACCCTAACCCTAGCCCGAACCCTAACCCTAACCCTCCCCCGAAGCCCGACCCTCACCCGTCCCCTAATCCTAACCCGTACGCTAACGCTAACCCGCGCCCTCACACGTAGGCTCCCCCTAAAGCGTTGTCGTACCCTCACCTGGACCCGATACCGTCCCCGACCCCTAACCCTAACCCTAGCCCGAACCCTAACCCTAACCCTTCCCCGAAGCCTGACCCTCACCCGACCCTAATCCTAACCCGTACGCTAACGCTAACCCGCGCCCTCACACGTACGCTCCCCCTAAGGCGTTGTCGTACCCTCACCTGGACCCTAAACCGTCCCCGTCCCCTAACCCTAACCCTAGCCCGAAACCTAACCCTAACCCTTCCCCGAAGCCTGACCCTCACCCGTCCCCTAATCCTAACCCGTACGCTAACGCTAACCCGCGCCCTCACACGTACGCTCCCCCTAAATCGTTGTCGTACCCTCACCTGGACCCTAAACCGTCCCCGTCCCCTAACCCTAACCCTAATCCGAACCCCTACCCTAACCATTTCCCGAAGCCTGACCATCACCCGTCCGCTAATCCTAACCCGTACGCTAACGCTAACCCGCGCCCTCACACGCACGCTCCCATAATTCGTTGTCGTACCCTCACCTGGACCCTAAACCGTCCCCGTCCCCTAACCCTAACCCTAGCCCGAACCCTAACCCTAACCCTTCCCCGAAGCCTGATCCTCACCCGTCCCGTAATCCTAACCCGTACACTAACGCTAAACCGCGCCCTCACACGTACGCTCCCCCTAAAGCGTTGTCGTACCCTCACCTGGACCTTAAACCGTCCCCGTCCCCTAACCCTAACCCTAGCACGAACCCTAACCCTAACCCTTCCCCGAAGCCTGACCCTCACCCATCCCCTTATCCTAACACGTACGCTAACGCTCACCCGCGCCCTCACACGTACGCTCCCCCTAAAGCGTTGTCGTACCCTCACCTGGACCCTAAACCGCCCCCGTCCCCTAAACCTAACCCTAGCCCGAACCCTAACCCTAAGCCTTCCCCGAAGCCTGACCCTCAACCGTCCCCTAATCCTAACCCGTACACTAACGCTCACCCGCGCCCTCACACGTACGCTCCCCCTAAAGCGTTGTCGTACCCTCACCTGGACCCTAAACGGTCCCCGTCCCCTAACCCTAGCCCGAACCCTAACCCTAACCCTTCCCCGAAGCCTGACCCTCACCCGTCCCCTAATCCTAACCCGTACGATAACGCTCACCCGCGCCCTCACACGTACGCTCCCCCTAAAGCGTTGTCGTACCCTCACCTGGACCCTAAACCGTCCCCGTCCCCTAACCCTAACCCTAGCCCGAACCCTAACCCTAACACTTCTCCGAAGCCTGACCCTCACCCGTCCCCTTATCCTAACCCGTACGCTAACGCTAATCCGTGCCCTCACACTTAAGCTCCCCCTAAAGCGTTGTCGTACCCTCACCTGGACTCTAAACCGTCCCTGTCCCCTAACCCTAACCCTAGCCCGAACCCTAACCCTAACACTTCCCCGAAGCCTGACCCTCACCCGTCCCCTAATCCTAACCCGTACGCTAACGCTAACCCGCGCCCTCACACGTACGCTCCCCCTAAAGCGTTGTCGTACTCTCTCTTGGACCCTAAACCGTCCCTATCCCCTAACCCTAACCCTAGCCCGAACCCTAACCCTAACCCTTCCCCGAAGCCTGACCCTCACCCGTCCCCTATTCATAAACCTTACGCTAACGCTCACCCGCACCCTCACACGTACGCTCCCCCTAAAGCGTTGTCGTACACTCACCTGGACCCTAATCCGTCCCCGTCCCCTAAACCTAACCCTAACCCGAACCCTAACCCCAACCCTTCCCCGAAGCCTGACCCTCAGCCGTCCCCTAATCCTAACCCGTACGCGAACGCTAAACCACACACTCACACGTACGCTCCCCGTAAAGCGTTGTCGTACTCTCTCTTGGACCCTAAACAGTCCCTATCCCCTAACCCTAACCCTAGCCCGAACACTAACCCTAACCCTTCCCAGAAGCCTGACCCTCACCCGTCCCATAACTAAACCGTACGCTAACGCTAACCCGCGCCCTCACACATACGATCCCCGTAAAGCGTTGTCGTACGCTCACCTGGACCCTAAACCGTCCCCGTCCCCTAACCCTAACCCTAGACCGAACCCTAACCCTAACCCTTCCCCGAAGCCTGAGCCTCACCCGTCCCCTAATCCTAACACGTACGCTAACGCTAACCCGCGCCCTCACACGTACGCTCCCCCTAAATCGTTGTCGTACCCTCACCTGGACCCTAAACGGTCCCCTTCCCCTAACCCTAACCCTAGCCCGAACCCAAACCCTAACCCTTCCCCGAAGCCTGACCCTAACCCGTCCCCTAATCCTAACCCGTACGCTAACGCTAACCCGCGCCCTCACACGTACGCTCCCCCTAAAGCGTTGTCGTACCCTCACCTGGACCCTAAACCGTCCCCGTCCCCTAACCCTAGCCCGAACCCTAACCCTAACCCTTCCCCGAAGCCTGACCCTCACCCGTCCCCTAATCCTAACCCGTACGTGAACGCTAACCCGCGCCCTCAGACGTACGCTCCCCCTAAAGCGTTGTCGTACCCTCACCTGGACCCGAAACCGTCCCCTTCCCCTAACCCCAACCCTAGCCCGAAGAGTAACCCTAACCCTTCCCCGAAGCCTGACACTCACCCGTCCCCTAATCCTAACCCGTACGCTAACGCTAATCCGTGCCCTCACACGTACGCTCCCCCTAAAGCGTTGTCGTACCCTCACCTGGACCCTAAACCGTCCCCGTCCCCTATGCCTAACCCTAGCCCGAGCCCTAACACTAACCCTTCCCCGAAGCCTGACCCTCAGCCGTCCCCTAATCCTAACCCGTATGCTAACACTAACCCGCGCCCTCACACGTACGCTCCCCCTAAAGCGTTGTCGTACCCTCACCTGGACCCTAAACCGTAACCGTCCCCTAACCCTAACCGTAGCCCGAACCCTAACCCTAACCCTTCCCTGAAGCCTGACCCTCACCCGTCCCCTAATCCTAAGCCGTACGCAAACGCTAACCCACGCCCTCACACGTACGCTCCCCCTAAAGCGTTGTCGTACCCTCACCTGGAACCTAAACCGTCCCCGTTCCCTAACCCTAACCCAAGCCTGAACCCTAACCCTAACCCTTCCCCGAAGCCTGACCCTCACCCGTCTCCTAATCCTAACACGTACGCTAACGCTAACCTGCGCCCTCACACGTATGCTCCCCCTAAAGCGTTGTCGTACCCTCACGTGGACCCTAAACCTTCCCCGTCCCCTAACCCTAACCCTAGCCCGAACCCTAACCCTAACCCTTCCCCGAAGCCTGACCCTCACCCGTCCCCTAATCCTAACCCGTACGCTAACGCTAACCCGCGCCCTCACACGTACGCTCCCCCTAAAGCGTTGTCGTACCCTCACCTGGACCCTAAACCGTCCCCGTCCCCTAACCCTAACCCTAGCCCGAACCCTAACCCTAACCCTTCCCCGAAGCCTGACCCTCACCCGTCCGCTAATCCTAACCCGTACGCTAACGCTAACCCGCGCCCTCACACGTACGCTCCCCCTAAAGCATTGTCGTACCCTCACCTGGACCCTAAACCGTCCCCGTCCCCTAACCCTAACCCTAGCCCGAACCCTAACCTAACCCTTCTCCGAAGCCTGACCCGCACCCGTCCCCTAATCCTAACCCGTACGCTAACGCTAACCCGCGCCCTCACACGTAGGCTCCCCCTAAAGCGTTGTCGTACCCTCACCTGGACCCTAAACCGTCCCCGTCCCCTAACCCTAACCCTAGCCCGAACCCGAACCCTAACCCTTCCCCGAACCCTGACCCTCACCCGTCCCTTAATCCTAACCCGTACGCTAACGCTAACCCGCGCCCACACACGCACGCTCCCCCTAAAGCGTTGTCGTACCCTCACCTGGACCCTAAACCGTCCCCGTCCCCTAACCCTAAGCCTAATCCGAACCCTTACCCTAACCATTTCCCGAAGCCTGACCATCACCCGTCCGCTAATCCTAACCCGTACGCTAACGCTAACCCGCGCCCTCACACGCACGCTCCCATAATTCGTTGTCGTACCCTCACCTGGACCCTAAACCGTCCCCGTCCCCTAACCCTAACCCTAGCCCGAACCCTAACCCTAACCCTTCCCCGAAGCCTGACCCTCACCCGTCCCGTAATCCTAACCCGTACGCTAACGCTAAACCGCGCCCTCACACGTACGCTCCCCCTAAAGCGTTGTCGTACCCTCACCTGGACCCTATACCGTCCCCGTCCCCTAACCCTAACCCTAGCCCGAACCCTAACCCTAACCCTTCTCTGAAGCCTTAGCCTCACCCGTCCACTACTCCTAACCCGTACGCTAATGCTCACCCGCGCCGTCACACGTACGCTCCCCCTAAAGCGTTGTCATACCCTCACCTGGACCCTAAACCGTCCCCGTCCCCTAACACTAATTCTAACCCTAACCCTAACCCTAACCCTAACCTGTACCCTAAACTGACCCCGTTCCCTAACACTAACCCTAACCCTTACCTGAAGCCTTAACCTAACCCGTACCATAATTCTAACCCATACACTGACACTAACCCGTACACTAACATGTACTTTAACCCTAAACCGTTGTCATACACTAACCTGTACCCTAAGCCGTCCCCATTCCCTAACTCTAACCCTAAAACCAACCCTAACCCTAACAGTTACCTGAAGCCTTACCCTAACTTTTACCATAATTCTAACCCATACACTAACACTAACCCGTACCCTAACACGTACGCTAAGCCTAAATAGTTGTCATACGCTGACCTGTACCCTAAACTGTCCCCGTTCTCTATCCCCAACTCTTACCCTATCCCTAACTCTTACCCGAAGCCTTACCATAACCTGTACCCTAATCTTACCTGGTACACTACCCTAACCCATATCCTAAAACGTATGCTAAACCTAAACCGTTCTCATACCCTATACTGTACCCTGAAATGTCACCATTACCTAACCCTAACCCTAACCCTTACCCGAAACCTTACCCTAACCGGTACCCTAATCCTAACCCTTACACTAACATTAACCTGTACCCTAACATGTACGGTAATCCAAAATCTTTGTCGTACACTAACCTGTACCCTAAACCGGCCCCGTACCCTAACCCTAACCCTACCCCTTACCTGAAGCCTTACCCTAACCCGTACCCTAATCCTAAACCGTACACTAACTCTAACCCGTATCCTAACACGTATGCTAACCCTAAACCGTTGTTGTTGCCTAACGTGTATCCTAAACTGTCCACATTCCCTAACCCAAACGCTAACCGTAAACCTAACCCTTACCCGAAGCTTTATGCTCACTCGTACACTAACTCTAACACGTACCCTAACACGTACGCTAACCCTAAAACCGTTGTCATACACTAAACTGTACCCTGAAGTGTCCCCATTCCCTAACCCTATCCCTAAAGCTAGCCCTAAACCTATCCCTTACCTGAAGCCTTACCCTTACCCGTACCATAATCCTAACCCGTACACTAACACTAACCCGTAACCTAACACGTACGCTAACACTAAACTGTTGTCGTACCCTAACCTGTACCCTAAAACGTCCCTGTTCCCTAAACCTAACCTTAACCCTAACCCTAACCCTTACCCGAAGCTTTACCCTAACCCGCACCCTAATCCTAACCCGTGCACTAACACTAAACCATACCCTAAGAAGTACACTAACCCTAAACAGTTGTCGTACACTAACCTCTACCCTAAACGGTCCCCATTCCCTAACCCTATCCCTAACCCTAAACCTTACCCGAAGCCTTACCCTAACCCGTACCCTAATCCTAACGTGTACACTAACACTAACCCATACCCTAACACGTATGCTAACACTAAAACATTGTCGAACCCTAACCTGTACCCTAAACCGTCCCCGATCCCTAACCCTAACCCTTTCCCGAAGCCTTACCCTAACCCATACCCTAAATCTAACCCATACACTAACATTAACCCGTACCCTAACACGTACACTAACCCTAAATCTTTGTCGTACACTAACCTGTACCCTAAACCGTCCCTGTTCCTTAACCGTAACCCTAACCCTTACCCGAAGCCTTACCCATCCCGTACCCTAATCCTAACCCATGCACTAACACTAATCCATACCCTAACACGTACGCTAACCCTAAACTGTTGTCGTACCCTAACCTGTACCTTATCCCTTACCCGTTCCCTAACTCTTACCCTATCCCTAACCCCAATCATTACCCTAAGCCAACATCACTAATTATTAGAGAAATGCAAATCAAAACTACAATGAGGTATCACCTCACACCTCTTAGAATTGGCATCATCAGGAAATCTACAAACAACAAATGCTGGAGAGGGTGTGGATAATAGGAACCCTCTTCCACTATTGGTGGGAATGTAAATTGATACAGTCACTATGGAGAACTGTATGGATGTTCCTTAAAAACCTAAAAATAGAATTACCATATGATCCAGCAATCCCACTACTGGACATATACCCAGAGAAGACCATCAATTGAAAGGACACATTCACCACAATATTCTTTGCAGCACTATTTACAATAGTCAGGTAATGGAAGCAACCTAAATGCCCAGAGGCAGACGAATGGATAAAGATGTAGTACATATATAAAATGGAATATTACTCAGCCATAAAAAGCAATGAAATTGGGTCATTTGTACAGACATCGATGGATCTAGAGACTGTCCTACAGAGTGAAGTAAGTCAGAAAGGGGAAAACAAAGATTGTATATTAATGTATATATGTGGAACCTAGAAAAATGGTACAGATGAACCGGTTTGCAGGGCAGAAATAGAGACACAGATGTAGAGAACAAATGTATGGACACCAAGAGTGTAAAGCCGTGGGGGGGGGGGCGGGGTGGGAGGTGATGGGAGATTGGGATTAACATGTATACATTTATATGTATAAAATAGATAACCAATAAGAACCTGCTGTATAAACAAGTAAATAAAATTAAATTAAAAATTTTTTAAAATAAAATTTTAAAAAACAGAAAGAAAGTTATTCCCTTCACATACATGTATTTATAGGAATGAATTATTTCCATGCTTATATCTATGAATACAAAAAAGGGGAATAAAATCTACCTTGAACCAAAAAAGAGAAAAAAGAACCCACCAGTTATACAGAGGAAAACCCTATCAGGGTACTTGCTCCAGTGGTAAACAATGCTGAAGTTGGTCAGAGGTGGGAAATCGTCTCCCATGCAGCCAGCAGCCCCCCACCCCACAAGGAGCATCCTCATTTCAAAGCTGGGGGACCGTGCCGAAGCATCTGTGAGTAAACGTGAGCTGAGCCCCAGGCCAGCTGCTGCTGAACTGTTCCCACCCTTCCCAGGTAAAACACCTGAATATGTACAAGGACTTGAAAGCCTACAGGAAGGGCCGTGGAGCCACACCAGCGACAGCACACCAGCCGACTTGGTGCCTGCAGGCCAGCCAGGATTGTCCTGGCCCCGGGCGCTCTTCTGGAAGCTTTCCATTTCCCTGCCTGAGATACCCCTCCTGTCCAGGCCCCCACTGCTTTTTTCCTTCCTCACCTCTGCCCGGGGAGAAATTCCAGCGGCAGTTACGGGTGACACATCCTCTTCTTTAGCAGGTGGCAGCTTGGCAACTCCTGCAGAAAGTCCAGCAGAGCCCCACTCACACTGGGCCACCCACAAAGGCGTAGCCCCTCGCTCCCACCCACCAGCCCAGCCCCGACACTGCTGATGGGGCAGATAATATGGCGTCAGGCACAGCTGCAGGGTCTCTTGCTGCCTGGAGCGGTGTTTATATTGACCTCAACCCAGGCACACCTGGGGAGGGCTGGCCCACACATTCAGGCTGCCCAGGTCAGCCAATCCTCACCCCTCAGGGGCTCACAGTTGCAGAAAATGGACCTTGCTGAACCGGCCACGTCCAAGGAACAGGTGTGGGCTCCTGAGAGTCAGGATAGACAAGGGACTGCAGCTCTGGCTTGTTTTCTAATCATTTTATCTGGCCCATGAGTGGGAGACAACTTCAAGAAGACCCTCTCCTAATGAGAGGAACCCAGGAGTCAGGGAGAGGAGGGGTGGTGGGTGGAGACAGAGGCCTGGTGCCCCAGCAGCAGTGGAAATCTCTGGAAGGCCAGGCGGAGGGTGGCCGCACAGAGTGATGCCCAGGGTCACAGACCTGTAGGCGCTGCTGTTTGTTAGTTCAAGTCCTGCTCTGAGGTGCTCTGTGTCAGCTCTGAGCGACAGGTGAGCTGGGGGTGCTCTGCAATGAGGGCTATGTGCATGGTTCCTGTGCCCAGCCCTGCCAGGGTACCAGCCCAGGGGAGCTCTGTATCCTGGGAGGGGCCTGACCACGAGAGCCTCATGGGCTGCTGGGTAGCTGCACAGGTGAGCTCCATACCCTGGGAGGGGCCTGACCATGAGAGCCCCGTGGGCTGCTGGGGACCTGGTAAGGGATGTCAGGACAGTCAGTGAAGCCACCGAGGATATACATCCAGTAGCTCCTAATTCCTACACCCTGCTGGTCATTCTACCATCCACCAGGACATGGCATTCTGTATTAGACTTCAATGATGCCTTCTTCTGTATTCCATTAGTCCCAGAGTCACAAGAAATTTTGGCTTGTGAGTGGCAGGACTCAACATACAACAAAAACAATGCTGCTGGGCCGTCCTGCCCCAAGGGTTCAAAAATACCCACACCATCTTTGGGGAAACGTTAGCTAAACACCTAAAAGTTCTACCTCTGCAAAGGGGAACCCTCCTTCAATATGCAGACGACATTCTGATCGTCAGCCCTACTAAGGAGGCCTCTGAACTACCTAGACAATAAAGGATAGAAGGTGTCGAAAAAAAAGGCTCAAATATCACAGACTATGGTGACCTGCCTGGGCTTCATTCTCACAGAAGGTCGGAGAAGCCCATCCCAGGAAAGGGAAGAAGCCATTTGCAACCTTACCCCTTCTAAAACTAGAAGACAGCTTAGGGGTTCCTGGGGAGGCCGAGGATTGCTGCATCTGGATCCCGAACTACAGTCAAATAGATGGGCCTCTATATGAAACACTGAAAGGAAAAGATGATGATCTTTTCGAATAGAATCCAGAAGCAGCCTTTCAAGAATGCAAAGAGCAGTCAATTCAGACCCTTGCCCTGGAACTCCCTAATTTAGCTAAACCCTTTGAACTTTACATCCCCATAGAATGTGAATCGCCCTTGGAGTATTAGTGCAAAAACTGGGACCACTTGAAATGGAACACTGCAAGAATGCCCTCCAGGTAGGATAAACTACAGTCACCAATGGCTTGGCCCACCACCCCATCCGGCCAGGGTACTGGGGGTATCTAAGAACCTGGAAATCAGCAGCCCGCAAATCCAGCTCCCTCCTAAGGGAAAAGGACCCCACGTGGTTATCCTAACTACCCACCATGCCCTGAAGTTGCAGGGGTCGCTCTGTGGGCACGCTGACCTCGAGTGAGGAGGTCCTCCAACTCCAACCTCCAGAGAGACAACCGGGGAAAACAGGCCCCCATGACGACTCGTGTGACCATCACTTGACCTGGAGCTTCTCTCAGAAAACAACAAGAGTGTGCCCCAAAAGAGCAGACTACTGCTTGCAGGACTTACTGCACCCAGAGAGGAGCTAATAAGCTTGTCAGGGGAACCATATATCATGCTGTCACCATAGAAAAGCCTACAGACACCGCAGTGACGGTGCCCAATGAGAGCGGCTGGACTCCTGGCTACTTGAAAAGACCGTTGACTCAGTGGCCGTCATGGTCCTGGATCACCACCGGGCCTGGACTGTCTGGGAGTTGAGCGGGCAGGGCTCTGACATCTGGTGCTGTTTGTACGTTAATTTAGGGGCCTAATTGAAGAAAGCACAGACTACTGGTCAGAGCATCTAGGCTGGCAGAAACCGTCAGCCTAAGGTGGCCAAACAAATGTGGGGCGGAATAAAACCGGCCACCCCAGCATCTCTGCGCATCTCTCTCCTGGACCCTTAAAAGTCATTAGAATCTATATCACTTCCAATGCTGGCGCTCAGGTGGATGAGCAGTGAGGCAGGAGGCCTGGGGAAAATCAACCTCACCTAGAGGCTGCTGGGGAGAAGTTCTGCCCCTCCCCACGAGTATGAGGACTCCCAACTCAGCACGAAGCAGTTACAGAAGAGGGGTCTGCACCCACAGCGCCCCAAGAATGAGGAATGGGACAAAAGGCAGAGGAGTGGTTCGTCACCGGCAAAGCCCATGAAAAATTCCTGGGAGATAAAAATAGAATCTGGGCAATAAAATAAAGTCTAATCTTTTTTCCTCTGTGCTTTGTCTAATTTCACATGCTCCTAGGGTCCCGCAAGCAGAGTTCCCACACCCGGCACTTCAGACCCGATTTCCTAATGCAGAATGGCTGGGTCGACACTTCAGCTCCTTGGGCCCCATGCAGACTCCGCGACATAGAGCCTGAGCTGCAGCCAACCCACCCCTCAAGAGCTCCGCTCCTCCCTCCCGCTGATGCTGCTGGGATCCCTACACAGCAGCTCAGCCCACAGCCCGTGGGGCAGTGCACGTTCTCATCTCTCCATTCTCTGAAGAAAATATAGAGTTTCACTTGCTTCTGAACCAAACTCAGTCTCAATCTGTTGGCTCCAAAGACACTGGGCAAGGAGAGCCTTGTTGGGGCCCACTCTGGTGGATCAGTAACAGAAATTGACAACATTGTAACTTAAATTAACACATGTGTGAGCAAAACTGTAATTAACATATAGCAGTGTATAAGGCTCGGGTAAAATAAGATGTTTCTAACACTTCCATTGGATATTTCCATCACTTTATATGGAGCACAGGGGCACTGCAATTCACCCGTTCCCTAACCCTAACCCTAACCCTAACCTTAATCCTAAACCGAACACTTAACCTAATCCTTACACTACACGGTACCCTAACCCTAACCCTAACCCTAACCCTAACACTAACCCGTTGTCGTACCCTAAAATGGAGCCTGAACCGTCCCCATTCCCTAACGCTAACCCTAAACCTAACCTTAAACCTAACCCTAACCCTAAACCTAATCCTAAACCATACACTAACACTAACGCATACCCTAACACGTACACTAACCCTAAACCATTGTCGTACCCAAACCTGTACCATAAACAGTACCTGTTCCCTAACCCTAACCCTAACCCTAACCCTAACCCTAACCCTAACCCTAACACATACGCTAACACTAACCCATATGCTAACAGGTATGCTAACCCTAAACCATTGTCATACCCTAACCTGTACCCTAAACCATCCCTGTTCCCTAACCCTAACCCTAACCCTAATACTTACTCGAAGCCTTACCCTAACATGTACCCTAATCCTAACCTGTACACTAACACTAACCCATACCCTAACACGTACACTAACCCTAAACCGTTGTCGTACCCTGACCTGTACACTAAACCATACCCGTTCCCTAACCCCGACCCTAACCTTAACCGTAACTGTAACCCTTATCTGAAGCCTTACCCTAACCCGTACCATGATGCTAACACTTACACTAATGCTAACCCATACCCTAACATGTACGCTAACCCTAGAGCTTGGTCGTACCCTAACATTTACCCTAAACCGTACCCCTAACCTAACCCTAACCCTAACCCTAACCGTAACCGTAACCCGTACACGAAGCCTTACCCAAACACGTACCTTAATCCTAACCTGTACACTAACACTAACCATTACCCTAACACGTACGCTAACCCTAGAGTGTTGTCGTACCCTAAACTGTAACATAAACCGTACCTGTTCCCTAACCCTATCCCTAACCGTAACCGTAACTCTTACCCGAAGCCTTACCCTCATCCGTACCTTAATCCTTACCCGTACACTAACATTTACCCATACCCTAACATGTACGCTAACCTTAGAGCGTTGTCATACCCTAACCTGTACCCTAAACCGTACCCGTTACCTAACCCTAACCCTAAACCTAACCTTAATTGTAACACTTACCCGAAGCTTTACCCTAAACTGTACCTTAATCCTAACCCATACTCTAATACTTACACATATGCTAACCATAGAGCAGTGTTGTACACTAACCTGTACCCTAAAACGTACCAGTACCCTAACGCTAACCCTAAGCCTAACCATAACCGTAATCCTTACTGGAAGGCTTAACTTAACCCATAACTTAATCCTAAACTGTACACTAACTCTACCCCTTACCCTAACAGGTATGCTAACCCTAGAGCATTGTCGTGCACTGACCTGTACCCTAAACCGTACCCTTTCCCTAACCCTAACACTAACACTAAACCTAGCCGTAACCCTTACCAGAAGCCTTGCCATGACCCGTTCCTTAATCCTAATCCATACACTAATACTGACCCATACCTTAACATGTACGCTAACCCTAGAGCGTTGAAGTACTGTAACCTGTACCCTAAACCGTACCCATTCCCTATCCCTAACTCTAACCCTAACCCTAACCCTAACCCTTACCCAAAGACTTACCCTAACCCATACATTAATCCTAACCCATACACTAACACTAACCCGTACTCTGACACGTATGCTAACCCTAGAGCATTGTCATACACTAACCTGTACCTTAAAACGTCCCTGTTCCCACACCTTAACCCTAAACCTAACCATAACTGTAAACCTTACCCGGAGCCTGACCCTAAACCGAACCTTGATCCTAACCGGTACACTAACACTAACACATACCGTAACACATACACTAACACTAGAGCGTTATCGTACACTCAACTGTACCATAAATCGTACCCGTTCCCTAACCCTAACCCGAACCATAACCGTAACCGTAACTCTTATCCACAGCCTTACCCAAACACGTACCTTAATCCTACCCCGTACACTAACACTAAACCATACCCTAACATGTACGCTAACCCTAGAGCATTGTCCTACCCTAACCTGTACCCTAAACTGTACCCATTCCCTAACCCTAACCCTAACCTTAACCGTAACTGTAACCCTTACCCGAAGCCTTACCCTAATCTGTAACTGAATCCTAAACCATACCCTGACACTAACTCGTACCCTAACACGTACGCTAACCCTAGAGCGTTGTCGTAAACTAGCCTGTACCCTAAATCATACCCGTTCCCTAACCCTAACCATAACCATAACCGTAACCTTTACCTGAAGACTTACCCTAACCAGTACCTTAATCCTAAAATGTACACTAATGCTAACCCATACCCTAAAACATACGGTAACCCTAGAGCATTGTCGTATCCTAACCTATATCCTAAAATGTACCCGTTCCCTAAACCTAACCCTAATTTTAACCGTAACCATATCCCTTACCTGAAGCCTTACCTTAACCCATACCTTAATCCTAACCCGTACACTAACACTAAACCATACCCTAAAACGTACGCTAACCCTAGAGCATTGTCATACACTCACCTGTACCCTAAACCGTACCCGTTCCCTAACCCTAACCCTAACTCTAACTGTTACCGTAACACTTACCCGAAGCCTAACCCTAACCCGTACCTTAATCCTAACCCGTACGCTGTCAATAACCCATACCCTAACATGTACCCGAACCCTAGAGCATTGACGTAACCTAACCTGTACCCTAAATCATACCCGTTCCCTAACCCTAATCCTAACCCTAACTGTAACCCTTACCAAGAGCCTTATCCTAACCCGTACCTTAATCCTAACCCGTACACTAACACTAACTCGTACCCTAACACATACGCTAACTCTAGAGTGTTGTCGTACACTAACCTGTACCCTAAACCGTACCCGTTCCGTAACACTAAACCTAACCCTAACTGTAACCGTAACACTTACCTGAAGCCTTTCCGTAACCCGTACCTTAGTCCTAACCAGTACACTAACATTAACCCATACCCTAGCACATACGCTACCCTAGAGCATTGTCGTACACTAACCTGTACCCTAAACCATACCTGTTCCCTAACCCTAACCGTAAGCATAATCCTTACCCGAAGCCTTACCCTACCCCTAAATTAATCCTAACCCATACACTAACCCATCACCGAACACGTATGCTAACCCTAGAGCGTTGTCATACCCTAACCTGTACCCGAAACCGTACAGGTTCCCTAACCGTAACCCTAACCATAACCATAACTGTAACCCTTACCCGCAGCCTTACCCTAACCCGTACCTTAATCCTAACCTGTACACTAACACTAACCCGTACCATAACACGTACCCTAACCCTAGAGCGTGGTCATACCCTAACCTGTACCCTAAATCATACCCATTACCTTACCCTCACCCTAAATCTAACAGTAACCGGAACCCTTACCAGAAGCCTTACCCTAACCCGTACCTTAATCCTAACCCGTACACTAACACTAACTTGTACCCTAACACGTACACTAACCCTAGAGTGTTGTCGTACACTAACCTGTATCCTTAACCATACCCGTTCCCTAACACTAACCCTAACCTTAACCGTAACCGTAACCTTACCCGAAGCCTTACACTAACCCGTACATTAATCCTAACCTGTACACTAACACTAACCTGTCACCTAACACATATGCTAACCCTAGAGCGTTGTCATACACTAACCTATACCCGAAACCGTACAGGTTCCCTAAACCTAACCCTAACCCTAATCTTAACTGTATCCAAATCCCTTACCCGAAGCCTTACCCTAACCCGTACCTTAATCCTAACTCATACACTAACACTAACCCATACCCTAACACGTACAGTAATGCTACAGTGTTGTCGTACACTAACTTGTACCCTAAACCGTACCCGTTCCCTAACTCTAACCCTAACACAAACTGTAACCGTAAACCTTACCCAAATCCTTACCCTAACCCGTACCTTAATCCTAAACCGTACACTAACAATAACCCTTACCATAATACGTACACTAACCCTAGAGTGTTGAAGTACCCTAACCTGTACCCTAAACCGTACCCATTCCCTAACCCTAACTGTAACAGCAACCCTTACCCGAAGCCTTAACCTAACCTATACCCTAATCCTAACCCGTACCCTAACACTAACCCGTACCCTAACACGTACGCTAACCCTAGAGCGTTGTCATACACTAACCTACACCCTACACCGTCCCCGTTCCCTAACCCTAATCCTAACCCTTACCATACGCCTTACTCTAACCCGTACCCTAATCCTAACCTGTACACTAACACTTACCCTTACCCTAACACGTACCCTAACCCTAACCCGTTGTCATACCCTAACCTGTAACCTAAGCTTTACCCGTTCACTAACCGTAACCCTAACCCTAATCATAACCCTTACCCGAAGCCTTGCCCCAACACGTACACTAATCCTAACCTGTAAACTAACACTAACCCTTACCCTAACACGTACCCTAAGCCTAACCCATTGTCGTACCCTTACCAGTACCCTAAACCGTCCCCGTTCCCTAACCCTAACCCTAACCCTTACCCTAGGCCTTACCCTAACCCATTCCATAATCGTTACCCGTACACTAACACTAACCCATACTGTAACACGTACCCTAACACTAAACTTTTGTCGAACCCTAAGCTGTACCCTAAACCGTACCCGTTCCGTAACCCAAACCCTAAACCTAAACCTAACCCTAACCCTTACCCTAAGCCTTACACTAAACCGTACCCTAATCCTAACCCATTGTCGTACCCTAACCTGTACCCTAATCTATAGCCGTTCTGTAACCCTAACCCTAACAACAACCATAACCATAAGCCTTACCCTAACCCGTACCTTAATCCTAACCCATACACTAACACTAACCCGTACCCTAACACGTACCCTAACTCTAACTCATTGTCATACTCTAACCTGTACCCTAAACTTGACCCATTCCCTAATCCTAACACTAACCCTAACACTTACCATAAGCCTTACCCTAAACCGTACCGGAATCCTAACCCATTCCCTAATGCTAACCCAAATCCTAACCCTAACCATAACCATAACCCTTACCCTACACCTAACCCTAAACCATACCCTAATCTTAACCCCTCCACTAAAACTAACCTGTACCCTAACACGCACACTAAACCTAACCCGTTGTTGTACCCTAACCTGTACCCTAAACTGGACCCGTTCCCAAACACTGACCCTAACCCTAACCCTAACCCTATCCCTTACCATATGCCTTAACATAACCCGTCCCCTAATCCTAACCCGTACGCTAACAGTAACCCATACCCTAACACGTGCCCTAACCATAACCCCTTGTGGTTCACTAACCTGTATCCTAAACCGTACCCATTCCCTAAACCTAACCCTAACCCTAACCCTTACCCTAACCCTTATCCTAAGCCTTACACTAACCCGTTTCCTAATTCTAACCCGAACACTAACCCTAACCCTAACACGAGCCCTAACCCTAACCAGTTTTCGTACCCTACCCTGTATCCTAAACCGTACCCGTTCCCTAACCCTAACAAAAACCCTAACCCTAACACTTACCCTAAGCCTTACGCTAACCCGTACCCTATTCCTAACCCATACACTAACAGTAATCCGTACCCGAACATGTGCCCTAAACAGAACACATTGTCATACCCTAACCTGTAACCTATACCGTACCCGATCCCTAACCCTAACCCTAACCCTAACACTTACCCAAAGCCTTAACCTAACCCATACACTAACACTAACCCGTACCCTAACACATAGCCTAACCCTAACCAGTTGTCTACTGCAACCTATACCCTAAATCATACCCGTTCCCTGACACTAACCCTAATCCTAACCCTTACCCTAATGCTTACCCTAAACCTTACCCTACCCCGTACCCTAATCCTAACCCAAACACTAACTCGTACCCTAACCCTAAACCATTTTCACACCCTAACCTGTATCCTAAACCATTCCCGTTCCCTAACCCTAACCCTTACCCTAAGCCTTACCCTAACCCGTACCCTAATCGTAACCCATACACTAACACTAACCCATACCCTAACACATACCCTAACCCTAACCCGTTGTCATACACTAACGTGTACCCTAAACCGTACCGGTTCCCTAACCCTAACCCTATCCCTAATCCTAACTCTAACCCTTACCCTAAGACTTACACTAACCCATACCCTAATCCTAACACGTACACTAACACTGACCCATACCCTAACACATAACCCTAAACCTAACCCGTTGTCTTACCCTAACCTGTACCCTAAACCATACCCTAATCCTAAACCGTACACTAACACTAACCCTTACCCTAACACATTCCCTAACCCTAAGCCATTGTCGTACTCTCACCTGTTCCCGAAACCATACCCGTTCTTTAACCCTAACCCTAACTCTTACTCTATGCTTTACCCTAACCCTAACCCTAACCCTAACAGGTTCCCTAACCCTAACGTGCTGTCTTGCCCTAACCTGTACCATAAACCGTATCCATTCCCTAACCCTAATCCTAACCCTAGCCCTAACACTAACCCTAACACTTACCCTAAGCCTCACCCTAAACCGTACCCTAGTCCTAACCCATACACTAACACTAACACGTACCCTAATCCTAACCTGTTGTCGTACCCTAACCTGTATCCTAAACCGTATCCATTCCCTAAGCCTAACCCTAAGCCTAACCCTAACCCTAACCCTAACCCTAACCCTTACCCTAAGCCTTCCCCTAAGCCGTACCCGAATTCTAACCCGTACACTAACACTAACCCATACCCTAACATGTACTCTAACCCTAACCCATTGTCGTACCCTAACCTGTACCATGAACCGTACCCGTTCCCTAACCCTAACCCTAACCGTAACCCTAACCCTTACCCTAAGCCTTACCCTAAACCGTACCGTAATCCTAACCCGTACACTAACATTAACCCATACCCTAACCCGTACCCTAACCCGTACCCTTTCCTGTACCCATACCCTAACCCTAACCCTAACCCTTGCGTAGCGGGAGCTCAAAGCTCTCTCCTCAGGCACGGCTGTGGTCTCTGGGGGAGGCAGAGCTCTGGTCTAGGAGATGCAGCTGTGGGGTCTTTTCCTCTGCCTGGTGACGGATCCCCAAGGTGAGTGTCTCAGGTTCAGGGCCGGTCTATGGGGATGATTGTGGCTTCAGGTGGCTAAGAGGGACTGATTCTCCTTGTTCTCAGGTGTCTTGTCTGATCTGACACTGCAGAGTCTGGCCCAGGACTGGTGAAGCCCTCACAGACCCTGTCCCTCACCTGTGACGTCTCCGGGGGCTCTGTAACCAGCAGTTACTACTGGAATTGGATCTGCCCACGCCCTGGGGAAGGGTTGGAGTGGATGGGGTACTGGACAGGGAGTACAAGCTACAACCTGCTTTCCAAGGCCGAATCTCTGTCACTGCTGACACGTCCAAGAACCAGTTCTCCCTGCAGCTGAGTTCTGTGACCACCGAGGACACAGCCGTGTATTACTGTGCAAGAGACAGTGAGAGGAACTCAGTGTGAGCCCAGACACAAACCTCTCTGCAGGGAGACAGGAGGGGCTGGGCTGTAGGGGAGCTCAGAGACTAGTCCCAGGAGCCGGTGCAGCGGGTGGCAGGGAAGGTGGTTTCGGTTGGGATTGAGAATTACCTCTCCACGACGTTCAGCTGCCCCAAGGGACATTTCAAGTTTTTTCTGTCTCTGAATTCTCATATTCTCAGTGCAGCCAACAAATGAGAAAGTTACATTGTCTATTTGCAGATGGGATATCATCAGTCATTAGGGATGTGTCCATCAAGTTCCTATATCTTATTTATTTTTCTTGACAAAGAGAACATCCAGAAGACTCTCAGCTTCCCTGTGATTCGAAAACATTTCCACAAAGGGAGGTACCAGCACATTTCATCAACTCTGTGTCCAAACCCAACTTCGACCCCCTCACGCACAGGTGGCCCGCATATAGGACCTCCTGTCAGACAGGCACATATGACCTCAGGGGGTTATGATCAGTGCACCCCCAGGACCTCTGTCCACAGGGTCTCTCTCCCCCCAGGATATGTTAACCTCCTGCTTCTGATTTACTGGGGTGGATGTTGAACCCACCCCAACATAACGCTCTGCCTTCTACCTTTTAAATTCTCCCTCTACCTGTCCTAGACCCTGAGCACCGTGGGGTTAGGGTTAGGGTTAGGGTTAGGGTAGGGTTAGGTTACAGTTAGGGTTAAAAAAAGCACACAAGAGCTCAGAAAACCAAGTAGTGTTTCCCTGTGTGAGGGGAATTTATGAGGTAAATCTCCATTTGAAAGGGTGTCTCCCTCTCTGTACCAGGAATAGGGTAACTGAAGCTCAAGAAACTTTTACCTATGGAGAAGGCCTGGACTTAAATCTACATAACAAACATACCCTTGTTTACTATGCACTGCCTGATGACCTCCTTTAACTGGCTTCCCCCCTCTCCCAACACCTTTTGTTTTTTAACTGAAGATGGTCTGTAAGGGAGATTAGGTCATTTCCTGGCTTAGTTTTCCTGGTGTTGACCTGAAACAAACAGACAGCCAGATATTTCTCCAGCAAATATGGGTTTATTCTCAGGATCGGGAGAAAATCACAACTTGGAGGTCTGCAACCACAGCAAGGCACATGAGCATCCCCATGAGTCAAGGGAAGGAAACACCTCTGCAGAAAGGAAGAGGACCCTGGACGGGCTATAGCAAACAGTACACAACTTTTTATTGGCTGAGTCCCTGAGTCCTGGCTCAGTCCTTTCCTGAGGCCAGGAAATGAGAGTCTTTCTTCTCACTGTGGGGCTCCGCAATTGCGGTAACGCATGAGAGCTCTCCGTTCTGGTCTCCCCGTCCTATTTAATTGAGGTTTCTGCTTATTAATTTTTACAACACTAACCCCCAACTCTTAGCCCTTGGCCCAATCCCTAAACCCAAACCTAACTCCTAACCCTTAACTCTAGGCCCTAACCCCTAAGCTTATCCCTTCCCCACCATCCTAAACCCTCTCCCTAACTGCACCCTTCACGCCACCCTCCGTCCCTTTCCTGGACCAACTGGGCCAATGACATTTCTGCATCTTTCAGCATCTCCACCCTGCCTCTCCCCGCCACCCTACAGCCCCGCCTCCAGGGCTCAGGAGGCGACTGCGGTCATCCGCCCCTAGGTGAGCGGATATGTGCTCCCAGACCCAGAGCATTCAACAGCGTCTGCAGGACGTGCCCAGGCCGTGAGGACGTCAGAGAGCCCGCGCTCCGCTGCACTTAGCTCACCTAAACGCCCTCCAAGACCTCTACGTGACCCCCGGGGACTCAAGCGGCTTCGCGCCCCTGCCCCAGCAACCAATCGTAAGTCAGGGACAACGAAGCCGGCCCACGCCAGGCCTCCCCATGGCCCCGCCCCCTCTCCACTGCCGTCCAATTGCTTCTGGCCGGCCGTCCTCCGCGCTTCCGCGGCGACTTCCGCTGTCGGCGGCGGGGCGGCAGGTCGAGGGGCCTAATTCCTGCGCCTATGGCATCCGGGAGCGTCGGGCTGGCTGAGCTGGGTTTTGTGGAGGCGGCGCCGGCGTGGCGGCTGCGCAGCGAGCAGTTCCCCAGTAAGGTGGGCGGCCGGCCGGCGTGGCTCGGCGCAGCCGGGCTGCCGGGGCCCGCGGGGCTGGCCTGCGCGCTGTGCGGCCGCCCACTGGCCTTCCTGCTGCAGCTGTACGCACCGCTTCCGGGCCGCGCCGACGCCTTCCACCGCAGTCTCTTCCTTTTCTGCTGCCGAACGCCACCGTGCTGCGCCGGCCTACGCGGTGAGCGGCCCGGGGCCCGGGTAGCGCGTGCGCGGTGAGAGGCCTGCGGCCCCGGTCGCGCGTGCGCTGCCTTGCTCGCGGTCAGGGCCCAGGGACCGTGCAGCCTCCTCTGCGACCCCGCCGCGGGCCTCTCCCCTGTACCCCGCGAGCGTTTCCGGGGGTGGGGGTGAGTTCCAAGGGCTCGCGCCTTCTTCGACCCCAGCTTTTTGTTAATCAGTCGGTAGTAGGTGTTCAGATAATAGAACCTGTAATTTTTCGGAAACCTGGGTTCCAACACGTTGCTCATATGTATGTAGTCTGACTTAATGTTACTTTTGTTACTAATTTGAACAAGCTCAAAGAGCCTACTTAGTTGTATGGACTTTAAAAAGTTTCTCGTTTTCACTCTTATTTTTTCTTCCTTTCCAGCAAATAAGCTTTTTGAAAGCAAAAACTTTCTATTTTTCTTTTTAAAAAATGACTGTCTTTTCAGTCCTGTGTGGAGTGAAGGCACAAATATTTGAATTGCTATGTTGTTTTATTTAAAGCATGTGTAACGTTTCTCCTTCTCTCTCCTTAGTTTTTAGAAATCAGTTGCCTAGGAGAAATGACTTCTATGCCTATGAGCCACCTTCTGAGGATCCCCCGCTGGAGACAGGAGAATCCGTGTGCCTCCAGCTCGAGTCCGGTGCTCATCTCTGCAGAGTTTGTGGCTGTTTAGGCCCCAAAACATGCTCCCGATGTCACAAGGCACATTACTGCAGCAGGGAGCATCAGACTCTGGACTGGAGATTGGGACATAAGCAGGCTTGTACACAAGAAGGTCAGTCAATTCTGTTTTTATTTTTAAATCTCAGCTCAGTTTCATAGTGTCTGTCAGGCCAAATCTTTCATTTTGAGGATAAACATTAACATTACAAAAGGTGTAATACTTTTCAAAGCTTTGGTTAACTAGTGACATGAACACCTTTATGAAGAAGGAACTGTGAGGTCTTGCCCACTCACGTCCCAGCCTAGCTTTAGTATAGTCATTTAATTTATGAGCCATAATCTAAAATGCTGGAGCTACATATGTTAATTACTAGGGAAAACTGTTATGACATGGAATACACTTCAGATATAGGAAATTATTTGACCTTCCAAACTAAATGATTACTAATGATGCTAGTTACCTTACTTTGTTTCAGGTGATTTGGACAGTACAGTTCCAGACCACAGCTTCCTTTTTCCAGAATTTGAAATTGTAATAGAAACAGAAGATGAGATTATGCCTGAAGTTGTGGGAAAAGATGATGAATCAGAGATTATAGGTAGCATGGGTAAGGAATCAGTTTCAAAACTCATTCATTAAATATACACTACTATGTATAAAATAGATAACTAATGAGAACCTACTGTATAGCATAGGGAACTCCACTCAGTGCTCTGTGGTGAACTAAATAGGAAGGAAATCTATAAAAGGGGATATATGTATAAGGAAAAAAAGGAAAAAGGTGGGGGGAAGAACAGTGAATCTAGTTGAAGCAGAGAGAAAGTAGAGGGTCAAGTGTCCCAACATTCCAGCCTCAAGGGACATGTTGTCACCCATTTCAGGGGACACTGACGGCCTGCCATGGAGACCTAGGGATTAGAGAACCAGTTTGGAGACACCCGTCTTAGATCATTGCTAAGACAAAAAACGTTTTTCTTTTTAACTAACATATGAGAAGATTCAGTGCCAGATGTTTAAAAGCACCTAGGGAGAGGGATGCTATGTTTGTTGGTGGGTAGTAGTGTTAGAGAGTGCGCTTTGGGGAAGAATTCACTGATGAAGGAGTCTGATAGAAAATTTCCAGTAACAGGTGAGAGAGAACTCCCTGTATTGAGTGTCCAGTGAAATGAAACCATGCTGTATCTGAACTGGACAGTGCATGCCATTGCTCCACACTGCCTCTGCTCCCTCAGACACGGGGCCAACAAAGTAATAAGCAATCGAAATGTAAAAAAAAAAGAATAAAAAACTCTTTCATTAAGTGATTAAATATAATGCTTGAAAGGAAGGGCTCAAGATGCCAAGAAGAGAAGCACTGATAGGAAAAGGCAACTCACTTGGGAGGCTGCAACCTATACTTTTCAAATATTGCCTCATTTGAAGATATCCTTTCTGTACTTCCCTCCTTGGCATATACAGGAACGTTCTGGTTCCTGTAAACATGTCAGAGGAAGTATCCAGGTGGTCAGTTGGGTGGGGCTGCACAGGATGCTGGAAACTTGGAAAGTTTATCTGGCTCCAGGATTTGTTTCTCTGATTGAGATGGTGGACATGAGAGTGCCTAGCAGTGTTTGGTGGGCAGCAGGGGGCCCTTTTATCTGGCAAGTTTCAGGTACTTGATTTCATCAGTTACTTCAAGGTTATCATACTCTGGAGCAGTGCCTGTGCTGAGACTGAGCCGTAGCCAAAATTGATCCAACACTTACTCTGTACCACGGGCCTTTTGTGCATGATCTTACTAAAGTCTTGACATCAGAACAATATGTTAGAAACTCTGCCCCATTTTGCAGTGAGGAATTTGAGGTTCTGGGTATAACTTGCTTGGTCGTATAACTGACTAAAGTTGTTAAGTTCTAGAACTGAAGTCTGAGCTCACGTCTTACTCCAAAACTTGAGCCCAAATGTAGATTTCAGAATCTAAATTAAATTTTGGATTAGAATGTCAGCTTACTGGCTTACAGTTCACATTCAGGGTATCAGAAATATCTTCTGAGTTACAAAGACTCGATCCTGTTGGGGATGGTGGTGTTTCAGGTAGCTGAGATTCCAGAGGTGAGTGTGAAGGAGTGAGCTGGTAGGGTTAGGGCATGTGATGACTGAATGAGTGTAAGGGAAAGGAGAGATGAAACATGAAGAGATTGGAAGTAAGAGTCCAGATGGGTGAAGGACACTAGTGATAAGCAGGGCTCATATTTTTTGGGTGCCCTTTTGTGTGCTGGGCACAGCAGTCCTCAGACTGGGACTTGGGGTCTGTTCTTTTAATTTGGAGTTTTAAAGAGAAGCTCTTACTAGGAGCCGGCATAGTAATAATGCTTCATGGAGTACCTGCAAAGTCAGATGGTCTTAAAGCACAAACATTAATGAACTAAAATAGGGAAGCCTGTAGAAACATCTGGCCTTCACTGTCTGATTTAACACTAAGTTGGTTGTTTAAAACTGGCTTCCCTCAGCATGTGTTTATTGTCCAGACATGGAGATTATTCCTGTTGCATAATAGTTATGTTGATAATTTTTTAGGTGAAACACCTGAGGAAGAACTGGATTCCATGGCAAAACATGAATCTAGGGAAGATAGAATTTTCCAGAAGTTTAAAACCAAAATATCCTCTGAACCAGAACAGGTAAAATAGAATTCATTTACAGCTCCTTCTGTTCTTTTCAGGTGGTGGTTTAGGGGTATAAACCCTGAGTAGGGAATTCCCTGGCAGTCCAGTGGTTAGGACTCTGCACTTCCATCGCTGGGGGCCCAGGTTTGATCCCTGGTTGGGGAACTAAGAAACCAACCTGCAACATTAGCACAAAGACCACTGTGGTTTTGTGAAAAGAATAATGGGTTTTGCTGTTATGAAGAATTCTGGCTTCTTGAATTACATATTGACCTTCTGATGTAATTGTATCTACGGTGTGGGGAAAAAAAAAAGAGTGGTTTCGAGGATTAAGGTAGATTGTAGACTCACAGTAAGTATTCAGCAAATGCTTCCCTTTGCCTCTTTTCTTCCATTAACTTTATTCCCCTTAACTTCCCTTACCATAAACATAAATCACTAAAGAAGACAGCTAAATTCCCATAAGCCAGTCGCTAGAGCAAATCAACATCCAGGGGCTTATAGGAAGAGTAGGTCTAGGTCCTAAATACTGAGAAGGTAGTTTTTAGCAACACATATGCTTTTAACAAGAAATATTGAGGAAGGTCACTCATTTGTTACATAAGATGTTATAACAAAATTTACTTCTGTTTTATTTAAACACTGTGGCTCACTTGGTATTTGTTCCTTTAAAAATTGTTAACTAAGTTTCCTTATATCTGTGTGAAGGTAAGCACAGACCCTGGGCTGCATGTTAGATTGACAACCTGGTGATGGGGAAATAGGATTATTGTTAGTCTCTTCACAAAATAGTCATAGGATTCAGATTCTAACCATATTGACATCTAAGAAAAATAATTTGGATATCCTGAATCAGATAAGCTGAAACAGTCCCTTTGATCAGGGGCCCCAAACCCTGGGCCAAGGACCGGTACCGTGAAGCTTCAGCTGCCACTCCCCATCGCTCGCATTCACGCCAGAACCACCCCCTTCCCCCTCCCTGTCCGTGCAAAAATTGTCTTTCACGAGACAAAACCAGTCCCTGGTGCCAAAAAGGTTGGGCACCGCTGCCTTTGATGACGCTGAGAACGGTCTTAATTGTGCCCAGTGGAGGGGCGCAGGGGGACAGACAGTAAAGTGGTTTTCAGATGAGCGTTTCATCAATCGTAAGAGTATGTACAAAGCTTCTCTAGATGATCCTCAGATCACATGAGATGTTGGTGATTTAAACTGATCCTTATTGATTTTAGATTCTCAGATACGGCAGAGGGATTGCCCCCATCTGGATCTCTGGTGAAAATATCCCTCAAGAAAAGGATATTCCAGATTGCCCCTGTGGTGCCAAGAGAATATTTGAATTCCAGGTATGACCTTAAATAAGTACTATTTTAGTATGTAATTACCCTGATTTATAATTTTAAGCATTAAAAAACTTTGCCAAAGTAACATATGTGTATGGGTCCCTATGGTGTTATGGAAGGTTCCCTATGATGAAAATCAGTAGTTTCCTACCCCACCTTAGGGCTTGTTACAGGGAGGGAATTACCTTTTACTGGTTATCTGGTAGTTATTTCTATCTTTAAATAGCATGCTTTTTCTGAGATTTATCAGTTTACTAGTTTTTTAGACATCTGTTGACTGACTTCTGCAGTAGTGAGGATTTAAATGTAGTCACTCACACCATCTAGACCATCGCCCACTTCCCAGTGTGGTTAGGGTCAATATTATTTTAGTGCCTCTATTGTTACCTTTATAATTTAAAATAATATACCTTTTTTACAATATTTGACTCTCTCCTTTGTGAGAGTGTTTCAGAACGCTTACTCTGTTTAGTCTTGGTTTGTAGATTTGTTAGGAGAACAAATTAATGTAATCATTAAGGTAACCCCCCCCCCCCCCACAAGAAGTTGTTAGCATCAAAATCCGTTTGGGTTGGGCGGAAATGCTCCTGAATTGTGGATTCACTAACCTTATAAAGTGATACTTGTTTCTTAGGATAAAAAAAGGATTTTTGTGGACTGATCCAAAACTAATTGGTTCTTACTGCCAGAGCTCTGACTGACGCCCAAGATGAGCTGACGGTGGTTGTATAAAGCAATTTGATAACAGTAGTGGCAGTGCTGGCTCTTACTCTTTCCCATGAGACCACTGACTCCTAAGACCCATTTCTAGTCTATACAAATACATCAATAGATTTCCTTTTTGTATTCTACTAGGTTAGTGTTTCTTCAGAGTCATAGTAACAGCATCTGCTATTCAGGTTGTAAATAACCCAAAATAAGAGCTGCCCAAAGAGAAGCCTCATCCCTATTTTGCGGCATATTATTAATAAAAAAATAATTAGGTTAACAGCCAGGTCAAATAGATCAGCTGATCTTATTATACTTAGGAACTTCTTTCTTAAACGAAAAAGAAAGACACCAAATAGAGAGGGACTTTAAAGAAACATAGAGTTGCAAAGTATTTTTAGATTGTTAAGTATGTTAACACCATTAATGTCTTTAATCTTGCTGTGGAGTGTGGAGATGGAGAGACCAGGATCCCCAGGAAGGTCTGGTCTGTTGAAAGCAGACTGTGCTCATCACCGCCAAGGAGCGCTCTGACTGTGCCATCCTTTTCCCAGGTCATGCCTCATCTGCTCAACCACCTGAAGGCCGACAGACTGGGCAGGAGTGTCGACTGGGGCGTCCTGGCCGTCTTCACCTGTGCTGAAAGCTGTGGCCTGGGCACTGGCTACACAGAGGAATTTGTTTGGAAGCAAGATATAACAGATACTGCCTAAAGACAACTGTGTGAAGCCTCAAAATATTCATCATCTCTTAGACCTTCCAATTCCATTTCTAGGACTTTATCCTAAGGAAATAATTATACCAGAGATACACAAAGATGTTGTTTTAGGTGTTGTGTATCTGTCCAGCAGGAGGCTACACAGTCTTAATGATACAGACTTATATGCACATCAAGTAAGATAAAGATGCCAAGGTACCATTGTAGATGGTATTCATAGTATGCTATTTTTGTAAAAATATTTATACACATGTATATACACCAAAAATATCTGGAATGAAATGCACTAGGTGTGAACTGGTTAACTGAACAGTGGGACTAAGTGACATGATCTTTTTACTTATATGTGTATTTCTTTCTATAATAAAAATGGGTTATGTGCCTAATTAAGTCAAACCATCACTCAAGAGCATTTCTCCCCTAAAATTTGCAAAGTTAAAACAAGGAGAAAAATATTTGGGTAAAACCCCAGAGACTTCCTGAGTTCAAAGAGAAGCTCTACTTCAAGACTGACCTTGGTCAGCCAGTGGCACTGCTTACAGACCAGAGACTGAAAGGTCTTCTCTTTCCATCTCCCCATCTCACAGCACTGTCCACATGGCAAGTAAACCCAAATAAGGACAGGGAATCAGCCACGGGAATTTCCCTGGGTCAGCCTGAGGGAAGGCTCTGAGGTAGCTTTCAAGTGAGGGATATTGTTTCCGATGCCTCTGTTTACACAAGCGGTTCCTGAATCAATGCCACCAGCCACGCTAAGGCTCCTTCCAGCCCCAGGTGATTTATACTTGTGATAATTCCCAATTCTCTTGGTGCTGGGCAGGCTTCACTGCTGCGAAGGCAAACTTGGAGACATTGCTGTTGATCACTGCGTGAAGACCAGCAGCTAGTTCTGGTTAACATCCCTGCTAATCCTGAAATGCACTGCCACCATAAACACATCTTTTTGGAGGTAATATCACTTGCTAATATCACTGACTTGGCTATTTCACTATAGTTTTTTTATCAGGAAATCCTGGCCTTTTAGTCCGTATCACGTGTGTGTGGATATGTATGTAATTTATATAAAGATACATAAAATACTGGACTAGTGGGGCCTTCATAGCCCAAACTATAAATCAGAAGTTTGCCCCAGTAGGACAGCATCCTGACTGCGAAGGACTTTTTAAGCAAATTGTTTAGGGTCTGTCTATTTGGAGAGATCCCCAGATTATGTAGACATTCTTGCAGGCATGTTGGTAACCCACCAAGCTATCCTTTAGGTGTGTATCCCTGCCAAGGTCTGGAGATGACAGCAAGTTCACCGGGCATTTCCATTTGGAGACAGACTTCCAGCACTGACTTGGCAACCATGTCCAAAAAAAGCAACTAGTTGAAAATAACTAAAACAAAAATAAGAAAATTTAGATAAATAAAAAAAGCAACTCAGTTGCCTCTAGATATGTCAAGACATTTAAAAACCTTCATG
This sequence comes from Delphinus delphis, assembly GCF_949987515.2. Lineage (NCBI taxonomy): Eukaryota > Metazoa > Chordata > Mammalia > Artiodactyla > Delphinidae > Delphinus > Delphinus delphis. The sequence continues at coordinate 282,953 of NC_082696.1, forward strand.
CCAACCATGAAATGACCGACACATCTCACCCAGCAGCTGCTCCTGCGGAGGACATCAATCACTACTGCCAACCCATGCATGCTGTCCCCCAAACCTCTGCTTGGCCCAGATACTGCCTGACCAGGCAGCTCACCCTACTGTAGAGAGCAGTGCAGTCACCGGTCCCTTTTTGATACATTGAATGCTGGTCTCATCATCCTTTGACAATTCAGAGATCACAGCAAAGAAAAAATGTTTCAGTGCTTTTGATATTCATATTAGTGGTAGTGTTCTGTTATTCTAACTCATCATCCCACGTGTCTTTAAAAATTAAGGGTTCTCAGCGTAAAATACGTAATATAGAACTGATCAAATAAAAACCCTGTAGTCTGAATCTGGATTGGATATATTAGTACGAACTCATGAGGTATTTTATCTTGAAAACTTTTAAAGGGAAAGAAGCAAGAACTTATCCTGCTATGTGAAAGAAGTATATAACTATATAAAAAAGTATTCTAACAAATCATGAAAAAAGTAATTAGAATTTTATCTTTTGCAACCCACTAATGAATTAGTGGGTCAATCAGAAGACGCCAATCAGACACTAAATCCCTAACAAACACTACTTACAGTCTTTACAAAGAGATCAAGCCTTTAGATGCAGCCACCCACCGGCAGGAAATGCAGAGAACAGAGGGACATGCTGGCTGCACCATCCTGAGTTTGCAAATAGCAAGACAGACTGTAAGAAACTACCAGCCAAACAGCCTATAAATTTCCTTAAATGAGATGGCAGGGGAACTTAAGGAATAAAGCAGACATAAAAACATCAATTTATTAAAATGGAAGACTAACCTATATTGGTGTTTAGGTAATTACTGTAAAAGGATAATGGTTATTTGGGTGGGTGGTGTTGCTGGACTGGTGCATAAGGAGTAACAAGAATTCAGTAAAGTGACTGGAAATAAATCTATCAGCAATAATTTTAAAGTCTTATGAAAAATGCCATTAATAATGAACTAAAATACTTAGGAATTAACTTTTATGTAATGTAAAGCCCTATATGAAAAAAATTATGAAACTTTACTGAAGAACCTAAAGGAAGACTCACACGTGGGGAAACAATTCTTTCTTGAATAGAAGGAGATTATACTGGACTGATGTCTTTCCGATTCATCCATAATTACTGACATCACTGATGACTGGAAAATGCAAGAAAAGGGTACCTCATACACCATGTTCTCTCTGGACTGTAACCTGGTATGGATCTATCAAAACCTAGAATGTATAAATGCTCTTAATACAGTGACTCCTCTTCTAGGCATGTTGCTACAGAAATACCTGTACTAAAAAAAAAAAAAAAAAAAAAAAAAAAAAAAAAAAAGAAATACCTGTACTTATCCACAAATACACATAAAAGGATGTTCCCTGCAGCACCTGTTTATAATAGTAAAACACTACAGGTAACATAAATGACCATAATTACGGAAATGGTTAAATATATAAAGTTGTGGCACCATCAGATTCCATTTCATGGCAGTATGTTTGTCATGGAAAAATGTGTATGATATAGTGACTAAAAAAAGGAAGCTATAGGGGCTTCCCTGGTGGCGCAGTGGTTGGGGGTCCGCCTGCTGATGCAGGGGACACGGGTTCGTGCCCCGGTCCAGGAAGATGCCACATGCCGCGGAGCGGCTGGGCCCGTGAGCCGTGGCCGCTGAGCCTGCGCGTCCGGAGCCTGTGCTCCGCAACGGGAGAGGCCACAACAGGGAGAGGCCCGAGTACCGCAAGAAAAAAAAAAAAAAAAAAAAAAGGAAGCTATAAAATCAAACATATGCTTTACTATTTTTTTCAATATGATAACAAAAGCACCCCCAAAAGAAAAAAACCTGAACAGAAGAGGGCTGGGGAGGTACCCACCAATCTGGTAGTTAACCTAGGGAAACAGACAGAAGGGAGAGGAAGGAAGAAACTTTCTGGTTTCTGAAAAAATATTTTTACAATTAAAAAGAAAAACACATGCCCGAACAATGAACCCCAAGAACTTACACGTGCTCACCTGATATTCATGAGAAAAACACACCTCACCAGTCAGTGGACAACCCCAGCTCTAACACTGAAGGCCTTTGGCTTAGAGCCCGTGTTTGCCACTTAACGGGCTCTGTAACCTTGGGCTGACCCTCAGCTGGGGCCTACCTTACCCTACCTGTGAAAGAGGAACAAAACCTAACTGCAGCTTTTGTGAGAAGGCAACATATCTGGGAAACGGGAGGTGCTCAACGTATGGGACGTAATAAACATGTTTTGTGAGCAACTTAAAATTTTCAGACAACTCTTCCATTTTCACTGCAACATACAATTAAATGTTGATTGAAACAAACAACAAGCAAGCAAGCAAGCAAACACACTGAAATGGTTTCAGGCATTATATCTAAAATACGACTTTTTAAACAGTATGATCACATGAATCTTACAAAGTTTCATTTATAACATCAATCTAACACTTTTATAAACAGCATTTATTGTACAGAGTACTCTGAAGGAAGAAAAATATGTACAGCCATTTGTTTTCATTAATACATTTCTATTCTGTCCTGCAATACTGGAAAGGCGGAATGTGGCACAAAAATAACCCTTAGGAGTTACAAATTAGAAAACAACACTTTTTAAAAAGATTTTTACTTTTCTGGTAGAAATATAAAAACTGTGGTTTATGGGGAAGAAATTAAACAAAATAAAGTCCAATCGATTGTTGAGGTGGCTTTAACACTTAAAGTTTTGTCCCTTAAACCAACTTGTCAACAGCAGTAAGTGTTTAAAATCTAAATATAAATAAACGGGCAGCGCTGCCCAAATAGCAGCACAGTTCGAGCAACTTACAGTAACACTTCGGTGATCTCTGTGCAGAAATAACGCCCCCTTCCTGGCATCCCTACGGGGTACACATGCAGGGGAGCTTCACCTCGTGCTGCAACCTACAACCAGACATCCATCCTCTCATCACATGGGGCCGTCCACAACACCACTAAATGTACCAGAACTGATTTGCTTTAAAAAAAACAAGTGGGTGGGGGAGGCAGGAGTACATGACAGCCATTACGTTGTCTTCCTGAAACCCTTTAGAATAGGGTAGATGTTCTCAAAGGCTTCATAAATTTCTGCTCTGACTTTAGCACCTATGAAGACAAGTTGGAGTAGAGAAGAGTGTGAAACGGCATTTCTTAACATAAAACCACAAGCACAATTCTCTCCACACCTAGTAAGACAGATGCATTAAAACATTAACGATGGACCCTTGTCATAATCCTATTTTTGTTTTTAAGGTGGTATTTTTTTAAGTTGGCTTCTTAAAAAAATTACAAAAGCAGCGCCCCAGGTGACTCCAGCCTCCTTCCCCAGTCTGCCCATGTGACTGGTGTTGGGCTCTGGACTGTGTCAGAACCCAGCAGGGCAGCAGTCAGAGTGGCTGAATCTTATTCTCCCAATCGCTGCCTTCAAACAAGCTCTTTTGAATCTGCCTTTGTTGTCGCAAAATGATAATGGTGATGAACCCCAAAGTTTTAGACAATGGTACCCAACTTAAAACGCCATCTGTTATGCTGTAATGCCCACCTCCCCCTTCCCCACCAAGGTCATGCTTCAGCTGAAGAACCAGCAGGGCTGTGCTCTGACTTCCCTCGGCTCACTCCCTCTGGTGGGTGTGTTTCCCATCAGAGTGTTGGGGTCAGGGGAAGACAAAAAAGGGGCAAAGCTTCTTTACAAGTCACTAGTCAACTGTCCCGACACTGTGATATTACTTCTTAGCACTGAGAAAATGCCATTCTTCACACTTTCCAAACTTCGAACACTACTTCCTGTTGCAACTTACCTGTTAATACAACTTTTCCAGAAACAAAAATAAGGAGAACAATTCTCGGTTTGATCATTCTGTAGATTAAACCAGGAAATAACTCTGGCTCATAACTAGAAGGAAAATGGCAAAAACAGTTTAGAAATTAACAGCTGCTCATGCCTTTAGAAAAAATGGGGACCTGAACAAGGGAAAGTACTGAGTAAGCAGCAAACTAATGAGGAGGTGAAGCCCAATTCTTGAGGAGCATCACAGGAGAGAGGGCTCAAGTGAGGCCAACTTGTAACTGGCACTTGAAGACCAACTAACTCTATTTCTAATGAATCTGGATTTCCTGACATAAGAACAAGAGCTTTATAAATATGTTCTATAGTCTCTGACCTTTATCAAGTTTCATTCTGGACAAGTTTACACCGACTTACAAGAGCCCAATAATCATTCATTTATAAGATCTGACAGTCACAGTTTACCTTCTAATCATTCACATCTCATCTCCTTAAACTGAAATATCTCTAGCTGTTAACTTTGTTCAGGCAATTTAACCAAAGTGATAGAAAAGATACTAGTTGGAGACTGAATCTTTCCCTGACTATGTTGTCTAACTAAATGCACTATTGGTATGTTTTATTCTAATCCTAGTAATCTCATTTTCTTAGTTAGAGAGATTGAAAACAGTTAGGATGTGTGACTCTGTTTAACCTAGTGGAAAATTCAAGATAGGCTTCTCTGAGGAAGAGATGCTAGGGTGGATATGTGAAATGCCAGTGGGACTTTCCTAGGTGAAAAGTGATATAAGAGTGTGCCAGGTATAAAAGTGGGATGTGCAAGGGCCCTGGCGCAATAAGGGCATGATAAGCCTTGGGGGTGCTACGAGCAGAGAGGCTGGAGAGGTGGGTAGGGACCACCTGCCTTGTAAGTCTTCATCAGGAAGTAGCAGGGAAAATAAATGTTGACTAGCACAAAAGATTCAAACAACTGGGGAAAAAACTGATACAAGAGGTTGTGGACTTTGTTCATGTATTTAAAATGTATTTAGTGAGCAATAAAATGATAAAACATACAGAAGGGGAATCAATTTCATCCCAGTAAAGGGGACTTTTGGGTGTCGTTAAGTGAAGTGACAGGAAGTAGGAGGCTGGTGAGAATAATAGGTGTTACCAAAGACATCAGGAAGACACTTCAACATTAAATATACCTATAAGTATTATCATTTGTTCTTACATACTAATTAGTTTGCACATGTTTTATCATGAACAATGTTTAAACAGATTATAAATTACTTGCTGCCAAAGCAATCACAATCCATTTCAGACTCACCTACTGAACTGTTGGTGGGTAAGCACAAGGCCTTCTAACCTTATGGGGAACTTCACATCGCAGCTCCCCACCATATTCTGAATCTTGAAGTCCAAGAACTTAGCTGGAAAACCCAACTTCTGTACAACCCTGGCATATTTTCTTGCTGCTAGTCTGGACTGTTCTTCACTAGGGAAAGAAAAAGTGAAATACTCATACTCAAAGACACCTAAAATAATTATTTAGATGAAAAACTTATAAAAAGTCCAAATCAGGAAAGATATTTTATAAAGTGTAAACTGGTCACCCCTTCCAATAAAGAAAAGCTCAACAGACATTAACAGTTTTATGTACAAAGTATTCCTGTGTCCTTGACAGAAAACTTAGGCCTACCAAAATGAATCCCTCTTCAATTCACCAAATTATTGATAGCCCTAGATTTTTTTTTAAAAAAAAGTCATTTATTTATTTGGCTATGCCGGGTCTTAGTTGCAGCACACGGGATCTTCATTGCGGCACACGGGATCTTTAGTTGCGGCATGTGGAATCTTTAGTTGTGGCATGCAAACTCTTAGTTGCCACGTATGGGACTTAATTCCCTGACCAGGGATCGAACCCAGGCCGCCTGCATTGGGAGCACAGAGTCTTAAGCCACTGGGCTACCAGAGAAGTCCCAACAGCCCTAGATTTTATACGTGTGAAACATAATATCATCATCACCATTATCATTAATATTATTGTATTTTAGCTCACAAATTTCTACTGAGATGAAAACTAACAAGCTTCATTTGGATAGGAAAATAATGATGAGACTTATACTCAAAGAATGCATACGCTAATTCCTCTTTTACGCCAAGTCTTTCTTTATCCATTCCTAGAAGTCATCTCTTGGACAAAACTATGACTTAGCAGAGCAGGGCTCATGTAACAAAAGCATAATGATAGCAGTATCATCGTCGACAAAAGGTTCTCAAGTGCAGGGTCATGAATGACAAAAATGAGGCATGCATACATGCTGAATTGTATGGAAATAAGGTGATAGCATACACCCTAAACTAATGCCTGGTTTTAAGAAAATGAAGTTACTGCTGTCTAAAAGTGATGAGAATCAACTATTTTAATAAGAAAGCAACAATAACATTTTATTAAAGTATTAGCCTGACACCTAGAAACCATGACACAGCCATTTCTTTCATAACATACAGACCAGGACAATGAACTCCTTTAAACCCACCTCTTGGCTCCTGTGCACACCATCTTCCCAGAACTGAATATCAGTGCAGTGGTCCGGGGCTCTCTTATTCTCATGATTACAGCAGCAAACCGCTAAAACAGCCAGAGACAATAGTTAATGATGTCACGCCAGACTGCTGACTTCTGTCAGGAGAACTAGACAATGAGAAAAAACACCCCAAATAGTAAGAAGGACCTGGTACTTAGTTATCAAGATATCTGTCATGTGTTTCCATACAGGGCTCCCTTACATCACCATGTGCCACACATCTTTTGCATATGGAGCAAGCACACAAGTTGTGACTCTAAGGCGGCTGGACCAAGATCTCTGTGTTCTGTCATACACATCCCAACACCTGAAGACAAGGAATATTTGCAAAAATATCTTTAACTATAAATTTTGTTTTATTAATTTTTTTAGACAAATCTACTGATAAACCTTTTCCACATCCAGAAGGAATTAATAAATCAGATTACAAGCATATCAACGCATAGTGACGTTACCTCCCGTTTCCAATACTTTAGAAACTGAATTGGTGGATTGGCATTTATATAAATGTAATGGCCTCAGTGACTAGGTTACATGATACAAAGCAAAAAATTAGTTTCAAAATAACTGAAATTTAATATCTGCTATCTAATTACACATGAAAAAATTCGTATTATTTCTAATCAAGATCACTCTTTGACAAATTAGATTGCTCTCACAATTTTAGTTTAAAAACTACTATATGTCTTCTCTCTGATTTTACCACCATGTAAAAATGCTCGCATTATATTCTAGTTTATACAAGTCCTAGGAAATGCCTAATTATTTTGCATTTCCTAAATTCCCTCTACTGGTTTTATTGCTTGGATAACTAATATCATTTCATTAGAAAAAATTATGTAAAATCATGTATTCAACTTAATAAAATTATGACAAAAGATTAATTCTTATAATGCTACATTCATATGGACTTTCCATATGCATTAGGCTGTTTTTTTTTTAAAATAAATTTATTTATTTAGTTTTGGCTGCGTTGGGTCTTCATTGCTGTGCACGGGCCTTCTCTAGTTGTGGCGAGCGGGGGCTACTGTTCGTTGCGGTGCGCGGGCTTCTCATTGCGGTGGCTTCTCTTGTTGCAGAGCACGGGCTCTAGGCATGCGGGCCTCAGTAGTTGTGGCTCACGGGCTCTAGAGCGCAGGCTCAGTAGCTGTGGTGCACGGGCTTAGTTGCTCCGCGGCATGTGGGATCTTCCCAGACCAGGGATCGAACCCATGTCCCCTGCACTGGCAGGGGGATGCTTAACCACTGCGCCACCAGGGAAGCCCTAGGCTGTTATCTTAAAATCAGAAAATTTGTAGGTATTTTTCCCTTAATCTTTTTATTATAAAAAAATCGGCAGTTATACAAAGGTAGAAAATATAATAAACTTCTTGTACTTATTATCCAACTTTAACAATTATTAACTTTTGGCTAATCTTGTTTCATCCATATGTCCCTTTCCCAATTCTCCAACTGGACTATTCTGAAGTAAATTCCAGGTAGCATGGCATTCGATTCTATATAGTTTTCAAAACATAAATGGGATCATACTATATATTTTGCTCTGTAACTTCACATGATCCCCTCACAATGGATACGTCAGACTTCATCCTGTGGACTGCTGTATTCCTAGAGTCTCTATATAGTTTGCTCTGTAACTTCACATGATCCCCTCACAATGGGTATGTCAGACTGCATCCTGTGGACTGCTGTATTCCTGAAGTCTCTATATATTTTGCTCTGTAACTTCACGTGATCCCCTCACAATGGATGTGTCAAACTTCATCCTGTGGACTGCTGTATTCCTGGAGTCTCCTACTTGGCAGCTAGTCAATAAAAATGCTGCATATTTTGCTTTAAATCCTTGTTTTGCTGGTGTCAACAAACTTAAACACAACATATTCTTTTTGATCTAGAGACCTTTGGAAGAAAATTCTGTATTATTATAGTCTGAAATACATTAAAGTTGTTCTGACCTTGGGATTATATTCAGCATTCCGGGCACGAAGTGCAATGGTCTTCAGGTCAAGTTTACAACCAAGATTCACTGTGGATACAATATTTCTGTAAGAAATTAGAAAAGAAAACATGATTATTTACTGTTAGTGTTAGATGATTACTTAGAAATTGTATTCTTTCATTAGAACTAATTTAATGAAATTTAATGAGATTAGTTTAATTTAAACTATCTTAATTTTTTTAATTAAAATTTTTAAAAATTGCTGACATTTATTAAGTGTTTAAACAAGTACCAAACACCATGCCAACATTTTACAAAGATAATCTCACTTAATACTTACAATGCACTATGAAGTAATAACTATTTAGTACTGCCATTTTCAGATGAAGAAGCTGAGGCTTAAGTGGGGGTAACTTGCTCTGTATACACATGGTTCCTAAGTGAGGTATGACTTTCTCACTTCTCTCAAAATAAGTATCTTTTGGAAGAACAAAAGTTCAATTATCTTTGACAAAGGAAGAAAACCAGCTTTTTCCTCTGATTAACCCTCAGTAAGTCAAGAAAAACAAACATCACCATTTATTATCTGGGTCCAATGAACACTTTTCATGTTTTAATATTCTTACATAATTTTATAAATAACTTCTAAATGAGTTGTAACATCACTCTCTTGTGAATACTGATCCCAGACTGCAAATACATCTCCAACTGTTCCAGCTCATGGCTGCTTCTGGGTCTTTTCTTGGCACTGTCAAAATGCAATACCTTTGAAAACTTGATAGCTCATGATTAGGTTGAAAAGAGGTTGGGTGTCTTCTTTAATACACAATTGTAATGCCAGTTAGGTTGATCAACTCAATGTTCTCATTTCTACATCACCTATTTCCTTCCAATCAATTTTACATACACAAGTTCACAGAACTTTCTTATCTATTTTATTTGTGTAGAATTGGTAGTAACATCCCTACTTCCTTTTCTGATTTTAGTAATTTGAGTCTTCCCTTTTTTTGTTAGTCTAACTAAACGTTTGTTGATTTTTTTCAAAGAACCAACCTTTTGTTTCATTGATTTTCTCTACTGTTTTTCTTTTCTCTATTTCATTTATCTCTGCCCTAATCTTTACTATTTCCTTCCTTCTGCTAGCTTTGGGGTTAGTTTGTTCTTTTTTCAGTTGTAACATTAAGTTATTGATTTGAAATATTTTTGTTTGTTTTTTGGCTGTGTTGGGTCTTCGTTTCTGTGTGTGGGATTTCTCTTGTTGCGGCGAGCGGGGGGCCACTCTTCATCGCGGTGCGCAGGCCTCTCACTGTCGCGGCCTCTCTCGTTGTGCAGCACAAGCTCCAGACGCGCAGGCTCAGTAATTGTGGCTCACGGGCCTAGCTGCTCCGCGGCATGTGGGATCTTCCCAGAGCAGGGCTCGAACCCGTGTCCCCTGCATTGGCAGGCAGATTCTCAACCACTGTGCCACCAGGGAAGCCCTCTTGTTTTTTAATGTGATCATTTGTAGGTATAAATTTCACCCACAGCACCACATTTGCTGCATCCCATATGTTTTAGTATGTTGTATTTTTGTTTTCATTTGTCTCTAAGTATTTTCTAACTGTCCCTATGATCTTCAATCCATTGGCTGTTTAAAAGTGTGTTATTTGGACTTCCCTGGTGGCGCAGCAATTAAGAATCCACCTGCCAAGGCAGGGGACACGGGTTTGAGCCCTGGTTCAGGAAGATCCCACATGCCATGGAGCAGCTAAGCCCATGCACCACAACTACTGAGCCTGCACTCTAGAGCCCACGAGCCACAACTACTGAGCCCGTGCACCACAATGAAGAGTAGCCCCCGCTCGCCGCAACTAGAGAAAGCGTGCGCATGCAGTGACGAACACCCAACGCAGCCAAAAATAAAAATAAATAAATAAGTTCGTAACAAAAATAAATTAAGAAAATACAAGTATGTTATTTAATTTCTACAATCTTGTGAATTTTCTGGGACGCTTTGTGGAATACCAGAAATATTACGGTGTTGGCAAGAAACAAACACCCCATCTGAACTAGGTAGAATTTACGATTTAAACCAAAGGTGCAAACTTAAATACACATAGGAGCCAGCTAAGTGTTAAAAGACAATAGGGTATGGTGTTTATAGAGGTGAACTAACAAGTGCTTATCTTTCTAAAATCATTAAGATTAAAATTATTTTGTTTTTAAAATTGTTTCAGATCAAACAAACACCCACGCAAGATTTAGGCCACTGGATAAGAGTCAGGATCCATGGTTAAACATTACTTAGTTCTAAAAATGATCAGGAATGACTTACAAGAAAACTGGGTAACATAGTTGTTACAAATATCCCCTGATATGGCCATAAACTTCCTAAAGGCAAAAGCTATATACTTCTCGGCGACAGATATTTAAGAATATTTGGTTTTCAGGAAGGAGAAATTTTCCCTACCCGTCCCCTACCCCCCAGTTCTGTTACATACAGGACCTAATTCAATTAGATAGAAAAATACATTTAGGACAAGAACAGCCATCCTCAGCTTGTGGGAAGGGCACAGTTCTTCAAAAATTTACATGCAGCCCTTACAATGACCAATGAAGGAAAACAAGGACCACTATGAACTATAATGATTCTGTGACTAAGTAATTAATCTTCCCAAAAACTAAAAATATCACACGGGAAGGAGACTACATAAAGCTTCATTTGGTAAATCAGCTACAGCGAAATGTCTACAATAACAATAATGCAATCTAAATTGGACTTCATTGGCCCAAACATATAAGCACAGCTACTAAATTTCTGAAGATGTTATGAGAGCCTTTTACTGGGGGCACTGACTCACTAAGACAGCTTCCCCTTTTCTTTTTAAAGCGAGTTTTGATGCATGATCGCCTTTAGTGCCACACAAATAACTCAATCCATCTGAGAACAAAGAACAGCAGCACAGTTCCAGTGGACCCCTCCAGGGCAGGGAAAGGACGTACAACAAGTACTCACTGCAGCTGCGGCACAATCCCAGAGCTCTCCGAGGCTGGCGTGGCAGGGGTAATGGGGGTCATGGGAGTCATGGGGGAGGGATACAGGGGAGTGGTGCCCGGCAAGGGTGCGGTCGTAAGAGTCTGTGAGTGGAAAAGCTGTGGTGTCTGGCCCGAGGCCCCCTGGGTCGCCTGCTGGGAGGTCGACTGCTGAACGGCTGCCACTGCCGCCTGCTGCTGCTGTTGCTGCTGCTGCTGCTGCTGCTGTTGCTGCTGCTGTTGCTGCTGCTGCCTTTGCTGTTCTTCCAAAATAGACAGACTGTTGGTGCTCTGAATAGGCTGTGGAGTCAGTCCTGTGCCATACGGCATCATCGGACTAAAGATAGGGATTCCAGGAGTCATGGCCCCCTGTGGGAAGTTAGGAGAACAATGGGTTAGGCTGGCTGGTGTTTGTGTCTGTAGGACTTGGCTGGTAGAACAGCAGATGAGATTTGCAAAGACAGGCACCTTCCGAGTACAAAGGGGGTTATATAGCAGTAATGGGGAGGAACTTGCTGTTCTTACACACATCACTTTCTTCTTCAGCATAACACAGTAGGTAAGAGCTTAGGATGTGGAAGCACACCTGGGTGTGAAATCCAACTCTGCTACTTACAACACGTGAGAATTTAAGGAAGCTCCTTAACCCTTCAGGCTCTAGAGGATAACAATGCTGTAAGACTTAGAAAAAATCGAGAACTTCTACTCTTTGAAAGATACCATTAAGAAAATTAAAACTTGGGACTTCCCTGGTGGTCCAGTGGTTAAGAGTTAAGAACCTGGCTTGCAATACAGGGGACGCCGCTTCGATCCCTGGTCAGGGAACTAAGATCCCACAGGCTGCGGGGCAACTAAGCCCATGTGCCACAACTGGAGAGCCCGAGTGCCGCAACTACAGAGCCCATGCGCTCTGGATCCTGTGCACCACAATTAGAGAGAAGTCCGTGCGCCACAACTAGAGAGAAGCCCGTGCGCCACAACTAGAGAGAAGCCCACATGCCGCAACGAAAGATCCCATGTGGCACAACTAAGACCCTACGCAGACAAAAAAATAAAATAAATAAATATTTTTTTTAAAAAAAGAAAATTAAAAATTAAGCCACAGACTACGAGAAAACATCTACCATACATATATCTGAGAAAGAACTCATATCCAGACTACATAAAGAACAATCAAAATTCAATAAAAGATGAAAAAACAGACCAATAAAGAATGGGCAAAAGATGTGAAGGACATTTTACAAATGAAGATCTATAAATAGCTAATAAGCACTTGACAAGATGTTCAAGATCATAAGTCAGAGGAAAATGCTTGTACTTCTAGAACGGCTGAAGTAAAAACCCAAGGGCCGGTGAGCACGTGGAGCAACTAGAACTCTCACGTGTTGCTGGCAGAGCCTCAGAACATGCTTTCTTATAGAGTTAAACATGCACGTACACAATGACCCAGCAATCCCACTCCTGAGTACTCACCCAAGAGAAACAAAAACATAGCAGACACGGAGAAATGTACACAAACGCAAAGCACCTTTATTCACAATGGCCCCAACCTGGAAACAACCCTAATGTCAGCAACTGGAAAATGGACAAACTGTCGGACACCCATACAACAGAGTGCTACTTGGTGATAAAAAGGAACTTGCTGATACACAAAGACAGACACAAATAAAAGCATATACTGGTATGGTGCCATTTGCATGATATTCTAGAGTAGGCAAAACTATCTCTAACTCTGGAAAGCAGATCATTAGTTGCCTGGAGCTAGGGGAGTGACTGCAAAGGGGCAGGAAGGGACTTTTAGGGTGATTGAAATGTTCTATAACCTTCACAGGTGCATACACTTATCAAAACACATACTTAAAATGGGTGTTTTTTGACTTCCTGGTGGCACAGTGGATAAGAATCCACCTGCCAATGCAGGGGAAACGGGTTCGATCCCTGGTCTGGGAAGATCCTACACACCGCGGAGTAGCAAAGCCCATGCGCCACAACTACTGAACCTGCGCTCTAGGGCCCGCGTGCCACAACTACTGAAGCCCACACACCTAGAGCCCGTGCTCTGCAACAAGAGAAGCCACCGCAAGAAGCCCGTGCACCACAACAAAGAGTAGCCCCCGCTCGCCGCAACTAGAGAAAGCCTGCTCGCAGCAACGAAGACCCAATGCAGCCAAAAATAAATAAAATTAAACCTTAAAAATAATAGTGTTTTTATTTAAGTATGTAAACTACACTTCAACAGAAGTTATTTAAAAATTTAAAAGTAGCTACGTTATTTGGAACCTTAAACATAAAAATGAAAAGAAAACTAGAAAATAATTTGGTTAGAGTTATCTCCAAAATCAAACACCCTATAATCACTCAGACCACTTTCATAAGTGCTTATCAAAAGATTAAGTTTTACAAATACACATTTTAGCTTCCAAACAAACTCCCCAAATCAAACACTATCATGTTTATTCAAAGCCTAATAGAACTTCTCAATGAAATAAAGGAGGCTTAAAAAATATAAATCCATTTTCAACAACAGATGGTTAAATTCCCTTGCTTCCCTTTTACACTGTCTCTAACAATGCAGATTCTGTCCTACGTGTACCCTCCCTCCAGTTGTATTACCTGAGGGGAGGCCAGGCCCTGGGCATAAGGTGGGAGGCTGTTGTTCTGATCCATGAGGTTCACTTTCTTCTTGGCGAATCAAAAACCTTTGGACTGGGAATCACCTCAGCATTCAGTCTTTTCCTAGAGCATCCCCAGCACACTCTTACCGACTTCCTCAACTCTCTGGGTTGTCTTCATGCACACCAAGAAACAGTGATGCTGCTTTGAAAAAAGTTTGAAGTTTAATGTAAGAATACAGGTAAGCTATACAGTCTTATAAACCAGTTTCATGGTTAAACAAAAAACAAACAAACAAAGAATGGAAAAAACCAACGAAACTATTTTGGAATATATTTCTTTTTACCTTACAAAGCTGAAATCTTATTCCTTCCACATTTCCTGTGGCTGCATGCAAAATTGCCAACAGAACAAAAATTGTTTTTTTATGTGTTTAATTTATAGTCTTATAATGTTAAAAATTAAAGTACATAATCAGCATTAAAAACTTTTGGGGAAAAACACCCAGGGAAAACAAATTCCTAAGGAACCTGTCATATCTGAGTAGAAATATTTATTATGCATTGTATACACAGCGCTATTAGGCTAAATTCAAGTTTTAAAATATTCCATTCAGCATTCTATCCTCTACAATGTCTTGGGCATTAAGTTTAATAAATTTTGAATTGGATCCAATACACTTTAGTGTGCTCATTTATTGAGCAACTACTTTAAATAAAACACTGTGATAGACGCCGTACAGACATAAAAATAAACATCATGTTTTTATATATGTAATAACTTTAATTCTTCAGAACACATAAATACAAACTATGCCTGTATCTGGCTTTCCTTAAATCATGTCTTTACTGGCTACACGTTTGAAATTTCTTTTAGTCAAAAGAACCGAGTGACTGATGAACTACCTTTTATTGTTTAGTTCAGATGGACTCCTACCGTGCTCAGGATTGCTGTGAGAACTGACCGATTCAAACAGGACTGATTAACACCTCAAGAACAGCATCTAATTATCACACAGTAAGCACAGGATAAATGTTAGCTATTATTATTAGATTTCAGTTTAAACATTACCATCTAATAAGATATTCTCACACAGAACTTACAGATCTTAAAGTTACAAGTTATATGTCAAAGACACACGTGTAACTCAAGCATGTACTGGTACAAAATAAGCACTCAGAAAGAATCTGATAATGACTTTGAAAGGACAAAGGACCCCAAAGACATATCCTACATATTCATCAATGGAAAACAGACCAAAAAAAAGAGAAAACTCTGCTTCAGAAAACATCAGACATATAAGAAAATTATGCTCTTTCAGACATTGTTATCCTCTTACAACAACAGAAGTGCTGCAAATATAAAAATGAAGAGGCATTTGATCCCTGGCATCAAAGAGTTCAATTTGAAGGATTTGTAAATAATCATTGCAAAACTTAAGTGCTATAATAGCAGATATGCACTATGCTAAGCCCCTTGAGTGAAGAAATCAGCAATATATGTCTTTGTAATCTCTGTACTTAGTACAGGGCCTGGCATATAGTATGTGATCATGAATGAATGCATACATGCTACACAAAAGAAGACAATATAACTGCCAAGTGTTTTGAAGAGTATGTTCATAAAGCAGGGACCATATGACTTGGGTCTAGCAAGGTGAGAAGGAATTTATATTCAGCATTTCAGGCAGAAGAAAGATGAAGCAGAAAGAGACAAACACTGAAAGAGCACGCAGTATGCAAGCAACAAATTTAGCATGACTGCATGGAACGTTCCTGCAGGGGATGAGACAGCAAATATAAGTGAGGTCACATTATCAGGATTCTAAGTCATTATTACATGAGCAATATGAGCAGTGACAAGATTCTGAAGTGCACCATGAGTAGATCTACTTTGGCAAGAGTGTGGATGAATTCCAATAGATAAAACTGGAGGCTGGAAGTTCGGTTTAAGACTCACTGCTGTGGTTCAGGCAAGAGCTAATGAGGGCAGGATTTAAACCACTCATTAATATGACTACAGATTATCCAGAAACTGGTGGCTCCAGACCCCTTTTTACAAACTAAGTCTAGATAACAAATCTGTGGAACTAGGTTGAGGCCTCATGTAACCATTTTCAGAGCTCATCTCTCACTCCCAGTGATGGAACTGACCATCTTTCCTCCCCTGTGTCATTAAAACCGCACAACTATTACCGCACTACTGTATCCTCACAAAAGAGAGTTGTTTGCAGAATCTCCTCATTTTTTGGTCAAATTCGATATTTTTTGGAAATAATCACTGATAAGGGAAAAGACTCAATTAATTCTGCATAGCCTTCTAGTGACTGCATATGTAAATCAAGCATAATCTTTTCAGAGACGTCTACCTGGAGTTTTAAACGAGAAAATCACACAGTCCAGGGCCTAGGGAGGGAGACCTCGTAAGGAAAGTGGTGTGTATTTGTATCTTAACGCTCTAGCGTGCCTGAACTCTCCGGCCTCTGACAAAACGTTAAAAAGTCTCAAGCGCAACTTTATTATAAAACCACCACTGCTGGTAGCAAAACAGGTGGGCACAGGCCAGGGTGAATCTCCCTTTGAATATCGAGAGGAATTAACGGATGGCAGGACATAAAGACTCCGCGTCTTGGATGCGCGGGACTGTCCTGTCTCAGGCCCCTCCCAGCACCCTGCACCACACGCTCGTACTATGGGAAGCCGCTTTCGAACTACGGCAGAGGAAGGCACTCGGTGGGATAGGCAGCCGGTACAGGCCGAAGCTGCGGCAGCACGAGCGGGAGGAACAGCCCCCGCGCGGTGTCCCCGTCCATTCCGCGCCTCCTCCCACCATCACCCCAGGGCCCCGCTGCAGCGGTCACCTCTACACGAAACCTCCGAGAAAAGCTCAAAGGGCTTTTTTACCTGGAGTCACTGCAGAGACAACTAACAGTCGGCGAAAACGACGTTAAGCCGCAAACGGCCCAGGCGCCCGCTACGGCGACCGTTCCCGACCCTACAGAACTCCTGGCGCGCGTTGTTAACGTCACTTCCGCCAGTTCCGCCCTCGGCTTCGGCCGGCAGCCCACCGTGCAGCGCGGGCCATGGGAAGTGTGGGTGTTGCGTCACTTCCTGTGATTTGCTGGGTATTCGGCTTAAGGGAAACAAGGGGCGGGGCGGAGCTCTTCTGCCTTCCGGCGAGGCCACCCTGTCAGAGTATTTTACGATTGGTTGTTGCTGGATGTAGTAGGCAAGACTGATTTTTAAATGTTGACTGCTTAAACCGACTAGCGATGTGACATTTAGCAAGTTACCAGACCTCTCCGCCTCAGTTTCTTCGTCTGTAGGATGGAGTAATAATAGCACGTGTCCTCTAAGGACTGTGAGATGGATTAAGGAAATGCATGAACAGCGCCTGGCACATGGTAAGCATGTTAGCTATTCTCAAACATGTAGAATGATAAAACAAACAAACAAAAAACACACCTGGTTTACAAATTCGATTATATTTTAATTCTGCTGCTACCATCTTATACAGTATTTTTACATTGGTCACAAAGAGACTATAGGTAGTTGGACCCCAGAGTACCTCTCCTATGGCTCATTTAGGCATAATTACATGTTGTAATGCTTTCCTTTGTACTTCATATAATCAATGAGGTTGTGAGCTCCTTAAGGATAGGAAATGTTTTACAGAATTCTTCTATCCAGGCCAGTACCTGAATAAGTACAATACTTCTCTGTCCATAACCATCAAAGAAAATCCTTTGTTTAAGTATGGGGAAAGTTTTAATTAAAAAAGTACTTTTCAAAAATCTTCTCTGCTTCCAGAATTGCATGTATATATCAGACAGTCCATTCTATATTAGCCAGCTGCTTGTCTGCTTTTTTACATAACATTTTTAAATTGTAAAATATAATATTCATATACAGAAGTACATAAACCCATGTACAGATTAACAGACGGTATTAAATCAAGTAAAGACAACCAGTACTGCCAGCACCACGACCCGTCCCCAGCCACACAGGCCCTTCCTACTTACTGTGTACTCCTAAAGTATATAGTATGTATTCTTTTGCTCAACGTTAGAAGACTCATCCATGTTGATGTGCCTTCGCTCTAGCTGAAGTAGGTTAATTTTTTGCTGTGACACATCCCTCAGTTGCTTTATCCATCCTGCAGTTTATGGACATTTAGCTCATTTCTACTTTGGGGCCGTTAAGAACAAGGTTTTATGAACATTCTTACACGTCTTTCTGGCCAGGGTACATACCTCTGCGTGACACTGCTGGGTCATGATGCGTGTGTATTTAACTATGCCGAGTAATGCCAATCCCTGTTCGAAATATGGCTGTACCAATTTACGCTCCAATAGAGTCTTCGAGCTTCCGTTGCTCCATAGTTTTGCCAATTTCTTTGTAAGGTCAGACCTTAAAATTTTTATCCATCAAGAGTGATTTCGAATGTTTCCTTGGCAGAGAAAGCCTTTACCTCTCTGTCAGCTCTCTTGGAAGAGCGGGCACCGGCTACTCACCGGAAGGTTACGACGCTTGCCTCTAGGACCAATGACCGGCGTGAGACCGAGCGGCCGGAGGCAGCGCCGCGAAGCCGGAAGTGGCGCCATTTCCGGTAGGGGCCGCCATCTCGCCGTGAGACAGCAGGAGCGGAGCAGCGGGATGTTGTCCTCGGTAGCCGCGTACTCGGGCCCGGGGAGAGACCCGGCCATGGAGCCTCACAGCGCCCCGGGCCCTTTGCAGCTGCGCTTTTCGCCCTACGCTTTCAACGGAGGGTAAAGCCCGGAGAGCCGCCGCTTCCTCTTTCTCCCCCCATGTCCCTGCCTAAGGCTGTCGGCATGGCTACCCGGCTTTGCCCCGCCAGCCGCAGGCCTCCCTCTCCGTGGTTGCTCGGTTCGATCTTGTTCCTCAGGGCTTCACCGTACAGGCCGGTCACTGGGTCTCGATGTGGACGGGCAGGTTTGCGTGGACGGGAGGTAGAAATTGATATCTGGGCTCTGCTCTGGAAGAGGTTTAAAAATGGACCTAACCGTTCGTTACTATCTGAACGTGTTTCTCGCGCCAGCAGGCAAGGGGCAGGTTGAGCATCTGAGATGAAAGAGTTAGGATTGATTGGCCGTGTCGTTAGATGTAGTTGTGTCTGTAGCTAAATGAAACTACTTCATCATTTTCTGTTATTTTAAATAGCGGGTAGGATTAGTCGGCCAGACTTAGTTTCATAGATAAGCGTTTATTTTTAAGGGTTAGCGTTAAGTTAAGGAAAAAAAATACTCAGAAGGGGGACCTTTGAATATTGTATTCTTGCGTGTTGCATTCAAGTTGTCTTTTTTTTTTAGTTACCATTTTTACCTTAAATAATACTTTTCCTTGATAGTACACTAAAAGAATCAGGGTTATGGAAAAACACTCTGTTGAGGACTCCTAACAATGAAGAGCTGTATATTTAAGCACTGATTATAGTTTACCGACCAAACTTTGTACTTTAAAATATCCCCACCCAATTGGAACAAACAGATGGTCCTTTAAGGCAACCAGGTTAATTAATCAGGTCCTTATGGATTTGAAATTTTAATGCAGATTTTCGCGGTATGTTGCAAACAGGGTGGAAGGCTATGATTTTAGCCTTGTTTCTGCCACTAAAGAGAATTGTGGTCTTTGGGTACCCCTCAACTTCTTGAACCCAGATTTCCTTGTCTTTCTTAGCTACTCATATTTTGGCGAGGGGAGAATCAAAAGAGAAGCATTTTGTAAACTGAAAGCAGTTATCTTTTTTAATCCTTATGGTGACTGAGTGTTAGATGGTATATGCCTCAATTTTACAAATGAGCCTGGGCCCTTAGAAGTTAATTTTTTTTTGTTTTTTTAAAAATTTATTTATTTATGGCTGTGTTGGGTCTTCGTTTCTGTGCGAGGGCTTTCTCTAGTTGTGGCGAGTGGGAGCCACTCTTCATTGCGGTGCGCGGGCCTCTCACTGTTGCAGCCTCTCTTGTTGCGGAGCACAGGCTCCAGACGCACAGGCTCAGTAGTTGTGGCTCAGGGGCCCAGCTGCTCCGCGGCATGTGGGATCTTCCCAGACCAGGGCTCGAACCCGTGTCCCCTGCATCGGCAGGCAGATTCTCAACCACGGCGCCACCAGGGAAGCGCAGAAGTTAAATTTTTTTAGGCACAGAGCTGGTGTGAAGTTGAGCCGCAGGATTTGAATCCATAGCTGTGTTGCCATGGAGTTCATGTGTGCTTTTACTATTGCACTTCTAAATATCTCCTATGACAGCTAATGAAGTAGTTATACCGCAAAATGCGTTAATAGACCCATTTCACGAGGCAGTTGCAGATTCTATATAAGACTTACAAGGTATTCAGTGTTCATTACTCACTTTTTAACCTTTGTAATCCAGTTACTGCCCTAAAGTTAGTTGCTATGGCTTTTCTCATTATTGAATTACCTTTTCTCAGTCTTCGTTCTTTTTCTTTAATATTTATTCCTGCTGGCTCTTGGGCAGCCTTTGCTTCTACAAAATAAGACTTAGTCCTATGTCTTTCTCTATTCTCACTAAATGTGGTTAAACCCCAATTGATTAGCCTTCACATTTGTCACTGAGTAGTCTCACATGTTTCGTTTATGGGAAGATATTCCCAGATCTGTTTCTCCAGTTCTACCTTTCATGAGCCCCTCGATTCTGGCTTCTTAAATTCAACTTTCCACCTGGATTTTCTGCTTTCACCATAACTTAAGATATTAAAACAAAAAGTAGGGCTTCCCTGGTGGCGCAGTGGTTGGGAGTCCGCCTGCCAATGCAGGGGACACGGGTTCGTGCCCCGGTCTGGGAGGATCCCACATGCCGCGGAGTGGCTGGGCCCGTGAGCCATGGCCACTGGGCCTGCGCTTCCGGAGCCCGTGCTCCACAACGGGAGAGGCCATGGCAGTGAGAGGCCCGCGTACCGCAAAAAAGAAAGCAAAAAGCAAACTAATTATTCCTCTCAATCACTTCTCATTTACACGGCTTATAATTAGGCCATCATGCTGCTTGTCAGAGTTTAAAATCTTGGATGTCAAAATTGGCTCTTCCAGCGTCTAACACATTTTGGTAATTACAAAAACCTGTACAGTTCGTGTGTTTATGTTTTTTGGATATACCTGTTTCTTCCTGTTCACGTTGCTACCTTCCTACTGCATTAGTCTTATTGAAAGAGTTTCCATCCTAATTTCACATATAGTGTTATTGTCACAGTAGTCTTCTTAAAATTCCACTTTGCAAAAGGAACTTTTCTCATTCTGCTCGTATAACCTTTGATTCCTCACAAAAATTCCTAGATCTGTGCTTTTCCATGTGAGATTTTCTGCTGTTGGATCTGTCCATCACATAAGCCTTATGCCACTTCACTTGTATACACAAAAAGGGACACCTGAATAAGTTGTTTGAATGTTTTATTTGAATTATACCAGTTTTCCTTTATTCAGTGTTCATGTTATGTGCAATACCATCCTTTTGTACTTCAGAGTTTTAGTGCCATCCCACCTCGGTAAGAATAATGGCCTAAGTTTTCTGAGCGCTTATGTTCTGTGAGGCACAGTGCAGGTGTTTTATGTGGGTCATGTCTAATTCTCACAGCCACCCTTTAACACAGCAGCTGCTGATATCATCACCTTGAACTTGGATGATTTGTCCAAGGTCACAGAGCTGTTAAGTGGCAGGGGCGGGTTTCGGGTAACTCCAGAGCCCAGGTTCTCAGTGATCATACTCTGCTGCCTCATGCTTACGCCACAAGGATCATAGCTAACACTTTACTGGAGGACCAGTTATGTGTCAGGCACTGGTATGAGGGGTTAACAATTATTAACTCATTTAATCCTCTAACACCCAAATAAGGTAGCTACTGTTATGATCTCTGATACGCATATGAGGACATTGAGGCCTTGAGAAGTTAAGCAACTTACCCACCATCTCATTACCTGCTAAGCAGGAGAGCCAGACTTAGAACCCAGACGGTCTGCTTTTAGGGCTCATGCTCTAGACCTCCACTAAACTGCTAGCATGAGCCACACAGCCACAAAGGGAAAAGTTTGTTCTTTGTTGGTCCATTTTCCAACAGATATTTGGGTGTCTTCCTGAGTGCAAGACATAATATAAAGACTTGGATATAAAGAAATGAAAAACATTAAGCCTTTGGACTTCCCTGGAGGTCCAGTGGTTAAGACTGTGCACTTCCAATGCAGGGGGCAGGGGTTCCATCTTAGTTCCCTGGTGAGGGAACTAAGATCCCACATGCCGCTTGGCGTGGCCAAAAAATAAAAAATACAAAAATAATTTTACGGGGGTGGGGGGGGTGGTGTGATGAATTGGGAGATTGGGATTGACATGTATACACTGATGTGTATAAAATGGTTGACTAATAAGAACCTGCTGTATAAAAAAATAAATTTAAAAAATAAACAGTGGGATAGGTTCTTAAAATGAGCAAATATATATATATTTATACATACGTGCTTATGACTTTTATGTGCAAGAGAATATAAATTTTTAAAAAACAGAAAAAATAAATTTTTAAAAAGAAAAGAAAAACACTAATCCTCTCTTCTCTGAGCTCAGATAGCTTGTGTTGTAGCGCCACTGTCTACACCTAACTGCCCTCCCACCCCCCGGCGGGCAGGGCCATGGCCTTTGGCTGTTTTACAGTATCGGTAGATGTTAATTTTTTGATGACGGTGATAATTTAGTGATTTGTTTCTGTTACCTTCTGCTAAGGAACCTTTGCTCTGATTGAGGCTTGTGTTTTTTACGAAGTACTTAATATTTTTTTCCCAGATGACTTGTAGCCCAGGGATCCTTTCCCCTTATCTTTCCTCTTCCATCTGAATCCTGCACTTGCTTACATCTAGTATATTTTATCCCACTATATGCTGTGGAGCATTCTCATTTTGGGAAAGGTGTTATTACCATCCAGAAGAATTCATTAATTTTCTCTTTTGTCTTTCTTTTCCCCTCAGTACTGTATTGGCAATTGCTGGAGAAGATTTTTCAATTGTTGCTTCTGACACCCGATTGAGTGAGGGGTTTTCAATTCACACACGGGACAGCCCCAAATGTTACAAATTGTAAGTAAATATTTCTAAGGACATATTCTCAGCATCTTGTGATGATTTAATACTGCAGGAGATTTAACTTCTAAATGACTTGTTTCATGAATTTTTTAATTGCCTGTTTGGAGCTTAGCTTGCATTTTTGTTAGGAAATTGTTTTCTAATAATTCAGTATGTAGTCTTCATGATATTTGCCATATCTAGGTACCAACAGTGTTTTTGGTAACTTAAATATTTTTTACTTCAACATCTTATGAAAAATTTCAAATATACGACAAAGGTAGGATAATTTTGTAGTGAACACTCATATACTATCACCTAGATCTTATCAGTATTTTATTATTATTACTTTATCATACATACTTTCATCCTTCTATGCATCCATTAATACGTTGAATTTTTTTCTAATCTGCACCTTAAAAAAGAAGATAACCTGAAACATTCAATTTAACCATATGGTAAGCAGTTGTAGCCATCGTTCACGGTTTTAATGGGGTGCTTATATTTTTTCTAAAACATAAGAAAATAAAGGCATGTGTACAGGGGAAGAAAGTCTGCGTAAGTTACCTAAATGCATCTTGCATGTTAGCAGTGGTTTGTATTTAACATTTTTAGACACAGTTAAAAGTGGTGGTTATGCCTACGTTAGTCCACGAGATGGTCTTAACCTTGAATTGTAGCAGGAGTGGACTGATGAGGTTCGGGTCCTTTGGGTGGGCCTTGCGGTGCTGCAGGGCATGAGCTAGCCCACATCTTAACCTAAAGAACAGTAAGCTTGTCTTCATCTTCCCAGTTCCCTTTCTGTCCACTTCTCTTTTGATACCCCTTTCTCTTCTCTGATTTGTACTGTACCCATGCTATAATTTTTTCTTCTAAGTTGTAACTTTTATAATTTGAAAGTAGTAACGTCATAAATAAAATTTAAATACGTAATTTTATATATATTATCCTTGTGTAAGATTCTGCTCATCTTTATAATGTTCTGTTTTAGTTTGTGTGCTGCCTAAGTGAATACCCATTTTTTTTTTAATGAAATTCTTCAGGTATATAGAGACAGAACGTTAATGTGTTCCTGTCACGCATGTTTTGCACTAGACCATACATGCAGTTGAATTGCCTGCGTGCCTCTGATCCCATGCCCTTTGGGGCTGACCTAGAGCCAAGTCTGCCTCTTCCCCACCTGTTTGAGACTTACATTTCCTCTTTATTCTTTGCATAAAAACGCCTCTTCATTTATGTACCTGGATATTTGGCAAAAGCATTTTGAAGCTCAGATTTTGTCCTACCCTCTTGGTACTGTCAACTCTTCTTAGTAGTATAGGCAGTGAAGCCTTATGGTATACTGGGGGTCTTAGGCTCAGTGCAGTGAGGTTGGGTATAGGGGTGGATCAGGAAATGCTGGTGGTGCCCCTGGAGGTGCCAGTGGTCTCCCCAGCTGGACACGTATGTTTTGTATGAGTCATTCTTATATTTCTGAAAGGAAGGGTATCATGTGGCCTCTGCTGATCATCTCTTGATGAGATTGGTTTGTGTTTCCTTATACATGTCAAGACTTGGGAATTAATTTTTGAGACATAGATGTACCAAGATTTTACCAGTTTCCCTCTGGTGGGCATTTGGGTTGTTTTTGTTTGTTTTGTTTTGGAGAGCCATTAAAATAATACGTATACTTACACACAAGTGAACCCAGAGTATATCTTTGCAAACTTGCATAAGTATATTGACTGGATGAATTTCTGGCAGTGGAATTATTGAGTGAGAATGGTGTGCATTTAAATTTCTACTAGATACTGTCAAACGAGCCTTCTAAAAACTTGCATCAGTGTATCCTCTTTGCCAGTATCTGAGAGTACACATTTCCCACAACATCACCAGCATTAGGCATTATTAGTCTAATAGATTGAAATCATCTCTTATTTAGATTTGAATTTCTGATTGGCATGGAGGTTCTTTTATATGTTTATGGTGACTTATGTCTCTTTTTATGTGACTTTCATATAAGTTACCCATCTTTCCATTGTGTTTTTTTTTAATTGAGGTATAATTGACATATAATAGTTTCAGGTATACAACATAATGATTCTGTATTTGTATATATTGCAAAATGATCACAATTAGTCTGGTTAATATCTGTTACCACACATAGTTACGACATTTGTTTCCCTGTGGTGAGAACTTGTAAGATCTACTCTCTTAGCAACTTTTAAATACGCAACACAGGCTTATGAACTGTAGTCACCATGCTGTGTATTACATCCCCATGAGCCATTGTGCCGTTAATGCTTTTCGTATTTTTAGGAACCCTTTGTAGAATAAGGAAATTAAAATTAGACTTTGGTTGTATGTACTACAAATACATTTCCTTAGTTCTTTTTTTTTTTCTTTTTGGCTGTGCCGAGTGGCTTATGGGATCTCAGTTCCCCGACCAGGGATTGAACCTGGGCAACGGCGCTCTTGGTTCTTTTTTAAAACTTTGTTCATTGTATTTTTATAGAAGTTTTAATTTTTTATGTAATAAAATTTGTAAAGCTTTTTCTGTGTGAACATTGGGTTGTATCATATGTAAATTGGCTTGAGTTGTGAGCTAAACTAGCTGCTCACAACTCAACCTAAGGTTGTAAAAAAATTCAGTCATATTTTCCTTAGTCCATTCATAGTTTCATTTATTCTTTTGAGTGAGATGTTGGGATACAGGACCTCCCAACCCCCCCGCCTCCCCCCAAAAAGAGCTAACTAAATAGTTGTCCCATTACCATTTGGTGAATAATGGGAATGGGAGTTTTCAGTTTAAAATTACCCAAGACATGTCTTCCTCTACTGTCAAACCAACTTAGTTTCCCGAAATGTGGTTTTTTTTTACAGAACAGACAAAACAGTCATTGGATGTAGCGGTTTTCATGGAGACTGTCTTACCCTGACAAAGATTATTGAAGCAAGACTAAAGGTAGATGCCTTTGTATATGTCTGCACTATTGAAAACTAATAACAGTCCTTTAGGTTCTTTTAAGCATATACATCATGACTTGCTCAGAATAGCTGCAGAAGAGCTAGACGTCTAGCAGGTGAAACTAACCTATCCTGGAAATGAAATGATGGTGTTAATGCAGCATCATCAAAGTAGCACAATGTGAAACTACAGCAAGTTCCTTTTGTTAAAATATATGTACGGTATAAAGTAAAGGATTCTCTACGTTTTTTGAGGCAGACTGGGAGGGGTTTCTTCTGAAGACACTCTTCCCTCAGAAATGAAACAAATCAATTTCTGCAGAGGAGGCAAGCTTTTAGACCGAAGCTTGGTCTGGAGCACCGCCAGCTGACATGCTCTCTATATAGCACTGCACTGTTAGCAAGAGCAGGAGAAGAAGGAACAAACCAGCTGTTTGGACCAGAGGCACAACCTGCGCCATTGTTACCTGCCCCTCAACAGGCTTTAGTTGATAGCTAGCTGAGGAAGGAGATTTGATGCAAGGTGGATGAGGGTGGAAGAGACGAAAAGGGTGGTATTCGGAAGAAGTAAGAGAACGAGACAGACTAACCTGTTTTACAGTTTTTAAAGGGCTGACATTGCCTGCATGTCTTTTGTGGAAGCTGGGGAGGCATAAAGAACAAAGGAATGCTGACTTGATGAAAGCAGAGGGCCGTCTGGATTTTGATCATCGCCTGTGCGTATTAGCAGTGTTTGCTGCTAGTAGTTTCAGGGAGAATAGGATAGGTGTAATTTGGACTGTGCTAAAATGGATTTTATCTGTAATAATAACCAGTAACTACTCTCTTCTTAGTTGATAACAGTATAGGGTTGGAGTAGGATTCTCAGTCACCATATGTCAACATTCAGAAGTGTAGCTCTGTTTCTTAATCAGTTACAGCCTGCTGACATTTTTTAAACTGCTGATATTTACAGTGTCAATATTATATGCTGTTAATATTCTTATTTAATTTTGTAGGCTACGTGTCGTAATTTTTAATTTAGTAGTTGGTTAAGTCCAGCTGGTACATGAAAAAGTGAGCCGGGTTGGTCGCATTCTGTTTTGCCTATTTGTGATAACCCTTAAGATTATGTGTGATGTCACTGGAGTATGTAATGAATTTGTTTAACTGATACTTGCTCTTTGAATGTGTAGAAATGATTTCATTTACTATTTATCAATTGTTAACATTTATTTAAAATCTATTTATATTGAAAGCTTTAGTGACATATTTATTGATGTATTTGTATGATTCCTAATGCATATTTTATAAATGGCATTTAGAGGACAAAAATAAACATGACATGGAGAGTTGTTAATAAAATAAAACAAGCAACAGTGAGTTCAACTCAGTGTACAGTCCTTGAAATTTTTCTTTCATATATTATTGTGTAAATGGTGAGGTGAATAAATGTTGGTGCTCGGTTTTGAAATGAAGAATTTTCTTTATAACCGTGGAAAAAATGTTTCTGTACACTGATTTATCCAAGTAGCTCATTTCTCATCTTTCTTCAGTATTTGTCATTGTTTGATTTTATAGTACTTCTTAGGTGTCTCTTTAGAGGTGTTTGCTATGTAGCTGACAAACTGGTGAACTTAAATTTCTTTTATTGGATAATTTGGGATTCCTAAGGATGTAGTAAATCTGAGATTGGCAGTCACTGTATAAGATGCTGTTTGGGATACTTCTGTTCTCCATGGTAGATGCTCTAAGGGTCAAGACCACTGCACTGTATTCACACACAGTAAGGGCGCTGCCCTCGCACCTCACAGGTACCTACTCTGCAAAGAGACGGACTTACGTCTGAGTCTGATCAGGAGTTAGCATAGCAGATATCTTCAGCTTTATGAGCCATTTGGTTTCTGTGGCAACTGTTCAACTCTGCCCTTGTGCAAAAGCAGACAGACAATATGTAATGAATGAACGAGCCTGTGTTCCAATAAAACTTTATAGAAACAAGTGGTGTCTGAATTTGGCCCATGGACTTCCTGACCACTGTCTGTTTGCAGGGTGGAGAGCTGGATTTGGAACATCCTCTCCAGGTCGCCTCATATGCTCTGTTTGTATATATTGCTCTTGAGTTAGCAGTGCCTGGGATAAGGATGGCGTGGGAAGTAGTCTTTAAACCAGAGAGCTGAGGGCAAACTTAGCATTCTTTCCGATAGAAGTGTTTGTAGCCCCCAAAAATGATAGGACATAATAAAGTATTTTATTTTAGTAGTATTGTGTTGTTTGATCATGAAAGAAACAGGTATCCTTTCCCATTTCACCAAGATAGGCTTTCATTCTTTTCAATTTACTGTTCATTGTTCTAGTCTTTAATATATTCTGCCTCTACATGCCTGTTATTTTTGTTAATAATTGCAGATGTACAAACATTCCAATAATAAGGCCATGACGACAGGGGCGATTGCTGCAATGCTGTCTACAATCCTGTATTCTAGGCGCTTTTTCCCCTACTATGTGTACAACATCATCGGGGGACTCGATGAAGAAGGTAGGATGTTTTCTTTCTGGGTGATGAATGGGGTGGCATTTCTTAGATGTGTGTGTGTTTCAAACCAGAGTTGAAAAGAACCGGATACCCTCTTGCCCAGCAACTTCATTTTCTCATAATTAAAGCAGTGAAGAAACTGAAGCTGGGGCTTCCCTGGTGGCGCAGTGGTTGAGAGTCCACCTGCCGATGCAGGGGACAAGGGTTCATGCCCCGGTCCGGGAAGATCCCACATGCTGCAGAGCGGCTGGGCCCGTGAGCCATGGCCACTGAGCCTGCACGTCCGGAGCCTGTGCTCCGCAACGGGAGAGGCCACAACAGGGAGAGGCCTGCGTACCGCCAAAAAAAAAAAAGGAAAGAAAGAAAGAAACTGAAGCTAAAAGGGAAATCAATGATTATCCAGAGACACACAGCAAGTGGTGTATTAAGTGAATGTTGGGCAGTCAGTTGTTTCACTATTTTCTCAAGATCTTGCATGAATTTGATAGTATATTTAGCATTTTAATCTTACAGAAAGAAACCTGACTTGGAGAAGCTTGACCTAGGTATGATTCTAAGTACGACAAACGTACCTCAAAAGGTTTTTATGAAAGTAATGTGTTAAAGAAGTGCATTTCCACCAGTATTTTTGGATAATTTTTAAAATCCCTCTTGGATTTTCTGTCAGAGTCATACCAGGAGGGCCAGTGAAAATCAGCATTGTTACTTGACATTTCCATGCTGTTTTTGATCCAAAGCATGGATCAAAGGGCAGCAGTGTTTTTCACCAGGTCTGATTTGAATTGACTTTTAGTTGCTTCCAGAAATCAAATACAGTCTCCCAGGACAGATCTGTGCTGCCTTTTAGAGTAGTCCAGTGTAAAGAAGTTACAGGAATGTCTTGGGTATCATTGAAACAGTCTATCTTTCTGAGAGGGAAGGTTTCTGGGTAGGATGGAGTCAGGTTCTTCTCATCTCCTCTCGTTTTTACTCCTGTCCGTTCCTGTTCCATGGGTTTTTTCTTTGTTCTCCCTCGCTCTCTCTCTCACCTCTGCCCCTGTATGTGACCTCTGGGAGCATTCTGATCATTTTACCTACCATGGTTTATACGTAGACAAATTAGGTTGACACAGTTTTTTCAGGCTTTCAAACTTGCTTGAAAACTAAGAGAAAATATAAAGCACAGAAATGGTACATAGAAATTAATTACACTTAACCTGGGTAATTAAATTCTAGCCACAGGTTAGCTTGCCTTACCCAGCATGCTGGACACTTCTGGTGCCTTTTTTGACTTCAATTATGTCTGACTTGAATGTCAGGTTAATAAATTCAGATTTTAGCAATGTTAATAATAGCTACCATTGAATTTCAGCAGGCCAGACAACGTCCTTTGAGTTTTTCTGAGCATCAGACTGATTGGAGAAACCTCGTGTGTGCTGAGCTCGTGTGTGGGCAGAGCTAAGGCTTGGATCTGCTTGACTTCACAGCCCTCTTCTTTGATTTCCAGATTACACTCGCTTGCTTTGGTGGTATTCTCAGGCATTTCTAACCTTTTTTCCCCCCTCTAATCTTGTCTGGTTTGATTTGGTTTTATTCCTTAGAGGAATTTGTGTGTGTAGTAAAGCAGTCCTTTGCCGCCTTTTTCTGTTTCCCAGGACAGCCTTCAGCTCTCTCACCCGTGCTTTCCTCTTTCTTGGTTTATTTCCTTGTTTGGTGGTGTGCATCTCTAGAGAAATTTCTGAAGAAAGGAATCAGGAGACCTTTTTGAGTCCTTGTTTTTTGAGTCTTTTCTTTATCCTGGTGTTCTGAAAGGTTCCAGCGAGGCTCCTCGCCCAGAGTCTTGGCTCATTTATTTTGTCTCCTCTACTGTTCTCCTCCTCTCCCAACCCTGCCTCCTCCACAGCCACCTGGGTTATGATCCATAGTTCCTCATTTTTTCCCCTGCATGTTGTCCACCTGTTTATTTTTTTGTTCTGCTCTGAAAATTTCCTCAACTTCAATGCCTCATTCTTTACTGAGCTTTCTATTTTTGCCATCATTAATTTCCAAGAGCTTTTTCTTCTTTGTTAGCTCCTTTATTTTTATTTTAAGTGTCCTGTTACTGCTAGATTTTTTTTGTACTTCTTTGAAGTTTTCTTGTGTTCTCTGCATTTTCTCCAGCTGCTTTTTTTTTTTTTTTTTGCGGTACGCGGGCCTCTCACTGCTGTGGCCTCTCCCGTTGCGGAGCACAGGCTCCGGACGCACAGGCTCAGCAGCCATGGCTCACGGGCCCAGCCGCTCCGCGGCGTGTGGGATCTTCCCAGACCGGGGCACGAACCCATGTCCCCTGCATCGGCAGGCGGACTCTCAACCACTGTGCCACCAGAGAAGCCCCAATTGCTTTTTTTTAATGCATTATTTGATAAGTTTGGAATATGTATACACCCACTGAGACAATTTATTCCTTTTTTAAATTTTTATTTATTTATTTTTATTTTTGGCTGCATTGGGTCTTCGCTGCTGAGCGTGGGCTTTCTCTAGTTGCGGCGAGCGGGGCCCTGCTCTTTTTTTTTTTTTTTGGAGGCCTGCTCTTCATTGTGGTGCGTGGGCTTCTTGTTGTGGCTTCTCTTGTTGTGGAGCACGAGCTCTAGGCGTGCAGGCTTCAGTAGCTGTAGCACTCGGGCTCAGTAGTTGTGGCTCGCGGGCTCTAGAGCGCAGGCTCAGTAGTGGTGGCGCACGGGTTTAGTTGCTCCACGGCGTGTGGGAAGAAATCTTCCCGGGCCAGGGATTGAACCCCTGTACCCTTCATTGGCAGGCAGATTCTTTACTGTGCCACCAGGGAAGCCCTCAGATTGCTTTCTTCATCTTGTTTATTTTTGGCTGCTGCCTTCTACATTGGAGGCTTCCTTCAAATTTCTTTTGAATTTTGGCCGTCCATTTGTGCTGAAGATTGATAATCAAAATCTGGTCATAAAGGTCTGCACTGAAGGAGCACATCAGCTCTCCATTTAACACTTCTGTTTTTGTACCTGCCTTTCGCCCTGTCTATGGTAAGGCCCGGTGCCTCCAAGTCCAGAGCCTCTGCTGAAGTTTTGAGACTTTTTTTTTTTTTTTTGGCTGCGTTGGGTCTTTGTTGTTGTGTGCAGGCTTTCTCTAGTTGCGGCGAGCGGGGGCTACTCTTGGTTGCGGTGTGCGGGCTTCTCATTGCGTTGTCTTCTCTTGTGGCGGAGCATGGGCTGTAGGTGCGTGGGCTTCAGTAGCTGTGGCTTGTGGGCTCTAGAGCGCAGGCTCAGTAGTTGTGGCGCACGGGCTTAGCTGCTCCACGGCATGTGGGATCTTCCCGGACCAGGGATCGAACCCGTGTCCCCTGCATTGGCAGGCGGATTCTTAACCACTGAGCCACCAGGGAAGTCCCTGTTTTGAGATTTTATTTCCTGTCTTTTGTGTTGGTGGAAGTGGGGCTCTGTTCCTATGGAGACCCTCAGGACACTGGGTCAGCAGCTGACTCTAGCACACAGTCGACAGCTATCTACTTTGACCTCTGTGCCCTTACCTCTCCAGCTGCAATCATGCCCTCTTGTAAAAAATTTTCCCCAAGTTAATGAGGGCTTTAGTTTTTCTGTAATGAAAACAATAATGCTTACAGAAGTCAAATAGTACTGGAAGATACAAAGATAAAAGTAGTAATCCCCCAACGCCTGTCCCTAGAGATAATTACTATTCAACTTATAGCGAACATGCTTTTAGACATCTTGGTGTGCATACGTGCTTGTACACTACATAAGTAGGATGTAGTTTATACGTGTTTCTGGGACTGTCCAGTGGATGTATTATCACTGAGGTAGCTTTATGCTGGTGGATAAGGGCATGCATACTGATTCCAGGCTGACATATGGGCTAGGGCGGCACCATAGTTTCCCCACCAGTCCTCTGAGGATTATTTAGGTTGCTTCCAGTTTTCTTAATATAAACAATATGACAACTCCTGTACATACAATTTTGTGTATTTCTCCGACCCAGCTTATCTCCCTGGAAAAAATTCCTAGAAGTCGAGCTTCTGGGTCAGAGAATATCTATATGTTTGCATCCTGCTGACACCATGGGCGTGCCCTTCAGAAACAGTCCTCCTGCACTCCACCAGCAGGGGTGTGAGTACCTTCTTTTGTTTTGGGTTTTTTTGGTTCTGTTTTTGCATCCTAACCAGTCTCAGAATTTTGACACATTCTAGGTCTTTGCCTAGTAAATACTTTGTTGTTTTAATTTATATGTATTTTTTGTTTATAGAGGTTGGGTGTCTTCGTGTTTATTGCCCTTTGCATTTCTTTGGAGACTGACCCATGTGTTAATCTTTGCTTAT
This sequence comes from Delphinus delphis, assembly GCF_949987515.2. Taxonomy (NCBI): domain Eukaryota; kingdom Metazoa; phylum Chordata; class Mammalia; order Artiodactyla; family Delphinidae; genus Delphinus; species Delphinus delphis. The sequence continues at coordinate 315,772 of NC_082696.1, forward strand.
TCCCTTATTCGCAGGTCAGTCTTTTCTTACTGATTTATAAGAACAACTGTGTTAACCCTGTGTAACGTGTGTGGCAGATGCCGTGCACGAGCGTTCTTGGTCTCTGACCTTTTGGGATGTGTCTTGAGCTATACAGAAGTTCCTGACTTTCATACAAATCTGTCAGTCTTTTCTTTATGGTATTGAGTGTCTTAACTTTGTTAGAAACGCCTTCCCCATCAAAGGTTTACCTGTGTTTTTTTCTAGGACTTGTCTGGTTTTATTTTATTTTTTACTTTGAAATCATCGCACTTTTTAAGAATTATTTTGATGAGGGAAATCACTTTATACTTACAGCCAAGATTCAGGCCTTCTGCACTCATGTTACAGGTGTCTCTTGCTTTTTCTAAGGGAGTCTTTGAAGCTGTGGTCTTGGGTATATTCTACTCTTTTGTTTTCCTCAAAGCTGTGTGTGTGGTTTTCTGAGATTGGTTTACCCTTGGGTAACTCTTTTGAGCCTCATTTTACTTGTGGCCTATTGGCCTCATGAGCGATACAGTTGTTCTTTTGGCTTTATACCTCATAGCGCTTCTTTATGTGTTGAAGTTAGTGGCCTTGCTTGCTGTGACCTTGTTTCTTGTTCTAAGCCTGCTCCCAGCAGAGCACTTCTCCAGGTTCTTTCAGGTGCTGCCTCCTCAGCCGGGTTAGGGTTAGGGTTATATCTCCGTAATTCTGCGGTGGGAAAAATACACACAGCTAATGTTGGCAGTTGTCCATGGTAGTAAGAAGATTGTCCTTATCTCACATCTCCCAGGGTAACTACTGGAGTGTTTCAGTTATGGCATAATGTGTTTTAAAAATCAGTTGTGTCACTTTTAAGTCATACCTTATAAATGATCCGTGATTTCTCACACTTAGAACACAGTTGTTTTAAAAGGCCTTTTTAAAAATTAGTGACATGTATTCTTTGTAATAAACTCAATACCAGAGCATATAAAGTGATTCCCTTCTTTTCTTGTCTGTAATCCCACAAAGATGAATAACTACAGTTTACTTATTAATCTTTCCATATGTTTTTGTGTGTATATGTAAATGTGTGTACAGTTTACTTAATGCCTTTAAACAAAAATAGGACTGTACTCTACATAGCACAGAGCTCCTTATTTTACATTGTCCCATGGATGTGTCCCACAGACCTGTCCTCCTCTTCGTAGTCTGCACATGGCTATGTTGACATATACCATTTTCTGCTAATGGAGTTGGTTGCTTGTAAATTTTTGCTCTGTAAGAGATACAGAAATGATCTTGTACATATTGCTTTGTGTGTTTATGTAAGCATTACTTGTAGGTAAATCTTAATTCTGTAAGTGAAATTATTATTGGGTCATAGGGTACGTACTTTTTCTCTAGTTGCGGCGAGCGGGGGCTACTCTTTGTTGTGGTGCGCGGGCTTCTCATTGCAGTGGCTTCTCTTGTGGCGGAGCACGGGCTCTAGGCACGTGGGCTTCAGTAATTGTGGCTCGCAGGCTCCAGTAATTGTGGCTCGCAGGCTCTAGTGCGCAGGCTCAGTAGTTGTGGCACTCAGGCTTAGTTGCTCTGCGGCATGTGGGATCTTCCTGGAGCAGGGATTGAACCCATGTCCCCTGCATTGGCAGGCAGATTCTTAACCATTGCGCCAGAGAATTCCAGGGAAGTCCCTGGAATTTCTTCTTAATTAAATTGATTTTTTTATGGTGCTGATGCTAAAGAGTGTGCTTACTATTAGTTTACAAGTACACAGTAAATTTTTCATGCTTCTCACATTTAGCACCAGGAAAATCTTACACTTGTGTCTATACTGCAACTACACCAGTTAGATTTTTAGGAATGTTGTGAGGAGTTTGGTGCAGAACTTAGAGCAGGACCTGTGATTGTTAACTAGTGAACCTGTGAGACCACATACATAGTGGGAGCCACGGCGTGGTAATCGGTGATGGTAGCTTGGAAGAGAGCATGACGCTCCTGGGGGCAAACGCCTTAGTGGACAGGAGTGGGCAGGTGGGCCTCCGATTGCATTCTGAGGGGAGGGGAGGGGAAAGGCAGACTGCACTTCTTCTGAAATTTTAGCCAAGTTGATAGTCCATTTTGTATCACATTTTGAGTAGATTTATTTTACCACGATTTGGGAATGTGGTCAAGATGCATCCTTATGGAGACTGTTTTCTTCTTTAAGGGAAGGGAGCTGTGTACAGCTTTGATCCGGTGGGTTCCTACCAGAGAGACTCCTTCAAGGCTGGAGGCTCAGCCAGTGCCATGCTGCAGCCCCTGCTTGACAACCAGGTAATAAGACTGCGTCCAGGGGGCGGTGGCATTAACACAAAGTGCCTCCCCTGCATTCTCTTCACCAGCTTGGGGGAGTGCGGAAGTCAGCGCTTTCTTGTAGTTCGCTGCTGAGTTTGCTGGGCTGATTTGCCCCACCCAGCCTTCTTGTCTCTGTTCCACTGGTTCTCCTGCCGCCCCTCCCTTCCACGGCTCCAGCTTCTTCCCTGTTCTCACGGCTTGGAAGGCGCTTCTGTCTACAGTGGTTGGTCCATGTTTTTGGTTCTCCTCCTGCCATTTTTACCTGCAATCATGAAAATGCATTTCTGCCCCAGTCTCACCGTTTCTGTGTCACCTCGTTTTGTATTCTAATTTCCAAGTATACGTTTAACTTGCCCCCTCTTCTGTCACTGCTGGCTGCATTCAGGCTTGCGTGGCATCTTGCCTGGGTCATTGTGTTTATTTCCAACATCCTTTTTGCCTCCAAGCTTACTTCCCTACTTCATCCTCCTTGCTTGTCTAAAATTCGTTACGTAGTATGTAGTTACTTCTGCTTGTTGCTTATCTGCCTCATCTCCTGTCACTCCATATTCCACTCAGATCTTGAAGTGATGTGCCTTCCCATCTCCATCCCTTTGGAGATACCACAGCCTCCATCTGCAGTGTTACTCCATCCTTGAACTCGTTTATCCTTTAGCACTCCTCTACTTAGATGTATTTTCTGCTGAAGCCTTTCTTTTCTTCTCCCAGGAGATTTAGTTAGGACAGCTTGGGGCTCTCCTGGCTCTATTTTCTTCTTAGTTTCAGTAGATTCTGTAACGATAGTTTGCTTACATATGTTCACGCCTCTGCTGTGTGCTTCTCAAGAGCAGGGCCTTTGTCTCAGTGGATATTGGTCAGGTGTTAGGTATGTGTAATTCAGCCAGGTCTGGAAATATTTCAGTTGAGGGACATTTGACGTCTGTGTGATGTACTCATGTTGAACCCTGAGACGTGTGAAAGCTTTGGGGGAGACTGGACTGCCTTTGTATGGTCACATGATGCCTCATCCAAGGTTTCTGTCCCACCAGGTTGGTTTTAAGAACATGCAGAATGTGGAGCATGTCCCACTGTCCTTGGACAGAGCCATGCGGCTTGTGAAAGATGTCTTCATTTCTGCTGCCGAGAGGGACGTGTACACTGGGGACGCACTGAGGATCTGCATCGTGACCAAGGAGGGCATCAGGGAGGAGACTGTGCCTCTGCGGAAGGACTGAGTTCTGTGCCGTTGTCCTTGATTAGTTCAAAACTGATTAAGTTTGTACCTTGGAACTGTTGGACTGATCTGTTTTATTAAAGAATAAAACCCTGAGCACTTATTTTGTTATGACTTGTTTTCTTCCAGGACAGAACTAGGAAGTAGGGTTTCTTTTTCCTTTCGTTTTCTTCATTCTTCCTGTATTTTTCTGTCATCCAGAGCTATTTTTGTATTTTAAGGATACAAAATCTTTTAGCTTTCATCCATCTGGGAAAGTTCACCGTTTTGATCAGCTTATCGTCTTATGGTAGGTCAGCCCATCTTATGGAGAGTGTTTGGAATTTATTTAGTCCACCCAGCTTGCCTTGAAGGGCAGATTACCTTTAAACCACCTCAATTTTATTAAGACATTAATGGATATAAATAGAATATGTTAAGATTTATCATCCCTGGGATTGTTAAACAGTCTGGAATGGCTGTTTTGGAGGAAAATCTTTAAATCAACCAGAGTAGAAGAAAACTGTAAAAGCAAATAGCCCTTTAAACGGGCTTTAGCCAGAAATCTGGAATAATTTGTATAAACACTTTGGAAATGTTAAAATTGATACCTAAATTTCGATAGAGTGTTTGCTTTAGAGCTAATGTTAAGTGCACTTTGGCTCCATCAAATGGGATGGAGTCAACATTGGATGTGGGAGTAATTTTCTTGATGTCGAACAAGTCGAATTCTGTGCTACGTAGGGGTGTGATTTGCCTCGCGGCCAATTCTGCCGTTGGCCTTCCGTGAGGAATTTAAATGATCAAAACCCCGTAGAGGATACGTATTTTAAAATTTGCTCGAGAAGTATTTGTTGAATACTCTGTCACAGGCACCAAGGATGCAGTGGTGGCATCTCATTCATTTCTCTTAAAACATCACAACTGGAAACTAGACTGTCCCATCCAGAGTGCACATTTGTCGTCTTTATTATTACCAGTTACCCAGAGACACGGAATCAGGAGGATACAGACGGAGATTTATTATTGGTAACTGACTCACATGGTTGTGGAGGCTGAGGCGTCCCATTTCCTGTGGTCTGCAGCCTTGAGACCCAGGAGAGGGGTGGGGCGTGGGTTCCAGTTCGAGTCTGAAGGCCTGAGACCAGGAGAGCCGACGGGGTGAGATCCTGTCCCCCAGGACGAGGGAAGGTGGCAGTCCCAGCTCAACAGGGAGCGAGAATGATTGGGTGATGCCCACCCAAACTGGGGAGGGCAACAACCTCCTCACCCAGAAACCCTCACAGACGCCCGGAAATAATATTTAGCCAAATATCTCGGTACCCTGTCATCCAGTCAAGTCGACATTAAATTAACGGTTATATAAGCTACAGGTGTATTTTACTTCTCATTTCAAAGGATTTTCTGTTGATTTGGGGTTCAGTTTTTCACCACTTAAAGTTATGTATATCGTGCCTAAAATGTTTCTATAAGGTCCTCACCTCCTGAGGTGTCTAGGACCATTTTTCCCCCACCCTCAGGTGCAAATTATTTTAGCATAATATTCCTCTAGACCGTGAACGTGGTCTCATCTGAAGGCCTTGTCCAGAATGTGCTAGATATGGACCCTTCTGGAGCTCCCTCTGACTGCAGTTGCTTGAGTGGCTTTTGTAGGTCATTCAGTCACAAGTGCTCACCTTAAAAAGGCAACCTTTTAGCACTTGGATAGATCGGAGGTGCCGGCCTTTGAGGTCCTGGTTGGAAAGCTGCCATTACGTTGTGACTTTGCTTTACAGATGAGTTGCATTCCCGCCTGTAGCACAGAATTGAAAGAATCTGATAATATTAGAAATTGTTGGGGGAAAGGAGTGCTTACTCTTTGGAGGTATTAGCCATGGCTTTGATTTACACACACACTGAATTGGAATGCTGTGTGGATGTTTGTTTTTTCTTTAATTATCGGAGCAGAAATGCTTTTTTGCAGTCTGCTCGACAGGGCTGCCCAATTGGGGTACCGCTGGCTCAGAGCTGAGCCTGTGACGGGCAGGGGCTACTCCTGCGCCTCTGAGTTTCACACGCAGCCACGTTGCCTGCTCTAATTGCAAAGACAAATCAGGCTGTGAGACAGTGACTTTGCAAGCCTACTTGAGAGGAACATGAACGACTTAGTAGGAAAATCGCCTTTATTACTAAAATATCTCAGTGATTACCCTGATGGGTTTTCCCACTGCTTTTCTGTACCTGTTACCTAGGAGAGCCCTTCAGTAACGTTTTCTGACTCCAGGGTCTACCATTCCCTCTGTTTGTGACTTTCAGGGTGTGACTAGTAGGTCCCCTCTATCAGAATTATGTAGAGCGCTTGTTAAAAATGAATTCCTGGGCCCACCCCGGACGTGTTGTCCTGGTTTCTGGACTAGGCCATGAAAATTTGCCTTAGGAAACAAACACCCAATCTGAAAACTCCCGTAACTCTTCAGGCAGGCCCAATCAGAGGAACAACCCTTAGGAGACATATAATGAAGGCTTGATTACAGGCTTGACCTTGTGCCGTTAAGAGGGGCCGGTTAGACGTGTGTGTGCGTGGTGCCAGAGCCTAGTCTACAGTGCAGCCTAGGCTGTTGGGAAGGGACAGTGGGTGTGAAGGGAACACACGGCCAGTCTGGAAACTATGAACTGGGGCGTGAGGACATTCTCAGCAGCCCCACTACCCGCAGAGATGGCTACAAGGGCTGAGCTAAACTCTCACCCGGCACAGCAGTCGGGAGAAGCTAGAGGGACGCTGGCAGGAGCTGAAGGCACCACCACGCCCACCAGATGGGCACGAAAGGAAGACGGATGCTGCCTCACGTCGCCGGCCAGCCCTCCTCCTGAGTCGGCAGCAGCAGGGCACGCCTAAACGCGGGAAGTACATTCCCTGCAGAGGAGGCGGCAACTATGTCCGTGGGCAATTTGGACTATGGGCGGCCTGAGGGCATGGAGAGCGGGGGGGGGGGGGGGGGGGGGGGGGGGTGCGGCGCGCAAGAACCTCCTCCTACCGTTCTGCTGGTTAGGCCAGAGGGCATGAGAGCTGTCTGTTAACATCCAGGCCGGTTTACTCTCTTGGACGGGGAGGGGCTCACGGTGTGTCTGTAGTGACTCTGGACACGTCCAGACAGGAGGAGGCCCTGACCACCACGGCCACATCACCCTCTCTGAGCAGGTGCCCGGTGTCTCTGTCCTGAAGGCATCTGTTCTCCTCTCTCCTCTAGCATGAGATTAGCTGCCCATGTGGCTCTCCCTGGTCTGAGTGCCTCCTTGGAGTGTGTAATCATCTTTGAAACATGTTTTTTCTGTAATAGGAAAATCTTTTCAAAAAACAGCCGGGGAAAACAAAAAGCAACAAAAAACCACCATGGGGTATGAATTGATATCCATAGGGCTGACTTAGAAAGTACAGGTGACCTGGAGTGTGGTCTCACACACTGTCCTCAGGCAGACCCACAACCTGTGCCCCTTCTGCAGTGAGATGCTGCTGGAGGGGCCCAGCTAGAAGCTGTGGGTTTGGAGGAGGAGTTGGCTGCGGTCCAGGGAGGCCATCGGACCCTCACTCTTAACGGACGTCAGATCTGTGGCCACTCTCCCCGCGGCCACTTGGTGGCAGTGTTGTCTCATTCGGCTGGCCGTCCTGCAGCTGGGGACCTGGTGTTCGGTAAGGAAGCATGTTGCTGGCCCAAGTTCTGCCAGTGCAGACTGCTGGGCTCCTGTGAGAGCCCTGAGCCTGGTGGTAAGTCCTGTTTGGTGACCTGGAAGGAGGGTTGCCTTGCTATGCGCTAAATCCCCTCATCTTCATATCAAAGTGGAAAGAACAGGAGATAAACGCAGAAGAATTGGTAGTAATCGATACCGGCAGAGATCAACCGAAAAGTTGGTAGGTAGTTATCTATACTGGAGGTCCTGTGTATGTGTATGGGTGGGAGGGGAGAGAGGGAGAAAGAGAAAGGGGGGAGAAAAACATCAGAACACAGTATTTCTGTGGAAATGGGGAAATGGACGGGGTTTGCTCAGGTAGATGACTGGCGGCAGGACTGAAATTAAGACAGTATTTGTTTTATGCTACTGCTCTCTCTCTCTGGGTTTTCTTTGTTTTCTGCTACCAGTAAATCCTTTTACTTCTTGAACTTCAGTATGTTCCTTTCAAATGAAATGTGATGTTATGATGCTCTAAGGACCCAAGGCTACAAACGCCGCTGAGATTCGTGGGTGAAGATTTTGTGTAGGCGCTCATGGTAGAAAGTGGCCACAAAGTCATGAGCACAGTGTCCATTTAATGAAGTTCTAAATCCCAGTGAGTGGGCTGCTTACTTCAAGTAGTAACTACACCCCCAAGAAAACACAAGAAAAGACTTGCTTTTCTTGCATTTAACTTAATGCCTTTTGATTTAATAGGAGTTGGCTTCTACTGATTTCCTGTGCCGCTGGCAAGGGGTACATGTGTCTTCCTTATATATCACAGGTAATTTTGCCTTTCTTCTCCTTTGCTCAGAAGAGAGATCTGGTAACCCCAAGGCTGACCTGCCCTAACTGGAAAAAGTTTAAAAAGGAAAAAGGAAAGCTTGCCATTATAATGACCACATTTTCTAAGCCAAAGGTTGAAACATGCTGTAATATACGGCCTGACCAAACATTTCAATTCAAGGCTGTCTTTCAAATATTAACACTTGTAATCGACTTGTTAAGAGTACCTGTTTAGTTTTGGTTTTCTTTCCTAACATTTATTTTTAACTATTTCAAAACCTGCACCTGGATTCTGTTTTCTCCCCGTTTTGATAATCTCATTTACTTTTTGAATTGACTGTTCAGAGCCATGAGGCTGGCCTAGAGGGTGAAGACGCTGCTGGTCCGTTTGTGACGACGTTGCTGTTTTTCCTCTTCATTTAGGATGCTAAGAACATCCACCTACAAACCCTGAAATGTTGGCTAGCGTCTCAGGAGGTCATCTTGGACTGTACGAACTCTGTTATCACTGCTTCCTGGGAGGGGTGCAGTGCACGGATCTCTGGAAGCTTGTAGGCTTGGCGAAGGCCTCCCGGAGAACTGCCAACCACCCCGCTCCCAGGCTCTGAGGCTCTGGAAGCCTTAAATGTCATAGAACATTTCCCATTTGTAGGATCCTTGTGAAACTTCTCAGAGGGAAGGGGAAGGTGTGAACAGGGAGAAAGACACAGGGTCAGGGACAGGAGACCCTGGGTAATGTCAAAGAGCCAGGGTGGTTGGTCATATTCCTTTCTGCAGGCTCTGAAAAGAGTATGAACCATGTGAGCTGGGACTTGAGAACAAAGAAAAGCCAGGGGTTTGAGGATCTTGGGGATGAGTTTGCAAGGCTCATTTGTTCCCCCAAATACCAGCTGAGCACCATCTCCGTGCCAGGCCTGAACAGACACCAGTCCTCTGGAGCTCATCTTATGTTGGGGGAAGGGAGACAGTCAACACAGAGGAATATAGGTTCTAGAGGGAGCAGAGCAGAAGGGAGACTGTGCTGGCGATTCTTCCTGAGAAAGAAGCCAAGCACTTAGTGACTCTTGTGTTGTGCCTCAGAGGGAGGCTGGGATCCTAACACGAAGGTCATGTGTTGAAGCCTCAGCTTCTTCTTGTGCGGTGTACGGTTCCCTTTGAGAAAAGCACTGGGACTCGGCCCATGTGGGCTGTTGCTAGTGGGGGTCCTGACATGAAGCACATCTAGATAAATAAAAACCTCGTCCAGACGGTGTTTCTGTTTTAAGTTCCTTAAAAACTAACAATTGGGAATGATTGAGCAATTTATGAAATACTGACTACCTAGGAACTCTGCAGCCCTTAAAAGTAGTGCCCGTGAAGCCCTTGTGGTAACACTGCAGAATATTAGGGCAGAACATTACATGAAATCCACAGAATGAAAATTGTCTGTGCGCCATGACCAAAGGTATGTGAAAACATGAATATAATAATGCAGAAGAAAAGACGTCCAAATTAATACAGTGGAGTGGCCCAATATGGGTGGTTTTCCTTATTTTATAGGCCTCCATAATGATACTTTGTCATTAAAAAAAGTTTTAGGTAAAGTTTTGTAAATTTAGAATTCTTCATTTAATAACTCCTCTTCCATTTTTGCCAACCTCCTCACAATATTTTATTTTGAGTGTGGATGCAATCTAGTAATCAGCTAACTTAATGAGAAAAATCCAACTGGTAATTTGGTTTGAGTTGGTAAAAAATTAGGTTGTTTGACAGAGTATCTCACTTTTAACCAGCCATGTTGACATCAAGAGATATACCTGATCATTTCCTAATTATTAACTAATAAAAACTATTGTTTTCATGGTGCTATTTTCATAAGCCACAAATATTTTGGGGGTGGGTAGGTGGCGCAAGGATGGGGCTAACTGCAGAGCGCACGCCTGCTGTACTTCAGGACTGTTGGGCAGTTAGGCAACGGCATGGCCAGAACACTAGTCTTGCTTATCTGTCGAATTATGAAACGAATTATGAAAACCCTAGCCTTTTCAGAAAGAGGTGTACAAAGTCTCTGGGTCGTCTGGAGAGAATCACAGAGAATTCTGACTTCCCTCAGGCTTCATGAAGGTGAAAGGAATTTTAACCTTTAGCAAACATTACAAAATTCTAACAAAGAAAATGATATTGAAGGGTGTAGAGTTTCCCTCAAAAAGACACGCTAATAAATGCTTAGAGCCAGTATGTCCCCCACAAAACAATTAAAGAAAAACTCCAGGGAAAATCACCAGCGCCTTTTTTATTCCATTGGAAGTTTGGAGTAATGTCAAATATCAACACTTCAAAACCAAGAAAAAAACACATTCTTTCTTACAGTTTTCACAGATTGGAGGGAAACAAATTACTGGTCAAAACTTATCAGGAGGGCTTCCCTGGTGGCACAGTGGTTGAGAGTCCGCCTTCCGATGCAGGGGACACGGGTTCGTGCCCTGGTCCGGGAGGATCCCATGTGCCGCGGGAGCGGCTGGGCCCGTGAGCCATGGCCGCTGAGCCTGCGCGTCCGGAGCCTGTGCTCCGCAACGGGAGAGGCCACAACAGTGAGAGGCCCGTGTACTGCAAAAAAAAAAAAAAAACTTATCAGGAAGTTTGGTGTAGTTTTGAGGGGCATTTTAACTTTCTCTTCTCCCCTTACTAACTTTGTCTTGTCCCGTGTCCCTCGTAATTCTATGAGAAAAATCCGTATGGGATTTTACACTGGAGAGAACTTTAACATGAGATCTTCATTTGCTCAAAATTTACAGCCAGTTTTGAGCCCTCCTGATACTTCAGTGCCTCCTGTTCTGTATCTTCTATTAAATAGAAGAAAGAAATCTTCTATTTGATTCTAAAGAATCTATTTGATGTGAAGAAATCAGATGAAAATCCTATAACATCATCTGTAAATATTTCAACCCTCTAAAAGATAATGATCATATTTTAAAATATAATCACAATTTCATAATCATACTTTAAAAGATTAACTCTAATTTCTCAACGAAATATCCAGTCTATGTTCAAATTGTCTCGATTGTCTCACAAATGTCTATTTACAGTTCATTCAAACCTGGAGCCAAATAAATCAATCTCTCTCTTCAGTCTCCCTCTCTCTCGCCAGTCTCTCTCTCTGTTTTAATCTCTTTCAATCTCTTGAAACTCAAAGGTCAAAGAAGCCAGGTGCTTTGTACTGCAGAGTTTCCCACTTTCTGGATGTTACCGATTATATTCCTGTAGCTTCTGTGCTTGTCTTTTCCTAGAAATCGGTAGTTAGATTTAGAAGCTTGATCAGATTCAGTTCAATTTTTCATCAACAGAGCAATCTAAGTTTACATCTTACCATTGCTTAGATCGGCAAATTTGACCCGTTTCTATTAGTCAAACAATAATCTACTGTGATGTGACACATATCTAAGTACGATTGATTGTTTTAGTTTATGCCGTTGTAAGATGATAAACTTCAGTTTCTAAAAAAGCCACAACGTTCTTTCAATCACAGGTTCCAAACTCAGACAGGGCAGGGCTTCAAGCTTCCCGCTTGTACAGGTCAGATGTTCCTTTCCCGCTGCCCTGGGGTGGGGGCACCTGGCCTCTGCATGAGCATCTCCAGGGATGGGGGCTCGTCCACTCAGCCCATCCCCGGGGCCACGTAGGAAGCTCCCTCACAAGGTCACAGCTTCTCCTCCAGGGCAGTGCATTTTCTTCCAAGGTTTTTGGTTTTTTGATTTTAAACGGGGTTTCTATCATGTTACCCTGCTCTGTGTTAATAATGTAAATATCACTTGCTTTCTCAAATAACACACTTTCCAGGCTATCTGGCCCACTAACTGAGGGAGTTTGGCTTGCTCTTGGGAATCCTCTTAGCTTAGCCCCTGTATTCAACACTCTATCTCCTATGCCTGCTTGTGGTCAACACCTTTGTTCATATTTTATTCTAGGGATCATAGTAAGGATGCGTTGCTATTAGTCTCATTGTCACCTCTGCCTTTATCTTTATTGCTCCTGTTGGGACTGTTTCTGGGAGAGGGACTCAGGGAACCTACCAGCCAAGGGTCTGTTCCAGCTCAGCTCAGCTCCAGATGGCTCCTCTGGGCACCGGGGCAGAGGGTCTGTGCGACCGGTGCCTCTTCTGCGAGGCCCAGGCTGTCAGGCTCCCTTTTAGACACTTCAGAGTCAAGCTATTCGCAGGCATCCAGCTGCCCTGCCTGCTCCCTGCCTGCCGGGCTCAGATCCCTGATGGCCTTAAAAGGAGAGTCAGAGGGTGGGCTGCACAGGCGCAGCTTCTCTCTGAAAGCGCCCAGGGAACAGTTTGTGGGAGCGAGAGGGTGCCTCCCAGAGCTTGGCCTCAAAATAGCCCGGTCGTCTTGAGCTACCCTTAACAGCCGGCCGTGAATCGATCACCCACAGTCTACGTAAAGCCCCTGTAAACCTATTTATATTTGATGTTTGTGCCACTCTGAACGAGCATTGAATCCAAACGGTTATTCCTGAGCATATTCTTTCCTCTTTTCCTTAAACTAAAGCTATCTTTAAGTTTCAAAGGTGTCCTCTTGCCTCTATGACCTGGAATTGGGTGGCGTGTGACATGTCACATCCACTTGTGAATGTGCCGTGGCGAGGTCCAGCTGCGTCTCTGATGCCAATTCATTGTCACTGTCACTTTCAGATGGAATACTGTTGCCCAAGTGACATCAGTTTCTGGGCGGAAACTAAGTGCCTTGCCTTTTGGAGTAGATTCCATCTCAAGGAATTGTCCAGAAAAGGAGACACTTATTTATCTCAGCTTCCTCCATGACTCCATTCCAAAATCAGCTTCTATAGGGACAGTATTCCTTGCAAATGTGGCAGATGGTCAGGGCAAGATCACAGCTCTTCTCCTTCCTTTACAGCTGTGACAAGTGTATGTGACAGGAGGTTGAATTAAGGAAAGTTACAGATAGGAAGCAAATCTACGTGGATTTCCACCCAGAAAGAGTCAGAGCTGGGCTCATTCAGCAGCCGAGACAGACGTGGATGCCAAGAGGAAGCCAGGGTGTGCCATGAGCCCCAGGGTGTTTACAAGATGCCAGCTTAGAGGGGGCATCCAGGGACAATATTTTGGAAAATCTAACATGAACTGGACATTAATGTGAAATAAGGCCCAAGAAAAGGCTCCGCTTTCTCTGTGTTTGCAGGGTGACTGTGCAGCGGTGCAGTGCATGGCTCTGTGCTCGCGTCTGCACTGCACTCTGCCCACTCCCCGCCGGCACTGGAGCAGCTCTGCAGACCAACGTGGCGCAGCCGAGCCGCACCAGCACCCTCAGGTCCTGGCCTGTCTTCCCACTGTCCCTTTCCAGTGACGACAAGCTGCTTGCTGTGGGCCAAACACACTTGCAGAGTCGGTGGCTGTCAGCCCTGGGGCCCAATTCCCTCACTTCCCAGCCATGCGGCCTCAGACATCCTCACCTGTGAAATGTGTGCAACGTTAGGAGGAGCGGATGAAGTGACGCGTGTGAGTGCTCAGCCCGGACCCCGACGCGCAGCAAGGCCTCAGTGAATTGCAGCTATTTTCTTTAAGCCTCAGGCTGTTCCCGTTCTCTGGGGGGTCCACAACCGAACGCCCTCCTAGCTGCCTAGAAACTTTTTTTCTTTTCTTTTTTTCTTTTTGGCTGCTTTGGGTCTTCATTGCTGTGCACGGGCTTTCTCTAGTACTCTTCGTTGCGGTGCGCGGGTTTCTCATTGCGGTGGCTTCTCTTGTTGTGGAGCTCGTGCTCTAGGCGCACGGGCTCAGTAGTTGTGGCTCGTGGGCTCAGTAGTTGTTGTGGCTCGTGGGCTCAGTAGTCGTGGCTCGTGGGCTCAGTAGTCGTAGCGCACGGGCTTAGTTTCTCTGCGGCATGTGGGATCTTCCCGGACCAGGGCTCGAACCCATGTCCCTGGCATTGGCAAGCGGATTCTTAACCACACTGCGCTACCAGGGAAGCCCTACTTGGAAACTCTTATTTGTCCTTCTTCTCCTTCAAGTCCCGGCTCAGGGGTGCCTCTGGGAAGCTGCCCCTGACCCACCTCTGCCTCCTCTTCCTTCCCTGCCTCGTCCCCGCTCCCCTCTCCTCCTGCACAGACGTCCTGAGGAGGGTAACTCCTCACTGCATGGTGACTTCTGACTCTTACCCTAGAGGGCTCGACATCCATGTCTACCATTACTGATGAATACATATTTGTTAAAATAATTAATTAAACAAACTCAGGACTTTATTCAATAAAACTTTGGCTGGAAACTATAAATATCTTTGATCCTTGAAGAATTCATTGTTACTAAATGCAATTTTGTAAGAGAAACCTTCCCGACACAGGGTGGGTCAATGGAGGCGGGGTGGGAAAGATAAAAAGAATTCTTGGTGGTAGGAAGTTTGAGGAACCGCTGCGCGAGCTTCTCCTTCCATCCCAGCGGGAGCCTGATCTCCGGATTAAGCCTTTGTTTCTGAGCTTAGGAGGCAGCAGCTGCCACTGAAGGTAGGATACAGGGCTTTGCCGCTGACCAGTGCCTTTCCTGGGTCACTTCCGCCTTCTGCCTGGCATGTGCCCCTGCTGGCCTTCTGTGGGCTGGCCTCTAGTCCCTGGCCACTCCCTAAGGTCCCTTGGGGTTAGTTTGATGCAAACAGTTGGATGGGACCAGCTCCTCTCACCTCCTGCCATTTTGCAGTTAAAACTCTATGCATGCAAAATTTTGTAAATGACCCAGCATGATACGGTGACTATATTTTCAGACCCCCAAACTGAGTTTGTTAACCAAAGATTGATTTCAGACTTGTGAACTCTTTTATACGAGAAGTCTTATAAAGTTACAAATACTAAATCATATTTTATGATGTATTCTTTAATAAATTTATTTATTTATTTATTTTTGGCTGCATTGGGTCTTCGTTGCTGCACGTGAGCTTGCTCTAGTTGCGGCGAGCGGGGCCTACTCTTCGTTGTGGTGCGCGGGCTTCTCATTGCAGTGGATTCTCTCGTCGCGGAGCACGGGCTCTAGGCACACGGGCTTCAGTAGCTGTGGCACGCGGGCTCAGTAGTTGTGGCGCACGGGCTTAGTTGCTCCGCGGCATGTGGGATCTTCCCGGACCAGGACTCGAACCCGTGTCCCCTGCATTGGCAGGCAGATTCCTAACTACTGTGCCACCAGGGAAGCCCGTGATGTATTACACTATCATTGTACTCTCCTCCCAAGTCTATACTCCTATATGCACCCTTCTCTCTTTATTCCATCCAGATACAACTGGAGAAGGTCTTTCCTCCTAACAAAGATCAGTTATTTCACAGGAGTTTCAGACCCCTTTCCCTCTCATTGTGTAGGTCTTCTTTCCTCCTATTACGCCCTCCTCCGTTGTGAATTACTGGTCTTTCTTTAGGACTTGGTCATCCTCACTGGCAAACTGATGTGCTTTAGGGCCTCCCACATAAAGAAACAAGAGAACCCCTCTGGCCTCCTCACCCCCCTCCAGCTACTGTTCCATTACTCTGATTCCCTTTATCGTCAAATTCCTCAAAACGCTTTCTGTAAACACCACTCGCCGCCCTTCCCTCCACGTGGCCTCCTGCACTCTGACACATCAAAGTGCGCTTGTCAAGGCGCCACGGAGGTACTTGGGCCAAATCTAAAGAGAATCCTCTTGCTTGGCCTCCCTCTGTCTGCCTCGGCTCTGTGGCAGCGCATCTCTGGGGCTTCCTCCCGCTCCATTAGCTGCGCCTCGGACCTCTGTAGCATTCTCCCTCCTTACCCAAGTTCTGCTGGTGGGTGTTTCTTAGGGCTCTGGAGGCCACTCTTGAAGGAACTTGGATACGCTTGGCTTTTGTTATTTAAAGTTTTGTCGGTATATTACGCTACATGACTATACCTTTTCATTAAAAACCCACAATTACATAAAGAGTCAAAATCCCACTAACCACTCCCACCAGCCCCATTCTCGTCCACAGAACTAACCGCACCCCAGGCCTGGGGCTCTGGAGCCTCGCCAGCCACTTCGGGCCTCCAGGCCACCAGCCACCTCGCCTTCTCCCCTCCCCAGACAGACGTCTTCACGCCGTTAGGAAGGGCTTCCCTGGTGGCGCAGCGGTTGAGAATCTGCCTGCTAATGCAGGGGACATGGGTTCGAGCCCTGGTCTGGGAAGATCCCACATGCCGCAGAGCAACTAGGCCCGTGAGCCATGGCCGCTGGGCCTGCGCGTCCGGAGCCTGTGCTCCGCAACGGGAGAGGCCGCAACACTGAGAGGCCCGCGCACCGCGATGAAGAGTGGCCCCCACTCGCTGCAACTAGAGAAAGCCCTCGCAGAGAAACGAAGACCCAACACAGCCAGAAAATAAATAAAAATAAATAAATTAAAAGAAGCCTCAACATTTAAAAAGAATAAAGCCTCTGGGAGCAGCAACTCTGTGTCTCTCAGTGTTTCAGTCCCAGTGCTTGGAGCAAGCAGGGCACAGCAAAGTAGTACAATACACGGATGGCAACTTCAGTGCAGCCTGTTTGGTGCCCCTCTCACATGTACATACCCTGAGACTACATGTGTACATACGTATAGTCAATCCTCACTACCCATGGATTTCATACGTGTGAATTTGCCTACTTGCTAAAAATTTCCAAGGAAGGAGAAGATCGGAGATGCACAACCTCCCAGAAGGAAAGGCAAGTGAGCAACACAACACAACACAGCACAACAAACACCACACAACAGTCATCAACATTCGAGACGTCGGAGCACGAGAGCCTTCCTCCCAGATATTAGCTGTGCTCTATTTCCCAGAGTCGAGATGTCGCCCCAAAGCCTTTCCCCAATGAAGAAACCTTCATTTCTTTTAGCCTCAACAGGCCATGTGTCCAGAGTTGTTTGTTGTCTTTCATACTCTTTAATAGACTTACTTCGTTTAAAGGGGAAAAATTTGCCCAAGAACGTGGCTACTAGAGACCTGATCCAGTGCCCTGTTTCTCTGGCATCTAGATGTTCACAGATGTGGTAATGACAGTGAGGGAAGGCACAGAAAGGCTTGAGGGTAAGAGGGGTTACTGCCCTCTCCCCTTCTGGGAGTCCCTGTGCCTGCCCACAGGCCGTGGGGAGTGGTGCTGAAACCCGCGCAGCTCTGTCGCCCAGACGCTTCTGCAAGCTGGTACATTCCCGCCCTGTGGCATGGAGGTCAGAGGGCTGCTTCCAGATATTCTCTTTTCTGCAGAGCTTTCTGTCCAGAGCAGCTGCTGGTTTCCCAGCCCCTGCGCCCCATTCTGGGAGGAGCCGCACTCTTTCCCTGCTCTGTTGTAAACAGTAGGTGCTCAGAGAGCCTGGGCCCGAAAGGCAGGGCAGGAGGCCACACGTAAGCTGGCGGGGGAGCAGGGCCCCTGCGAGCGGGCGGGAAGCAGGCACCGCCCGCCCGGCCTGTGGGACGCCCTGCGCGGGTGGCTTGCTCAGAAGATGGGGTTCCCTCGTCCCTTTCTGGAGCACCACGCCCTCCCCACCTCCGCCATCGTTTCCTGCTGCGGCCCCTTGCGCAGCGTCTGTCGGTTATAATCTTGTCCCCTATCGGCTGCAGCCAGGAGGGCAAAGCTTCACACGTCTTGCTCGCTTGGACGGGTGTCTGGCGCTCAGGGTGCACAGCACCTGGTTGTGGTGAACGGATCCAGCCCCTGCTCGGCTGGTGACCGTCTGTACTGCACAGCCTGTGACACGGGACAGACCACTTCAGGCCTCTGACCCTCCGCTCCTTCGAGAACACGGGTTTTGAGGGGACTCTGTGATTCTATGTCATGAGCGTGAAGCCACACTGGGAACCAGCAGACGCAAGCTGGGGAGTCGCCCTGGACAGAAATGGGTAGGCAGGAGGGCTTCCAGAACCATCAGAAAGCACTCTGTGGGGTAGAGGAAGGAGGGCGGCAACCAAGGGGACAAAGGAAAACTCCTGCCCAAGGGACAGTCCTCAGACTCCGCCCTCACCAGCCCCTCTCAGCCTGGAGGCTCGGCTCTGACCAGGAGGGCCGCGTCATCTGTCACAGAATTCATGCCATTTAAGCCTGACAGTAGGCCTACTTTGTCACACAGATGAGGAACCTGGGACTCAGAGAGGTTAAATCCTTCCCCACGGTCACAGCAGCTGGAGAGGCGAGGAGATCGCATCTGACCCCAAAGCCTGAAATGTTACAGATCTCTTAGCTTCTGACAGTTCCCTGAAAACTGCAAAGGACAGCGGTTGTTAGGAGTTCAGGCTCTGAAGTGAGAACGCAGGGTGAGACTCCTGGTGCTGCCCTGTCTGTGCCTCAGTTTCCACATCTGTAAAATAATGGGGATGATGGTGGTATCTGTGCCACGGGGTTCAGTGGCTTAAACTGAAAACACGGCTGACAAGCAATACGCGACCATAAGCATTAGCTGCTACTACGGTGATTATGCTTGAAGAATTACTACAATGAGGAGAAAGCCTGCTTTTCCAGGTTTATCTCCTGTTGCTTTTGAATCCCCTCCGACTCTGCTCTAGATGAGAAGTCCGTGAGGAGAAAGTGCTCAGACAGTCCATGCTGGTGGCCCAGACCTGTCTGAGGTCCCCACTTACCAGCCTTCTGGGCAGAGGAGAGGGAGAGCCATCCTCTAGGTGACATCTGCCTGACTGCTTTCAATGGTGCCTCATTTCTTTCAGGTTTTGGGATTAGCTCGTCAAGCTAGCTTGTGTGGCCACTTTGAAGGAGACGCGATCCTGGGAGAGCCAAGGACTGGGGATGACAAGGGGTCAGGGTGCGGCCGGGCCCCTCGAAGGCCTGGCTGAAGACAAGACACACCCCCAGACACGGAAGGGCCGATGTGGCCGCGGCTCAGGCCGACCCTCCCACCTGGGCTGCAGGGGCTCATGCAGCCTTCGGATCAGGAGGGGTCAGGAGAGGGAAGGAAGATGGTCGGCCCAGGACACGCAGCCCCTCTTAGGTGGCCCCTGCGCCGACCCCGCTTCTCGTTACCTGCTCTCTGGGTGTCTTCTGGCTTTGCCTTCTGCTGCCTGTCTGTCTCAAGTGCCAGCTCCTGCAGAGAAGCTGGCCGTCCCCTCAGTTTCCCATCAGCCCCCTGGGCCTTCTGCCTCTTGGGCCAAGGGCAGATTCAGACGCTACCCTTGAACTAGGAGTGACTTAAGAAGGGCAGTGAGCACGGCAGGGGCTCCTATGTGCGTCTACTGGACGCCCAGGGCTCAGCGTTGAGGCCAGGTAGCCAGGGCATGACCGTTAGGGGTGGAAGCAGAGACAGAGACAGAGAAAGACACAGGCAGAGAGAGAGACAGAGAGACAGGGGCAGAGACACACACAAAGAGGAAGGAGAGGCGTCCGGCACCTGCTGGAGGTGAGCACAGCTGCCTCTGGCTCAGCCACACCTCCTGGAAAGGACACCCCCATTTTATGGATGAGGAAATTGAGGCTCAGGGAGATTCAGGGGCACCTGGGTTTTGCTCAGCTTGTCTGAGCCTCCTTACTCCCGGGGAAGCTGTGGAGGAAATTTAAAAGGAAGAGATGGAGAGAGCAAAATTACTATGTTTGCATTGGGCCTGAGGGCAGTTTGCCAAAGGTGGAGGGAAGCCACACCTGTGCAGACCGGAGAGGCTGTGTGTCCCCAAGTCAACTAGAAGTTGCCGGGAAAGGCCACGATGGCAAGCACGACAGCTCCCCCTGGGGAGGAGGGAAGGCAGCTTAGCGTGGGGGGAAGATGGAGGCGTCTGTGTTTATTAAATCACACAGCGGGGTCTGGAGGGGGGCGGTGCCGCGGGACTCATTGGTGTGGAAGAGGTTCCCTGAGTGCATCTCACGGGGGCCTGGCTGGGAACGCAGCCGGCAGAGCTGAGCAAGGGAACAGACACACAGGACTAGCTGTGGGGCGGCTGGGGAGGAGGGTGGAGATGGCGGCCCAGGAAGGCTTCGAGGGGCTTGCGGATGCCCCTCCGTCTGGGGCCACTGTCCTGGTGGTGCCCTGCCCCACCTGAGGTAGCAGAACCGCACCCGCAGGGTAGGGAGATGCCAGGGAGTTGCCTACAGAGCACAGCGTCTGTGATCAGACCCTTGCACGGTCCTGAGCTGGGTGGAGGGAAGAGAAGAACCGACGACCGGGGAGAAAGGAATTCCCAGCGAACAGCTGGATCTCAGACACCGGCAGAGACTGTCAGGCGACGGTGTCTCAACGATAGTGCGCGTGTGTGTGTGACACACGAAACCGTCTAATGTCTCGTTTTAGTCTCAAAACCATGCTTGGGTGCAGTAACCAGCTATCGCTATGACAACCCTGTGCTCCAAGCCATCACCCCGGTGCTCGGTGGCATTGGGCAGTAGGCTCCCTTTCTCACTCAGCGTCTGTGGGCAGCGGGCCTGGCAGGCCCCCTCCCGGGACGAGGGGGCAACTCTCCAGGCCTGGCTCTCCCATGAAGGGGTGGGAGGGCTGGAGGTGAGGACTCACTGAGCAATGCCTCAGCCGACCGGCTTGTTTTCTAGCTAAGAAAGAACAGGCCCGAGGGTTCATTTGCTCGTCAGCACATTCTTCACCTCCAGAAGGGGGCAAGCGTAGGCCCAGCTGGGGGCAGATGCGGGATCTGGGGGTCAGAGCATAGCTGCAGACACCTGCGTCTATTTGAGCCGGTTCAAGCAGAGGAGGACATAACACAGGGAACAGGCACTTCCGGAGTCTGAAGCCGAGGGCGGGCTCTAGCTTGGACTTCCAGAAACAACCCCTGCCCCACGCTCTCAGGACTAGCCCGGTGAGAGGGCTGGCGCTCCTGCTTCCAGGATCAGAATTCAGGGCGGTCAGATGCCCTGCAGGCACGCAGACCTCGGGAGAGGGTGCTGGTAGCTCCGTGGGCTGCCAGGCCCCACCTGCCTTGTTCTTTAAACAGTAAAGAGTGATCTGTGGGGACTTAGGGCTTCTCTGCTAAACGGCCCCGGCAGAGTCTGCAGATGGGACCAGAGACGGAGCTGCTCTTCCCGCAGCCCCAAGCCTGACCCTGGATGCTCTGTGGCCGCTGTGCCTGCGCGAAGGCCCTTGGGCCCGGGCAGCCTCTGAGCTGCCCTCGGCAGCGTGTGCGGGTGCGTGCACACGTGTGCCTGCGCGTGCGCGTGCCTGCCTACTTGAGTACGGACCTGGGTTTGGATTCTGGTTTGGAACCCTGGACCCACCACTTGTTAGCTGTATAATCTGGGGCAAAGGCACAGCTTCTCAGACCTCGGTTACTCACCCGGGAAGAGGGCTGCCAGCACCAGGCTGAGTGCCCGGGAGCCTGGGAATTTCCCCAGGAGCCGGAGGGTGCTGCTGGGGTCTCCGAAAGGGCCCTGACAAGGCGCCCTCCTCCGCATCTGGGTCTCAAGCAAAATGAGACCCCCCCGGTCCTGGGTCATCGTGCAGTTCCAGTCGGACCAGCGACTCCCTTCCGCGAGAAGACAAACCGCGTCTTGTCCAGACACCGCGACTGTGCTTTCCAGTCGCAGGTGGTGGCGCTCGGGGCCTCACCGATAAACATTTATTGCCCAGAGCTACTGCAGACAGCGAAGGACGTCATAAAGTCAAATGCCAAATGAACGTGGCTTGTTTAGGACTCACTGGCTTCCCTAGCAGGACTTGGGAGGGTCTTTCATGGGAAAGGAACTGACCGCGGCGCCACACCAAGCAGGAGTGCAGACGGCCTGTCTCAAGACCACCTCCCTCCTCCACGCCCCACGGCTCGCCGCGGGCCAGGGCCACCTCTTCCAACCGCAGCCCCGGGGACAAACCCCGCCGGGTGGCCCCCGGCGGGGCTCTCGCTCATCCTTTCTTCGGACGCACCACTGACTGTGCTTCGGATCTCAGCTGAAGTTCGGGGCTGACCAGTGAGACCCTGCCTGACAGAAGGGTGGTAGGGGGTGAGTCTGCGATTCCTGACTTTCCTTTTTGGCTGTCTGGAGTCTCCCGGAAGCCCCGCCTTGTCTGGTCACCACACCAGCCTCCCCTGAACCTTTCTCAGTGGGACGTGGGACCAGGGGAAACAGTCCCCTTCCCTTTTTGCTCTCCCAGGCAACTGGTCACCGATCAGCAGGACGGCTGCAACCGGGGTGGGTCTGGCTGGCTGAGGAGGCCTGAGAGGGACTGACACACCTCGGAACTGCCCAGATCATTCTGTTACTGAGGATACAGCCTGTATTCAGGCGTGGTCACTTGAGAAAAGAAAAACAAAACAAGACAAAACCAATGAGCTAAAACAATTAAAAGGTAAAAGGAAAAACACCAAAGTTAATTATCTACTTTTCTTTCTCTTAGGTTGTCAAATGACGCTCATCCCCCACCATGAACCGTAAAAAACCAGGACAGAGACTTCCTTGAACCATGAGCATTTGTGGCAAGATCCACTTTTAATACGTGAAGTGCCCACGGAATCAGTCGCCACGGTGAGCGCGTCCTTGCAATAAATAACGTTCGCGTCACGTTTAGACTGCGCGAGGACTTTTACGTAACTTTCCACTGGATTCCATGGTAACGTTTGCAGTACAAGTTGTTGAAAGTGTCATTCAGCTTTTTAAAATGAGGAAACTGAGAGGATTCATGGTTTGTCGAGGCCTCTTTAAGGAACTTCAACACATCTGGGGAGACCATGAATTCTTAGTGACAGGGATGTGGTCGGGGGAGGGGAAGGCTGTGAGGAGCCGGTGGCAGCCGCTGCGCTCGCAGGTCTGCGCCCCTGTTCACCGCCCTGACAGGGAGGCACCACATCCCCGCCTTGGAAGAGGACCCCAAGGGTCAGAGAGGCTAAGGCGCTCGTCCAAGGTCACGCAGCTAGTGCCTGCTCGTGCCAAGCCCCAGTGCCTTCCTCCAGCCTCCCCGAACCCCGCCCCCCTGCCCCTGCCCACCTGCCCAGCGCCCCTGCACTGGGAAGGGCCAGAGTGTGAGTGGGGTCGTGAGCCCGGTAAGGTGGTAGAACTTTGGGGCCGAGGGCCTTAGGGATCATTTAGCCCCTCATCTTAGTCCTTTTCTCCTGGCTGGTGGGCTGGGAAGCGGATCCCTGAACCCCTGTCCGCATCTTGGCCTGAACTGCCAATGTGAGCACTGATGTCCGGTCGGGCGGCTCAGGGCGCCCCCCACTGGCAGGAGGGGACTCAGCACCACGGGCTCTGCTCCTCTGCGTCTGGTCTGAGGTTCTCCTGCCCGGGAGGGAAGGACAGAGGACGCTCCTTGAGATTCAAAGTTTCTATGCATAACAAAGTTCTCCCCAGAAGAAGGAAGGGGGAATTGGATAGCTCTAGGAACCAGTAACAGGATAGGGAGTTTTTAACCTGTACAGACCACCTGTTGGAATCTGGCTGGCCGGCCTGACAGCTGCTTGGTGAGGGCTGGTCTCATTTGGGGTGGAGGGGCAGCTGTGCCCGGTCACCACCTACCCTTAGCCAGTACCTCTGCTGACAGAAGCAGTCGAGGACCGGGGTCCAGGGCGGCCACCCTTACGCTCATTAATTCTGTTCCATTGTCACAGGAACAGTCAGTGAGCACCTAGGCGAGCAAAGCTCTGCTTCCTCAGGGGACAGATGTGAGAGGGTACGGCCTGGGTTTGGGGCTCACCTGGGGCCTGTCCAGAGGGCGTCCCGTCCCCGGGGGTGCAGGCAGGGGTGCCCCGGGTTTGGTGTGTGTTTAGTGAACGGCCCAGATGGACAGCTGCTCCATCCACTGCTAAAGGGGGGCTTACTTAGAACTCTGTCGACTTGACTTTCAAACCACTAAGACCATCTTTGGTGAGCCAAGATCAAGGGTAAATTGTGTAGCCATGAGTCAGGCTTTAGAAAAACTGGCAGAAACAGACAATCTTGTGTAGGTATTTTTTAGGTTGGCAAATTTTAAATAGAAAACTTTTTGTCTATTCTAGGAAGGATTTCTGTTGACAACTATCTCACTAGTTTATGGTGTATAGCAGCCAAGGACACTTCTTGTAGACAAAATTAAGTTCTTCCTGAAGTAGTGTTTTCGTAGGATTTGGGCCACAGGGCTCAGGTGAACTATGGTGGCCTGCAGTTTGATTGTTCTGGGAAAACTTCTTGGACAGCTGAAGCCTCCATGCACGTCCGAGCCACGGGGGCAAACCCCAGATGCTCAGACAACACTGCTAAACAGTAACTGAAGTGAGCAGAAACAACTAACATACCTCACTTGAAGAGTTCCGGGTGAATTACTGTTCCGTGACAGAGGCTAACCCTCAGGAAGGTTATATCAAGCATCAAATCGTGTGTCCAACAAACATTCACTGAGCACCGAGGGTGTGCAAGCTACCCTAAGAGGGCAGTCCCCCTGCAGGGACGCGCGCCCCCGGCCCCGTGCTCCGGGCACCATTTTAGAGACGTTTTGAGTGAATGTGCTCATGTCACCAGGGCTACAGTGACACACTCAAGTGGCCAGTGCTTGGTTTCCCAGCTGAATCGGGGAAGTTCAGGGAAATCGGTCGTGTTAACGAGTTCAGGTGTATCCACTCCGGCTACTAGATTAAGGTTTTATGCGTCCATTTGGCCGAGGTGTCCACCGCTGTCCCTCCCAATGTGTCCTGTCCTCGCTCTTTGTCCTTCGAGTTCTGGCTCCAGGTCACACCGGGCAGCCCACTGGACTCCAACACAGCTTGCAGCTCTGCGCCTGGCTGGCGAGGGGCACAGTTTGTGGAAAGCAGGACTAGAGGCCTCAAGCCAAGGACCTGTGAAGAGGGTCCGCTGCAATGCAGACCCCACAAAAGCATCTTCTGTGGTGTAGCAAGGTCACCCTTGCATCTTGTTGTCCCTGGAGGGGCTGCCGGACGGCACCTTTTGAAAGTTCAAACTCATGCACCTTTGCAAGCGATGCCTCCTCACACGGGGCCAGCCCCAGGGAGGTGTGAATTCCCGTCTGGGGGCCGTTGTGGGACAAGCCGCCTGGCTCCTTTGATCTCAGACACTCTTCAGAGTCATTTGTGCGCGGAGATGGTGCGGCCTCACTTCTCAGCCTACTGTTGATGGCTTAGTTCCCAGAGGCGTGCGGGCAGGCAGCAGCTCTAGAAGCTGAGAGCTGCAGGCCCTGGTGTGGCTCTCGCAGGGAGAGGAGGGCGAAAGCCAAAGCTTCCATTTGCCTCTTTTACATTCACGGTTGCTTTCTGCTTTTAGCCTTTCACGGGCTCCAGTGAACAGACTTCAGGGGCTTGTGCGGGAAGGAACCTCAAAAGCTCATTTGATCCAGCCCTCTGCCTCAGGTGGGACCACACCCAGAAGCCCCACGGGGGGACAGATGGCGGCCGCCCACCCGCTGGAGGGGCAGCCCTGCTTGGCCTCCAGCCCCTGCTGGAGGGGGTGTGCTGGGTGGGGGCTCCAGGCTCCTGCTGGCCCCTGTGTGTGCAGACCTGTGCCGGTGACAAACAAGCCCAGACTAGCTGGGCCCTGGTGACAACTCTGGGCCTGTAAGCAAAACCACCAGACACATCTGCTTGCCTCTCACAGGTTTAAAAATAAATTATGCACTGTGGGAAAGGTCCCCTTTCCCTCCTGCCCTGCACCCTTGTCCCAGAGGCCGTGTCGAGCGCCCTCTGATACCACTGCCTGCCCTCATCGCCCCTCTGTGACCACGTTTCCTGCAAAGGCAACCCCCCGGCTGATTCTTTCTTTTTTTAAAATAGAAGTTTTAGCTGTAGAACAATATAATTTGACATCTGTACACACTACAGTGTGATCACGACCACAAGCGTAGTTTCCATCTGACACAATACAGCTGAGTATCTATGAGCTTGTTTTTGTTTTGTTTCTCAGATTCCACAGATGAGTAAAATTGCACAATCCATCTTTCTCCACCTGACTTACGTCGCTTAGCAAAATACTTTCAAGGTCCATCCACGTCGCACGTGGCAGGATTTCGTTCTCTGTGATGGCTGAGTAGTATTCCATTGTATATATGCACCACATCTTCTTTATCCATTCGTCTGTCGATGGACGCTTGGGTTGCTTCCACGTCTTGGCTGTAAAGACACTTATAAATAGTGCTGCGATGAACATTGGGGTGCATATAAATTTTTGAATTACTCTTTTTGTTTTCTTCAGACAAAGGCCCAGAACCAGAATTGCTAGATCGTATGGTAGCTCTACTCTTAGTTTTTGAGGAACTTTCACTCTGTTGCCCACAGTGGCTGCACTGACTTATTGTACATCCCTGCCAACAACACACGAGGGTTCCTCTTCCTCCAACATCTGTTATTTCTTGCCTTCTTGATGGTAGCTCCCAGGCTGATTCGTAGCTTGATTCCACTTCTGTAACAGCGTGGGGTGCAGGGGAAGTGTTGTTTGACTGACACCTGTGCCAGCCCCCTTTTCCCTGAGCCCTTCTCCCAGTTCGGCTGGGAGGTGGGGGGATGCCAATGCCTGCTCCCCTCCAGGCCACGCTGATCCACCAAGGCTGTCTGTCACTGGGAGCCGAGTTTCTCCTCCAAGCAGAGCGGACCCGTATGCACAAGTGCTGAGGTACCATCCCCATCAGGAGCCAGGGAAAAAGCCACTACGAGCCTAAGTAACATCTTGCAAAGCTGGTCTCCTCCTCCCAGGCCATTCCTTCTCAGCCCTCCTCTCACGATGCCCTGGCCGACAGTGCTGGGGGCCACCTCTGCCTACGGGCCAGATGCCCCGCTTCCTTCGCCGGGCCCTCATGTGATCGACCCCAACACTGCCGCCGGTCTAGGCAGTGGGGGCCTTGGGTTGGCGGTACACAGAGAGAAGGTTCTGCTACCAGGGGTGACCCTCGCACTCGGCGCTGCCTGCAGTGGTGGTGTGGGCCCTGAGCTTCATCCATTGCTGGCCCTTTGGGGGCACCTGTCTCTTTACCTCCCCTCCCCACCCGCCCCAACTCTGTGCACAACACCCGAGCTCGATGCTTAGCAGGTGCTCAACACTAATTCAAAAAGATACACGCACCCCAGTGTTCAGTGCAGCACCATGTACGACAGCAAAGCCGTGGAAGCAACCTAAATGCCCGTCGACAGATGAATGGTGAACATGTGGTGCACATATGCAATGGAATACTACTCAGCCACTAAAAAGGAGTGAAACATGGATGGACTTCTTAGAGATTATTACGCTAAGTGAAAGAAGTCAGACAGAGAAAGACAAAGACGGTATGATATTACTCATATGCGGAATTTAAAAAATACAGCAAACTAGTGAAGAAAACATGAAAGAAACAGACTCACGGATGTAGAACACGAACTAGTGGAGAGGGAGGGGGGAGGGGCAAGCTAGGGGTTAGGAGGGTAAGAGAAACTGTTCTATATAAAATAAGCTACAGGGTTCATTGTACAGCGCAGGGAATATAGCCAATATCTTATAATAACTATAATTGGAGTATAACCTTTAAAAACTGTGAATCACTATATTGTATACCTGAAGCGTATAATATTGTACATCAGCTACACTTCAATTTTAAAAAAAAGTCTGCTAGTATTGCTAAACCTGTGAGCATTTTCTGTTTATGTTACTTATTTGACACATAAAACACAGGTCAGGAATATCAATACTTGTCTGCGTTACACAAGCTGTGTGGTGGTGAAAGCCTGGGGATGCCTGACAGGGGCCAGACGTGGAGCTTGCGGAAAAAAGCAGCTGAGGGTCTGAAGAGGGCTCCAGGGTGTCGGATCTCTATTTTATTTGGATTTCTATGTTATGAGGAGCATTTCACACACAGAGAGTGGATGTTGGATTTCATCCGATGTTTATCAGCATCTTTAAAGACAATACTTTTATCTTTTGCTCTACTAAATGGTGGTTTACATCAAAAGACCTAGTATTGACCCATTCCTACTTCACTGGAAAAAAACCACTTTGCCTGGAGAGGCCACGCTGCCCACCCGCTGACACGAGGATGGGGGGCCCTGACTCTGCACCCGCCAGGGGATGGGCTGTGCGCGGGCATGAACGAGCGCGTGCCTCGGGCTGGGGTGTGGGGGTTCTGCAGGGCCGTGGCCAGCGTAGGCGTGGTTGGTGTCTTGCCACTTCCTCACCCATGGCGGCACCATTTGTGGCTTCTTGCAGATTTGCTAGTGACACTGGCACACAGGCCATTTCAAGTTCCTTATGTTTGTGGGAGGTAGTTTCTTTGCTCATTTATATTTTCCTATGTCTGTATTTCAGTAAAAAGTGTGGTTAGCCTTCTGGGGTGCTGAGACGTACGGTAACAATAGGGGACAACTGGTCACTTTGGGACCGACACGGGGCAGGCGCTGGACAGACGTGAAACCCAGGCTGAACACGGGATGGGGAAGGCCACAGGCTCTGTGGCTTGGCGGCATTGCTGTGAATTTTGGATTTCTTTGATTACGCAATGATAAAAGTTACACCAAAATGCAAATGTTCCATCGCTCATCAAATCCTTAACAAATATTTATTGCGTCCCTACTGTGTGCTAGGCATTTTGTATGTTATATTATGCATTGTTTTCCTTGGAAAATAATTTAGCATTTCTTAAGCCGCCCCTGGACCTGGCTGTTGAACCCGCAGGCAGGCCCGGATGTCTGCTTTAGATCATTTGGCCAGATCCCCAGAGACCCTCATCTCAGGGGCCTCTGATGTGCGGCCTCCTCCCATTTTGTGGTTACAGCAGCTGGGTGGCAGCCCCTCTGTCTGACAAAGTCACGCAAACTTCGTGGATTAGACTGTGCGGCAACACTGCCAGCTTCTCATCATCGCCATTTGATGGGAGGGATTGGTAGTATTTAACAGTTTTACATATTTAATAGCTATTTGTCTAAGAAGCTTAACACAATAAACACTGCCAGCCACACGGGCCCCGTGTGCTCGGCGTGAGCAGAGGCTGCCGTTCCCCCTGGATTTCCAAGTCCAGGCACCACCCGGGACCACAGTCCTCCTCTGGCCTCCGGGTGCCCTCAGGAAGGGGTCGGGAGCCTGGGTCGGGAGCAGCTGGGACTCCTCGGTGCTTCCATGCTAACTTGCTCATTTTTGCGAAAGCAGGAAGAAAAAGAAACTAGCCTCAGCAGTAGACAGCACCAATTTGGATCCGGGCAAAGTGAACGCTTCTCTGGGGCCCTACATCCCATACACAGCAGGGACTGTAAAATGTGACTTTCCCGGGCTCCGGGCATGCCAAGTCCTTGCCACTCAGCTCAGGAAACAGGAGGGTCTGTGGGAGAGCTTCTCTGTCAGTCTCAGCCTCCAGAGAACCTCACACTCAGGGCTGCTCTCCCTGTCTTCCCCCATCCTACCGTGGGCCAGCAGCCTGGAAAGCCCACCGCTGACGTGGGGACAGCGCCCAGCGCTGAGGCTCCCCCACCCACCGTGGTCCCAAGCGCAGCAGAGGCTTGGCTCTGGTGGCCCCATGGCTCCCAGCACACGGCAGCCACGAGGGGCAGGCCCAGAAGAGGAGGGAAGGCACGGGACCCCCCCACTGACGGACAGCCCTCCTCGACACACTGGGAACATGGCACCGTGGCCAATCCCCAAGCCTCCAGGAAGGCGGCACGGAGCGGCGTCCTGAGCCGCCTACACAGGACCATCGTGTCTCACCTGGGTTTCCCAGACGCCTGTGGCACTGTCTCCCTTCTCTTTGGACCACCGCTCACAGCAGCTGCTCTGTCCTGCAGGGTCTGTCTGAGAAAGCATGAGGCCCAGGCGCTAGCGACACCCACGGAGGGAGGCTGCCTCTGTCTCGCAGTGCTGCCCGGTGCACGGGCGTCACCAACCACAGGCAGCTCCACAGAGCGAGCGCCGTGTGCAGGGCACTGTCCCGAGTGCACAGCCGAAATGCCCCGCATTCAGAGGACCAGGGCGTGTTCCTG
The DNA here is from genome assembly GCF_949987515.2 of Delphinus delphis. Taxonomy (NCBI): domain Eukaryota; kingdom Metazoa; phylum Chordata; class Mammalia; order Artiodactyla; family Delphinidae; genus Delphinus; species Delphinus delphis. Next base: position 345,537 of record NC_082696.1, read on the forward strand.
GCATTGGATGTGTTTCTGGGAGCCATTCTGGCCTCGCTGATCTTGACTGGGCTGGTGATACTCTACAGAGGACACGGGACGAGACGGGCTGGGCTCTGAGACAGCAGACGGCGTGGCCGGACTGTCACTTAGGTGGTCTTCAGATTGGCCAGGAACAGGGAGTGGCCGGTCGGACAGGCCTCATGGAGTGACCCCCCCACTCCCCGTCTGGTTCTGAAGAGTTCAGCTACTCATGTGATGGGTCAAGGTCCATGTTCCACTTTTCTTACTTCAGGCAGAGTTCCGAAGTTCACCTCTTTCAGTCTCCGCTTTGCTGCCCGTGAAGCTGGCCTGGTGCGTCTGTCCCGCTGTTTCCTTCTCCTTGGATGGGTCCACATGCTTCTGCAGCTCTGCTGGTCACACACAGAGACTCTGGGTTCTCAGTGGCTGGGAAAAGCTGTCACTTTCCTGCCAAGATTCTTTCATGCTAACTCCCACTAGCTGGACGTTTTCTTTTTTCTTTCCTTTTTTTTTTTAATAAAAGCGAAAACTACGATTTTGCTGCCCCTGTTATGGGACACCTTGCACACATTATGTTATTTGTTTATTAATTAGGTGGACGTTTTCTCACCCACTCCTTTCCCTCTGGCTTTGTGTAAGCATATCACACTTACGGCTGTGCAGCCACGTTGTGGCCATGAGGAGGCGCTCACCCAGAGGCCTGGTATCAGTGAGCACTGAAACAGCCCTGAGCTCCCCACCTCAAGACTCCCTGTTCTGTGAGAAAAACAGCTTGTTTGCTGAAGACACTGTTATTCCAGGAGTCTGCTACTTGTAGCTGAAAGCATTCCTTTTGACGCGGGGAGGATTTGGACAGACCACTGGGTAGAAAGGGGGCTCCAGGGATGTGCTGGGGGGTTGGCCAGTTGCTGGCCTGCTTCTGAGGACACAGAGGGTGGGCTTTTCTAGAACACTGCTCAGCCAGCCCTCGCAGGGCCAGAGTCACCAGGCAGCGTCAGGGCAGCGGGCGTGGACGTGAGGCCGGGAGCCCTGGCACTCACGGCTAGCGTGGCCCGGCCCATCCGAGGCGCCACGAGGGTGTCCCAGAGGGGTCGGCCCAGGCACGTCAGCCCAGGCTTTCTGACGGTGTGGCCTGGCCTGAGCCTGCCCCAACGCCTGCTCCCTCTGGCTTTACCCCAGGCTGGATGGAGGCTCAGACATGCGGCCCCGTTTGCCTGTCCAGCAGAAGCCACCTCCCTCCCTCTTGTGCCCCTGCCGCTTTCCCCAGAATTTACTGTGTGTCTGCTCCACACCTGTCCCACCGGCTCTCCCCACCCTCATCGAGACAAGGTTTGCTGCCCTGATTGGGGGACCCCGTTTCCCAGAAGTCTGACCGAAGCCTTGGCGCAGGCCTGAGCGTGGCCCGAATCCCACCCACTGCAGCGCCGGCTGCCCCTGGCCCCTCGGGCCCCCGTGCGTCCTCACTTCCGCTTCCTTCGACATGCACGTCTGCTGTTCTCAGCAGGTCATGGGGTGTGCAGGCACCCAGGGGTTGTGGCCGCTCCTGTCTCCTGAGGAGTCGGAGCCCTGGGGGCCTGTGGCTAGGTGCTGGCACAGGGCTTTCCTGGCTCGGATGTGGCCTCCGTCGCCCCTGACAGGGAGGGGCTGCGGCGCCGTGGGACAGGAGCAGAGTGCTGGGCCCCCTGGGAGCCAGCAGAACCGGGTTGCGGTGACCTGGGTGGGTGACTTGTCTCCCAGAGCCTCGATTCCCTGATCTGCCAAGTGGGTTAGAGGCACGCAGCTCCCCGGCCAGCGCCGGGCCCACCACCCTCCCTCCTGGGCCCCGTGCCGCTGCCTCCGGCCTCCGGGCCGCGGGCTCCGGGTCCTGGGCCCTCCACTGTGGGAACGGAGCGTTTGGGGCCCCGCCTCAGAATCGTCTCAAAAGCAATATTCTGAGCACCCCTGGCGGCGAGGCAGGCCTGAGTGGAAAGCTTCCCGAAGTGACTTTTCTTCCACACCCAGCCTCACCCTGCAGCCAGGACCCTGGAGGGCTGCCCAGGGCCCGGGGCCATGACGGGCAGCGGGAAGCCTGGGGGACGTCGGTCCCCCTGCCAGCAGGTTCGGGCTGCACCCCTCCCTCAGCCTTAACCCCGTCAAGTCCTCGGGGGCCACACGGCTTCATTGCCTTAACTGGCTCAGTAAGCCCGTTGGCTTGTGATCCAAGGGCAAAGGCCGACGTAATCCTGGCTTTGGGGGTTCAGACCCCTCTGTGGAGTTGGAGACCCCGGAACTTGCTCCCCACCAGCTTCCCAGCAGCGGAAGTGTCTTTGCAGCAATTCCCACAGAGAACAGCCCAAGCCCGCCCAGGTGGCACCTGGAACCCCAAGCCATTGCTGGGGTTAGGTCTGCGGCCTGGGGGGGCCCACCTTTCTCATCTGCCAGCTGCCCTGTGCTGCCACCCCGCCCCTCCTCTGGGTTATGCAGATCTGTGACTCCCTCGGAGGAGGCCCCGGGCAACCCTGCAACCGGCGGGAAGGTGTGATGCCCGCCAGGCTCCCACCCTCTGCTGGCCGAGGTGCAGGCGTGGCCACTTCAAAGCCCAGGGAGGGCGGTGTCCTGAGCGCCCCCTGCCGGCCCCTCGCAGGTGGGAAGTCCAAGTGTGAAGCGGTTCACGGCGGCACATTCCTCTGCGGCCGAGGCCGCGGTCAGGGGCGTCGCAGCTTGCAGCCCCGACTTCCGATCGCTTCGCTCAGATGGAGGCCCAGGCACGCTCCCCCTGCGCCCATGCCGTCGGCTGGAGGGGCGGGCGTGGTCGTCCAGCTCGTCCTGGAGTCTCCTCAGCTCAGAAACGCTGTGATTTGTGACACTGGTGTGGGGCCAGCACGAGGGCAGGAGGACACCGTCCGCCGGAGAGAGGGGCCTGGCGTGTCCGTGGCGGGTCGGTCGGTGGAAGGGTCGCCTGCCCCATATCCCCAGATAAGAGCCGGAGGTCGGCTCATTTTTCTTTATCACGTGTCACGTCTGCATGGGGGGCTGGGAGGGAAAACTTCAGAGGAGGAAGCCTGGGCCGGGAGAGCAGCGCGGGGGCAGCAGAGGGAACTCTTCTGCCCGAGGCTCTGCGGCGTGAGGGGCGTCGCCCTCGGGCGATTCAGCGGCTGGTCCGGGGCCGGGTGTTGGGTCCCGGCACCCAGGTGGGTAAGCCTGGAGCCTGGGTGGGACACGACCCGCCGGCCCTCTAACCAGGTCCTCGTCAGCAGGTGAGAGCCAGCAGGACAGACAGAGATTTTAAGCCGTTTGGGGTTCCGGCCACCGGGTCGGGCAGGAGTTCCGAGTCCCCCGGAGCAGGCTCCCGTGGGTCAGGCAGAGGCCTCCGGTCGAGAAGGGGGACATATGGACCACAGAGCAGCCGCGGATGTCGGGGCCTGGTCCCCAGCACCGAGAAGCAAGGTGGCCCCTGCGATGTTCTGTGCTGTCAACACTGATCACAAGGGGGACCAGGCCTCCTGAACCAGGATCCCCAGGAAATTTACACACAAAGTCAGGTTTCAGCAGCATGATGCACCTCTCAACTGGGCCTTCCTGCCTCCTAGGGGCCCTGGGCGCCTCCCGCGAGCCCTGGAGTTGAAGCTGAATGTCAGCAGTGAGGCTGGGTCCCCAAGTCTGCTCCCCGGGCCAGGGGCACCAGCAGCTCCTCAGCAATGTTAGAAACGCAGGTTCCTGTGCCCGCCTGGTCCTGCACTCTGGGCGGTTCTGGCCACAAAGTCTGAGATCCACTCAGTCCGCTACAGGAGCCTGAGGAAATGTGGCCGAAGGGGCTGGGTCAGCGGTCGGCGAGCACCTGACCCAACGTCCGGGTCACACCTAACAGCCACTCCAAGCGCAGGTGCATGCCCGCTCTTGTTTAAAGAAAGCAGATTCCTGTGTCTGCGGGTCAGGGCCAGAGCCCCGCCCCCTCGGGGCTGAGGCAGACCTCCGTTCTGTTCCTCATTTACAAGAGAAGTGGAGGACCCACCCTGGTCCCCAGAGGACCCACGGATGGCCGTGCCGACACTGTCCCAGAGGACACCAGGGCTGGTGGGACGCGCCCCCGGTCGGAGGTGAGGAAGGTGTGCCTGGTCCTCCTCTGTCCTCTCGCACGAGCAGAGCTGGGTGGTGACGAACCAGCCCCACTGCCCTCTCTGCCTGACCCCCACCCAGGGTCGTACGGCTCCCTCTCAGAAGAGGGCAGGGACGCTGCCTCCCCCAAAGTCACGGGGACTCCTTTGGCGGGGGGGTCACAGTGGCCCAGAGAGCTCCAACTCCGCCTGAGTTGAGCCGGGGAGGGGCGAGGTGGTGGCCAGCTGAGCAGTGACCCCCCCCTGCCTGGCAAGCTGCAAGTGGACACTCCACAAACCCCTGCTGCGTCAGGTAAGGCCCCTTCCGCTGGGGGGAAGAGGAGAAAGAAGAGCTGGCTGGCCTTGCGTGGGCGGCAGCTGCCGAGAGATGTAACTCACACACACGCGCGCGCGCACACACACACACTCTCTCTCTCTCTCTCTCTCTCTCTCTCTCCCTCTCTCTGTAGACCCAGGTGAGGCAACAGGGCACCATTCTCGCCAGGAGGGCGAGGCCACTGCGGATCTGCCGGGACAGAGGATTTAGAGGTGCCTGTTGTCAAGGCGATCACCCAAGTACCCCATCCACATACTGTCAGGTTCTGCGATGAAACATGGGCTTTGGACACAAACACAGCAACGGCACTGCCGCCTGGGTCCCAGGCAGATGGGGCTGCACGTCTGTGGCCCCCTGGCCCCACCTCCTCCTGCCCTGCCCCCATCCCCACTGCTGAGGATCCCACGGGGCGGGCGCGGCACATCCGCTGAGAAGCAAGAACCATGGCTCAAGGGTGACTCCCAGTGACATCGAGCTTTGGGCCCACCCCTCGGGGGTCCCACCGGGGGGGTGGGGGGGAAGGGAGGAAAGCGGCGACTGTTCAGACCTCCCGTGTGCTGGGCACTGCATGCTGGTCCTTACATGATACCCAGTGTTGTCCTGCTTTCCGAGCTGAGGGAACTGAGGCTCAGAGAGGGTAACTTGATGAAAAGTCACACAGCCAGTCTCCCAACCACCCTGGCCACATGGCCCCGGCCCCTCATGCCGGCCACAGTTTCTTATGAAAGTCAGGGTCAGCTTGTGCCTTGCTGGGGCCCTGGGAGAAAACAGGACTGGCTCAGAGAACCATGTGTGGGGCCGGGGAGTGGGGTCCACCCCCCGTGAGCTGGACGTGCTGCAGGGAGTGTTTGTGATGGGAACCCCAGCCCCTCCCATCTTCTCCACCTCCTCTGCAGTCCACCCGACATGGGGCTGAGGGGGTCTCCTGGCCCCCGGCACAAAAAGCAGCCGACAGGATCACTGGGCGAGTGGCTAAGGCCACTTACAGTCACAGTGCAAGGTCTCTGTGTGCTCAGCAAAGGTGCTTACAGAGAAGCACCTGTCTCATTTAGCCCCGTCATCACTATCACACAGCCAAAACACAACAGCTACCTCTGTGGGCAAAACTAAAACTGAACTGGGCAATCAGACCTGGCTTTGCGGCCCGACTACATGTAGAGGCCGCGGCTGTAGCTTCTATAAGCCAGATGCTGTTCTCCCCACAAGAAACAGGGACAGAGGGGTGTCAACGAGGCTCATTTGGGAGATCGGTTTCCCACCTGTTACAGATACTCCAGAATGAAAAAGCCCCTTCGGCTGCTGTGCAAATCGTAGTTTCTTCTCAGATCCGTGGGAACAGCTGGAAACTGGAGCTGGGCTCCGGGGGGAGATGGTCAGCTCGGCGAGCAGGACAGCGTCTGGACAGTGGGCAGGTGCCGCAGAGCTACAGACCCCGGACAAGGGGACAGCCTCCTGCCAGCCCGGTCGAGCCCCCGAGGGGGGCCCACCTGGTGCCAGCCTGTATCTGGCACAGGACTCGCGTCCCCGGGAGAGGGGCAGGTTCACAGACTTGGAGACCTCAACCTTAAACCCAGGTCCCTAGTTCCACGGCTTTTCAATTCTTGAGTTTATTCCACAACATACATATGTCCAGCTTCCTCGTCTCTTCCCGGTGAGTTCATCCCATGCGATCACTGCTTCGTCCGTGTGACATGGGTTGTGTTGGGAGAAGGGGTCCGTCCTCGGGGTGGAAAGGCAGGGCTCCCGCCCTCCGTGGGGTCAAAGTCGCTTGGCTCCACTGGCCTCCAGGAGCAAGGATCCTGCTCAGACAGCCCTATGAATTTGAGTAAGTGATCAGAAAAGGCAGTTCCAGCGTTCCTGTGCCTTTTCAATTTGTACATGTTCCTGAATTGCAGTATTTTCTCTGCAAATTAACCCACAGGGAGAAAAGCCTCGCCCAGACACATGCTGAGATGTACATGAGGAGATTTGAACACACCTCGTGGTTTCAGTGAACACCCAGCTGGTGGCTCCTCGGCCCCTGTGGATGGGCCCCCCCAAGCCCAGGCTGCTCCGGGCCCTGGTGAGGTCTCCCACAACAGTGCGGGTACGGGCGTGAGGGGCAGGGTCTCTGGAGGGACGAGGGCCCTCAGGATGGCCTGTGACCTGCAGGGACTTGGGCCCCATGACTCGGGGCTCACAAAGCCACCGAGGGCTCTGGGGGTCACACCTGTCCCAAGCCAGCCCTTCACATCGGGGTCCTAACGGGAAACAACGGTGTCCACGGGTCCGAGTCTCAGGTGAGGATTTTGGTGGCCACAACGCTGGGCTCCGAGCTCCGCTCTGCAGGGCCAGCGCTCAGCGGGCAGGTGACACGCAACAGCATCTGTGGATGAGGGTGGACCCACGGGCAACATGGCCACGAATAACCACACACGTGTCACTGCACACACGTGTGACTGTACCTGTGGAACACATTCATGGAAATAGAGTTCTGATGGACATGCCAAACCTTCTTCGTCCCTTGAGAAGGGAGGGATTTCGTATTGCCTGCTCAGCCTGACCCAAGTGGAACACGGTCGCTCGGGGAGTTTTATGAGAAAAGCTGGGCATCTTTTCGTTTAAGGGCGACTTCTCCTTCCTTCTCGTGAGCTGTGTGTCACGTCCTTTGCCTCCTTTTCCTCACTGACCTATGGGTCTCTTTATTATTGACTTAAATAACAAAGAAACTCCTCTCGGTTTCTGTTACAAACATCTTTTACAGCTTATCTTCATCTTCTGACTGGCTTACGGTGACGGTTTAGTTCCACGCAGAGTATTTTTATTCTTATGTCATCTTTTTGTTCATATCATTATGGCTTCTGGGTTTTGTGCTATATTTAGGCCTTCCATACAACATAAAAACCCTCCTGTGGTTTCTTTCAGTCAGTACACGTCTGTTTCTCTTCTTTAGCATTCAGATCATTGATCTGTCTGGAATTAACTTTGATGAAGTACAGGGCCAGCTTTATAGTTTTCCAAGATGTTTGTCTATGTAGCACCACTACATTCCCCCAACGATTTAAACACTTTTATCATAAATGACTTGTATTTTGGGTCTGTTTCTGGACTTCCTAATTATCCATTTGCCAGTAAAAGAGAGGTTAAAATATAACTTCAAAACGTGTTTTAATATCTGATAGAGCTAATTCCTCTATGATTTTTCTCTTAGATTTGCCCTATTATTTTTTCACACAAATTTAGATTTAACCTGTCTAGTTAAAGAGTTAACATTTTAGTTGGGGTTGCACTATGTGTGCAGATTAACTGTGCAGAAACTGGCATCTTCAACCCAAGCGCATGCGTGCTGGTCCCTGTCCCGGCGTGCACGTTCCCCAGAGGTGCTATACAGTTTTCTTGCTGTAGGACTTTCATATTTCTTCCTAACCACATTGTTATACAGCTTATCTTTCTTCTGTTGCTGTGATAAATGAAGCCTTTTCTTCTGTCATATCTCCTACTGGTTCTTGTTTCCAGACAGGAAGCCTGCTGATTACTTTGCCAAATTCTCTTATATTTTTGTACATATTTTTCAGCTGCTTCTCTAGGGTTTTCCAGATATACAATGAAATAACCTGTAAGTAATCATCACTTTATCTCATCCTTTCCCAGTTTTGTACTTTCTTTCTCCTGACTCAACTGCATGGGCCAGAACCACCAAAGCTGTGTGAAGGGGCTGTGGGATCCTGAGGGTCTGTCTTCTTCCCAGCGTCTCCAGGGTTCCCCAGGATGTGAGCTTTCGGGCTGAGACAGCACTGATAATATTAAAGACGTATTCATCAACTGCTGTTTTATTAGGAGCATTTTAAAAGCTGAGAGTGGATGTTGAATTTCATCCAATGTTTGTCAGCATCTATAGAGACATTTTAATCTTTTGCTCTACTAGATGGTGGTTTATATCAAAAGGCCTAGTATTGACCCATTCTTACTTCACTGGAAAAAAACTACTTAGTCCCTTATTAGTGTATAATCTTTTTAACACACTGCTGGATTCTGTTTGCTAATTACTTACTTAGGATTTTCACACTTGCTTATACATTAGATTAGTTGATAGCTTTCGTTTTTGCTGATCTCTTTGGTGTCAATGTTATGTCCGCTTTCTTTCTACATTTGCGATGGCTTAAATAATGTTGGAACAGGCAGGGCAAATGGCACAGAGGGAAATCAGCACTTGCCACCCTTTACCCAAGTAACCTGGAAATGGGCCTTTTATGTGCATCTGTTGGAAATTAAAAGATACTTGAGATATTATGAAGAAATTCCTATTTTAAAAAGCCATCGAGATAAGAAGTCTAACGGGAGTTTTGCTTTCGGTAAAATTCCAAGTTTGACTTGCTCTTAAGGCCATTTGGTGCCCAGCAATGTGTGTTAATTTCATTGAAATATCACTATCTTATGCTCACAAGTGCAGTGGTGAAAGGCCAGGGAAGTGGAACTTAATGAGCAGCCAGGCACCTGCTTTCTCGTTTCCGGGAAGCGAGGACCTGCCTGCGGTCGAGCACCGGGCGGGTGACTGGAGATTGGAGGCAGCCTGGCAGGAGGTGGCCAGGGGCCCGGCTAGGGTGCGGACGCTTAACTAACTCCAGCGGGCAGTGCGGTGCGGAAGGTTGAGGGCCACTGCTGAGCTTGGGGGGCCGTGCTGATGAAGTGACCGCGGGGCACCAAGACCCTCGTGGTGACACCCAGCCCCTGGGTCTGAGGGAAGTCGCGTCCTAGAGCCACAAATGAACCTTTACAGCAGATTTTGTGAAATTCTGGGGGCGCTGCCACCACGGCAGCCGGGGGCTCTGTGCGGGGCGGGCATCTCAGGAGAGGCTTGGGTGGGTGAGTCTGGCCACGAGAGGCTGACTCCTCCCCAGAGGTGGCTTCCTATACCGCACGGAGTCGCTCGGGTCCCTGGCTTCCCACTGACTCCCTGGAGACCATAAGATGCCTCAGGTCTTGCCTGGGCATCCGCTCCTGCCCACGCCCAGGGTCTGGCTGAAAAAGCGCCGAGGGGGCCCCAGAAACCCTGGAGTAGGTCCCGTGCTGCCCTCCTGCCTGGTCCCAGCTCTGGGTGGTCCCATCAACTTGGAGAACACGGAGGGCGGCCTGGCGCCCTTGTTTCTGGGAGGAACTGCCATGCTCTGCCCTCTCCTGATAAACCTGGGCGTGGGCCCTGCATGTGCAGCTCAGCAGCCTGTGAGGCCTCCTCGTGCAGGTCTGTGTGGTGCCCGGTGGAAGTGCCCCGGACACACGCCGTCCTGATGGAGAGAAGCAGCCCAAGGTCACAGCCAGACCTGGGAGCTGGTCTCCCCAAGAACCAGCAGGAGAAACAGAATCTCTGTATCCCTAGGTTCTCAAAAAAGAAAGTAACTGTAAGCAAACAGGGTAGGGGGTCCCTGGAGAAAGAACCAGGCATGGCCTTCCTGACATAAGAAGCCATTTGGGGCCTAAGCCTTTTGTGATCTGAACGTGGACACAGCGCTTGCCCTTGAACAGGTCTCAGCAGTTAATGATCTTAATGGAGGCGGGAAACGCAGGAACAAAGGAAGACCAGTCAAGAAGCAACGGAACAGCGATGCAACAGAGTCCCAGCTCCTCCCCAAGGGGCGCACACCACAGTCTGAGTTACTCTGCAGGAACTAAGTCCTCCCCAGGAGGCGAAGAGGGATGCTGACCGTCCCAACTTCAGTCAGCTAAAGCCTGGGCTGTGTCCACCTCTGCCCAATTCTATGTTGAATTCTCTTCTGCTCAAGCCCCCTCATGAAGACGCAGGTACCCTTGGCTTAAAACATCCCCTATTTTGCTGCTCTGGGAAATATCCCCGGTGCTCTCCTTACTTGCTGCAAGTAATCAATCCTTCCTTCTCCCGCACTGGGCTTGGTTGTGTCTTCTGGCTCGACGCTCACCAAGAGGGGAACTCAGTTTGGGGGTAACGTAGCAAAGGTCTGGCTTCGCCCTAGACCCCTCCTAGCCTCCCGCTGGGGGGCTCCAGTCTCACCACCTGACACCTCGGTGGAGAGGAGGCTGCAACCGGCCCGCTCCCTTCAGCAGCTCTCAACCCCAGCTGAAAACACGGACTCTCTAGGAGGCTCCGCAGCTGCGCCCCCTGCAAGGAGCCCCCTGGTGCTGCCGGGAGGGACGTGGATCCCACAACAGGGCCCACGAAACGGTCCTGCTAACAGCTGACGAAAGCCCACCCATCTGTCCCATTAAACCAGCTCCCCAAACTGCGTGGGTGGACAGATGTTCCCTGGCCAAGGGGCCGTGTCCCAGCCAGTTGGAGCTCTCCCGTGCGGGCAGACTCAGCCCGCAGACACCAGCCTGAAATTTGGGGAAGGGTCCATTCCGGAGTCAGGCGCCAGGCGAACAGAAATACACGGCCACCCAGCTCTCAGACTGGCCAGCTCTCCTTCCAACCGTACGTGCTCCGAACTGGGGGGGAGAGGGCCAGGCCAGAGGCGGAGGGAGCGCTGAGGGAGGGGCAGCAGGGCCGGGAGGAAGGAAGACCGACCCCTCCCCAGCCCCATTCCAGAGCACAGATAAAAGTGAAACCTGACCGGGGAGTGTTTGTGTTGCCACGGTAACGGGGACACTTCAGCAACTCGGAGCAGATGGTCAGTGAGCAACAGGCAGCATATGCTCCCGTAAGCCCTGCCGTGGGCACAGATGGAGGGTGGGCAGGGCGCTCGCCCTGGTACCCTGACATTTCCTTCCCTGCCCTCCCCTTGGTGCTGCGTCACGGACATTAGCGCCTGTGTGTGCAGCTGGGCTTCAGTTAGCCGAGCGGGACGCTGACGACCAGGGGCCCAGAGCCCAGTGAGCAGCCCTGCCAGCCCTGGGCTGTGCCTGCGGCTTTTACAGAAGCAGCACACTTCCCTGTGGGAAGGAGGAGAATTAAACGTCTCCTTCAGCGCCTTCAGGGACAGGGTGGGGCAGAGACAGGTCCTCGTGGGGACTTCGGGGACTCAAGGGCGGGAAGCATGTGGTCACGCTGCCTGGCCACCAGCCAGGGTGTGACCCTGCGATTCTGCGTCTTGTGCTGTTTGCAAATCTTCACCGCATCTGGTCTGACCCCCTTCGTGGGAGGTTTAAGTATCAGCCTCCAGCCCAGCCGACGGGAGAAGACCCCTGCACACGCCACACCTTCCTCTGTCCCAGCTGCATCTGAACGTGTCCTGTGGCCCGTTAGGTCGGACACTCCCTCTTCCTCGGGCTGCCTGACTCAGAATGAGCCTCGTATGGACAGGACGAGAGTAAATTCCTATCTGGACCCTGGGGACAGAGTCTCCCACACAAATGTCCCGTCAGTACGTCTGCCCACAGAACGGCTGCGTCAACCTACGTGGCTTCTCCGCTGTCCCCAGGCTCCCACACCTCCATCCACGCCTCCTCCAGGCTGTCCTGCGTTAGCTTTTGGCCATTTTGTTTCTGATGCTTTTTTTAATGCATTAAATTCTAACCCGTATCTCTTCCCACTTTCCCTTTCCAGAGGTGCTGAAGTTGTCATTTCAGGGAAAACAACACAAAAAGTTTTGTTGCCAATGAGGAAATCTGAAATTTCAAGCAAAAATTAGAGTTGGGAGCCCTTGTGTGAGCCACAGCCGCTGGAGGGTGTCCTCAGGGAAGAGCTCTCAGACGGAGCTGCGGGCGACAGCAGCGAGTGTGACTCTCGTATAAGGAAACATGCCAGCGTTTGGAAGACTGCAGAACTCATAGAGAGCCAGTATTTTCCACATGACCAAGCAGGGTACACAACTGTGCGCCCAGAGTGCAGGGCAGACCAGTGCCTGTCACACACGCTGGGCCGGAGTTACTGAAGCGGTTTCAGATTCCACTGCAGTTGCCTTCAGGGAACTCCTGCCTGTGGAGTGTGGGATGGTTTCCAGGAAGCCTGTCCATCTCTGAAAAGGCACCAGAGGCCTCCTGCTCTCGAGCCACAGGCCTGGGGCCGGTCCTCCTTTTCTCTCAGACGAATGGCGCACTGCTGCAGACGGTCTGCTGTCTTTCCTAAAACCGGACACTAAATGGATTTGCAAAAGTGCAAAAGAATGCTGCTCTTCTCACTCATTTTTTTGGAGGAAATATGTTATTTTTAAATGAATTAATAAATACACATTTAAGGTTTTTTACCCTTTTTAATTTTCAATGCAGTAACCTAGAGTCCTCAATAGTTTCTAGGTATAAAAGGGGTCTAAGACCAGTAAGAACGAGAACTGTTCCCAAGAGGATGAAAAGCACATTTTCTACGACTCTGTGTACTTGCTAGGGGCCACCAAAGCCTGGGAGTCTACTGTAGTGATCTGCTGCTCCTCCGTGAAAGAGAAATCCTTCATATCCAACATAACAAGGCGATTTTCCTGACGTCTGTCCACACAAGCTCAGAAACATTCAGTTTGACAATCAGCTCATTATAATGTGCTGTGAACGTTTCTACGAGGGCCAGGGACTGAACCTCGCTACATACCATCCGGGATTAAAACGATTTTAATCCAGCTTTAAGACTTGGAAAGGTCCAACTGTTAGAAGGAAATATGCTGAAACCCAGAATATCAGAAAAGAGCAAAGGAAGAGGAGGATTTCTAAGGGGGGGGGAGAAAAAAGAGCATGACTCTTTGGGAAAACCTTTTCAGAAAGAAAGAAAGTTCTGTAGCCTTAAATTGGCGACTCATGCTGAGTCATACGATCCCTTCAGCCACTGCGGTACTGTCTTCTCAGAAGTGCATTGCTCCGAGACCAACGCCAAAGGGATTAGACAATTTCCTCCTTTCGAGCTGACTGCATCCCCCTCGCCCGGCACACGGTGACCTGTCACTGCCCTGCTGCCTGGGACAGGAAGGCTGGGGTGACACCAGATGTGTATCAGTGGCTCAGACTATTTCAGTATCTCTTCACACGTGACAGGCTTTTATCTTGGTCTGGATCCGAAGTTAAGGGCTGTGGCTTGAACATTTGATTCAATAGACAGGCTGGTGGCTTAATTTAATCGAATCATCTGCTTTTCCTGAATTTTAACAGCTACATGGATCAAGAAAAGGGAGAGTATATCTCACGCCATTTTACACAGACTTACGAGCTAGCTGCTAACGCAAAGGACTGACAGGCTGGAGAGGCCGAATCAAACCACAAGACAGATCTTGGAGTGCTTTACTCTTGGTGCCGGACCTGCCTCCAAGAAAATGGGGTTAGGAGACGACGAAACTGTAGAACAGCCGGCGAGAAACCTGCAGCCCGTGGAACCTTCCGGAAGAGGCTTCCCCCGGCTGCTCAGCTTTACTAACATTCAGTGGCTCTAGTGCAGACAAGTGTCCAGGCGCGAAGCCGTGACCAGTGGGCCTCGCTCCCTCCTGCCCTCAAGTCACTGCCTGCCGGACCCCCTGCCCTCCGGCTCTGACCTCCGGGCAGAGGTGGGCGCTGACCTGGGTGCCCGCGGGGACCTAGTCGTCGGCACCAGCACACGTTTCCCCCGCAACTCCCTGCGTGTCCTGTGGGCGCTGACCTGGCTCCCCAGGAGACAGGCTTTCTGGGAAAACCACAGAGACGCGAAGACCAGTCTGGTTTGGAGAGGCTGCTGCTTCTCCTTCTTTTTAGTTCAGACAACTTGCCGAACAGAGAAGGTTGAAGTCAACTTCAGTTTTTACCCAACCTCTAATAAAGCCGGCTTTCGCCATCCACCTCCTCATTCAGAACTATAACCGTCCCGCAGACCCGCGCTGCTTCTGCAGAAGGCGGGTTCGGTTGGGCCGGGAACAGTGGGGGAGGCACGAGCCATGGCCTTGGGTGCCACCTGAGACCGTGAGGGAGCAGGTTTTCTAACCACACAGGACCTCGACGTGAGGGGACGTTTGCCAACTGTTGGTTGGCTCACCTCCGTGGATGGGGTCTCACGGTCAGTCTGCAGAGCCAGCTCCAGCCCTTCTTAACGCTTCACAAGGAGCTCCCAGAACATCTGGGAGACGGGAGCCACGGAAGAAGCCACGAGTCAGCTTCTGCTACACTAACAGGGAGGCAGCCGGCTCGGCCGTGGGTCACGTTGGCATCAAACAGGAGGAAGTTATGGGCATCAGGCCCTGCGGGGCCCCCCGAACGCAGCACCTGCAAGCAGCCCGGGTCCCCTCTCCCCACACGGAACTGCGGCTTCCCCAGAGCATGGCGTTCAGCGTCCCTCTTTCCACCAAGGGACGCAGTTCATGGTCCGACAACATCATGGTCCGCAAGCCTGCTCTTCCCCAAAGCCGGCAGGACAGTGGGGTGAGGAATTCACTGGGCACTAAGCCAGGCTGACACTGAAGACCGGTGAAGATGTCCAGTCACCTGTGTGTCACCAGCCGAAGCTTCAATACCACGTATAAAACACAGACCTGCCTCACACATGTGCTTCGTTTCCCTTTAGCAAATTTTTTTTTTCTTTTTTGTGAGTCAGGAAATAGTGGTGCCTGCTTATTTATTTTTCTTCCTAAATTGTGGCAGGTGCCTGCAAGAACTTGAAATTTTAAACAAGAAGCTCAAAGGACGGAAAAAGATGAACATAACCAAATTCTGGGTGTTGAAACCTGAAAAAAAATCAGATTTATAAAATCCAACTAATTAGTACTTTAAAAAAGGACACTTTATCTCAGACGAAAACAGCGTCCCTGCCGTGCTGTGTTCCTCCACGGGATCACACACACATTGCTGCTGCAGAAATTCCCACAGCACAGTTCAGGCAGGAGCCTTCCTGAAACCCAGTCCCCCAGAAGCTCTACCAGTTCAAGGGAGCAGCGAAGTGGGCGACTCCCGGCCTGGTACCAAGGGGCGCGAGGCACAAGAAGGACCCACCGCACCACAGCTGCAGGGGTTGGTGGGCGCCCGGGGCAGGGTGCCCCAAGCCTCGTTCCCCCCAAGGCTCTGCTCCCCCTTGTGCCGCCACCGCAGGCCCTGCAAGAGGCTCAGCCGCCACTGTCCCGGCACAGCCCTCCTCCAGCACAGGCTACGGCAGCCCACGGAGAGCTACTGGGGTTGTGATGCTGACACTATTTGCTTCATAATTTAGCTTCCTTTCATCTACATAATGTCTTAGATTGAAAGCTGTATCAAGGAAGAGCTGTGAGCATAAGGAATCTAAGGTGTGTCTGCACGAATTTAAATCACATTAGAAGAACAACAAATCAGCACAGAAATCACTTTTTTCCTTTTAGGGAGTACGTGTGACTCGCATTTGAAGATGAGGACACCGGGGCCACAAAGTAGGAGGAGGCCAGGCAGAGTCAGGACCAGACCCTGCTGTCGCCACGGTAACCTCGTGGGAGTCGTCTGCTACCTAAGAGGCCTGGGTTAGAGCCCCAAGGCCTTTCCAGCTCTAGAACTTTAACTACAGGTCCAAATGAAAAACAGAAGCAAAGAAGTCAGTCATGTTTTCTCATTAGTAACAGACTAATCATTTATATTTGGCATAAACCACACACTTGCATCACAGATCACCGTTACGACACGAAGAGAGATGGCAAACCCGACCAGACCACCTGTACAGCTGCAGGCTTCCCTGTGGACCTTGTGGAGAGTGCCGAGGAACAGAGCACGTGGAATGCGGCCCTGGTGCCCGGCTCCTGGATGGGTCATAGCTTTTCCCTGGTTCTTGCGTGTGTCTCCTTTAATGATGAGGTCTGGCTAATTCCTAGGAGCAAAATGCTCACCACAAGCCAGTCATTTCCACTCACCCGTAGAAAACTCTAACTCCTGACAAAATGGCCTTCCTGACAAATTTAGACAAGGAATCAAAACCTAAAAGCTGTACCATGGACACATCAATGCATTTTACAAGGATCCTTGTATGTCAGAGGCCTGGGCCCACCACTGTGAGAAAGTAACTTTCTGTGAAATCGTGTGTTTAACTCAAGGACAGCTGTATGAAGACACGAGTGTGCACTGGGCCGTGTGAAAATGAAGCAGGAGCTGTAACCACGCGCTCTGGACAGACAGCGAGGCCTCTGCTGTGCGGCCGAGCAGAGGCCTCCTGCAGTGTGGCCGAGTTCTCCACTCCCTATTCTCTCCCACGAGCGTCTCTGCATTTACATTCACTGTTAGGACGATACTTGTATTCGGGGTGAAGCTGCAGTGATGCTTCTGGGCGACACGTCGCAGGTGGTTTTCCGTGAGTGTCTTCAGTTCTGCCTTGTCTTCCTGGCTCCCTTCTCTACCCGCTGCCTGCGAAATGCACAAGGGGAACGGAGTTTAAAACACACACCACGTCCCATGTACGTCTTGGACTGGGTGCCAGTAACGTGTGAAACACAGTGTATTCTATGATGTGTCTTGACTGTAGGTAAGCCAGAGGCACTATGTTCAATGTCCAAGTTTTAAAACAATTCTCTCTCCAATGGTGACACGGTTCTGTCCCACCCAGCAGGCAGGCGTTGGCTGGACTGCCTGGAACACAAGTGGCTGCGTGAGTCTCCGTGGCAACCGCATCTTCTGAGCCAGCCCGCTCTTCCTGCCAGGACGGGACAGCTTCCTAAGCTGGAGGGCCTGGGGTGAGCAGGAAAGGAGGGGTGTGTCAGCTGCAGTGCCCTCCACAGGAAGCATCACACCTGAGGCCGTGTGTGTCTGCATGGGTGCTGTGCTGCCTGGATGTGGAGGAGGGTCTAGGAGAAGCTGAGGGACCCCCTGCCCCTGCGGTGCCCCCTCACTGAGTGTGGCCTTGGAGGCCCACAACGGGCCTCCTGATCTGACGCCACCAACCATGTGCTTCTTCCATGTGACCCCTGCTGTCCTCAGGGCTCAACATCATCCTTTCTTTGTGGGTCGCTCCTGCCTCGGAGATGCTGGAAGGTGCCAGCCCCTCTCCTCTGAGACGCTCCTCCCCGCGAGCCAGGGCACCTGCCCCCAAGCCCTCCTGCACCCTCAGGCAGCTCTCCCTCAACCTCCCCTTCCTCCGTGGTCTGTGGGTGCTGGCGCCCCAGGGGCTATTCCTAGTTCTCTACAGATGTGCTCGCCGTGTGCGCCTGCATCCGTGTGCGTGTGCGGCGTCGGCGTCTCAAGGGCAACACACCCACAGGTCACTGCTGTTCTCCCCATGCTTCCAAGTCAACGCTACTGAGATCTGAACCCAACACAAGGCAGAAACCTGGAGGTTACTCCAAGGCCCCTCACCCTGTTTCCAAAGGTCACGCAGAGCTTCAGATGTTCTCAACTACGTCATCCCTTCTGTGCCTCCAGAAGAAACTGGAGGTCTCTGCTCTAAGGAAACTGACCAACCCGAGGTAACAGAGCGAAGGATTCCAGTGTCAGGGCTTCCACAGGGGTCCCATGACTGAGAAGATGGCGGTAGAAGCCCCGCCAGGCACAGACTTCCAGTCCCCTTTCTAATGCCTGACTCTTCAACAAGAGCGGACTCAAGAATCACCTGGCATCTGAGGGAAAAAAAACTAAAGTAAAAACAGAGACCAAAACAAACATACAGAAAAAGAAACTTGGAAGGACAGTCTATGAAGGAAGAGAAACAAAATAAAACGAACTTACGGGTGTAATTAATCTCAGATGTGAGAGAAAACGTGCAGTCTTGACACAAAGAAGAAAGTGTGATAAAAATTAAGTATGTTGAGCTCTCAGAATTTAAAAACAGCACCATCAAAAAATTAACAGAAACGATGGAAAATAAAGTTTAGGAAATTTCCCACAGAGTAGAGTAAAAAGACAAAAAGATATTAGGAGGAAAATGTAAGATAATTATAGGACTCAGAATACAGTGTCTAACCTCTGAGACAAATAATTGACAGCAGAGAAAATGAAAGGAGGAAATCATCACAGAATCACTTGAGAAAAGTTTCCGAACCTGGAAGATGTGAATTGGCTTCATGTCACCGTCCATTCGGCAGGTGGGCCACGCTGGAGATGGACTGGCTTCCCCCACCGCCCTGAGCAGGGGCTCCTTGGAAGCTCTTGCTGGTGGTCAGGTGTGTGCCAAGAAGCTGGACTGGGTGCTGGACCTCCCTGACTTGGGGCCCATCAGGATGGCCAGGCCTAAGGCCTTTCCTTAGAAGCTCACCCACACCGACCTCCTTAGAGAGTGAAGGACACACCTTCCTCACCACAGGCCAGAGACAGACCCAGTGTGTAGAGGTTGTAAATTAAACAAAGAGGCCATCAGACTGACTTGGCTCAAGGCCTTAGCAGCCTAAGTAAGCAAACCCTCAAATGCCTTGAAATCAAGGAACCCAAACCTAAGGACAACCCACCACAAGC